>NW_027185425.1:15686910-16286910 GCF_022577435.1 Embiotoca jacksoni
TAGCTGAAATTGTACTTTGTCTATGTCACCTTCAGATTCACACACACACACACACACACACACACACACACACACACACACACACACACACACACACACACACACACACACACACACACACACACACCCAAGACTCATCTTTATGTGTGAGAGTGGGAAGAGAGAAGGCTTGAGTCTCCACCAAATCCCTAAAAGCTGTCATTGACTTCAAACACTGCAAATTCTTCACAGTGGAGTGCTTCTGAGTGCACTGAGTGGCAGAGCTGTCTGTCTTTATTTTTCTATAGGATCCTTTTGATACGACCTCTGCAGTCCAGAACCTGCGCTCTGTCGTATAAGGACCGCCGCTCCTTTCAATCTAATCAGAAATGGGCTGGGAATTTATAAAAGCGCTCGAAAAAAAAGTTGGCTTTTATTTTGAAAAACACCTCATTGGACAAACTTTTACTTTGAAAACAGATATTAGTGCATGTTGAATATTCATGCGGTGGAAAGAGAAACTGTATGTGCAGTAGAGTACATATCAGTCTACAGGATGATCATTCATCAATTTAAACAGTGCACTCATTTTCATGAAGCATGTGTAATTTATGAGTGGTGTGGGATTGCGTGCATCTATCAGCATCAGAGTGACATGTGCGGGGTGATAATCTATTCTGTGACCCAAATTTATGTGTTGAAAGGCTACAAAACCTCAATCCAGCCTTCCCATACGATTTTCACAGCTCATCACTGTCAGCGCGATACTGTATATGCTGTGTGTGTGCGCGCACGAAAAAAAGGAGAGCGTATGATAAAAGGAATGTGTTATCCATCTTATCCAGAGGAGATGTTTTGAAAGGAACTCTGTTATTAATAAATGCATGAGAGGCAACAGAAAAAGGAACATTCTGCGGGTTTGCAAAAAGAAAAAAGAAAAAAATGAGAGATAGAGGGGAGAAAAAAAAAGAAAAAAAAAAGCTCCTTGTTAGCATTCTCTCAGACGCTGCATGCGCTAGGAGCTATGTTCTCATTGAGAGACATATTATCTCTGGTCAGCTTTACTATCTATTATTCACAGCTCTGTGAGAAACACTAGTGGCGAGATCAACAGCAGTCACTTACAATATATCCCGGAGCAACGCCGTCCTATTCATGTGCAAAAAGAAACCTTAATAACCGCAGCTGGAGATAGTGGAGACGCTGCAAAGTTGAAAAAGCTCGCCGAAGCACAGCTTTGATTTTCAGGCCTGTGATGGATTCAAAAAAGATTAAGGAATAATAATAATAAAAAAAAAAAATTATAATAAAAAAAAGAGGGTGGTTTTGATGTATTATTCAATGGCAGGTAATGTATGGGTATTGTGTACTGAATGTCTTCAATAAAAGGGGAATCTTGTTTGTCCTTTGGGGGGAAATCCTCTTTTTTTTTCTTTCTTTTTCTTGGTCATGTATTTTAATCTACAGCTGACTTTACGCACAACAAACAACTTGTGCAGCTTATTGCTTTATTTGAAATCTGTAGGACACGAGTCCCCCCTCTCGCATCTGCCTCGGTGTCCGCACTTCGAGGAATCCCGCCTGAAATGTTAATAAATTCAAGGGGAAATTGCTTTGTGTTTATCTGCAATATGACAAAACACCTCGACTTTGATCCCCAGCCGCATGTTATAAGCTCGCAAACACACAAATGGCATTTCAAATGCAAATTCCCCATTGTGTACAGGCTTATTAGATAATATGTGAACACAATATGCGCCTTCCATGTGGACAATGAAATATGTGACTCGGTGCCGACGGACATATCTTCCTGTCACGTCGAATATTATATCATAAGTGACTGTCCATCTTCTCAGGGATGCAATCAATTTTGTGTATAAAGGCAGTGTTGTGTTTATGTTGCACGAATAATAGAGTGAATAAAGTAAATAATAACTGTTGGTTTGTGTACAGCTTCTACCTTATGTGCTTCTTTTTTTTAAAGCTTCATTTTCTAAATCTGGTTCTATGGAAACACATTCAGCTTTGAGTGTTGTCCTGGCAGGAGGAGAATATTTAACAAGCCAAATAGCCTAGCTTTTTTTTTTTTTTTTGCTTTTTAGGTACTCGGCTGCTGTCTGTTGCTATGCAACCACATCCTCCAAATTGTCAGGTTCAGGGCCACATTTCCCTTCTTTTCCTCCCCTTTTCCCTAAAAAAAAATACTTTGTACATGAAGTGAGGCGTGCTCACGGCGCAGCACCACCCTCAGGATTCCTCATTTAAATAAATTCAAATATTTCAATATTTGAGTTCTCCTCAAATATTAGAGTTGGTTGTATTTTTACCAGCTCACCTTTGTTCAGCACACCTCCGGTTTAATTCTGCATTCATTCATTTGAGCCTTGCAATTTCTCCTCTTACCCTCTCCCCTCCCCCCCTTCTGCTGTGTTCCTTTCATCAAAAATCATTCTCCCTCATGGTGCTCGTCTTTGTTTGTCTCCTACACACACACACACACACACACACACACACACACACACACACACACACACACACGCACGCACACACACACACACGCACACGCACACGCACACACACACACACACACACACATACGCACGCACGCACGCACACACCTCTTTCTATCCGTGTACATACTGTATGTCTGTGAGGCAGACTGTCTCTGTAATTGGGTTATTCTTCTCTTCACCGGTCTGATGCACTGAGACACACTCGTGCGTGCACACACACACACACACACACACACACACACACACACACACACACACACACACACACACACACACACACACAAAGTTTGATATGTGGAGATGTTTTTGCACAATTTGTTGCTGAGGTAGGAGAAGAGCAGCCATGCATGTGTGTTTTATTTAGGCCTATAAGGGAGTGCAGAGCCTGCGTTTGATTGGACACGAGGCTGATATCAAACACGACAACATGAACGTCTATAGAAGTGCTCTGATCGATGCGTGGCCCATGTTGCGTGTAGAAAATCTCCTTTAGTTGAGTGTATTCAGGTCTGATCACCCCTGATAGAGCAAAACTTTCTGAACAAATGGACCCGGTAGATCTGACAGCATATCGTGACCACGTACAGTATATTTGTTTTCCCCCCACAGAGCCGGGGAACACAAATACATATAGACAGATGCACACGGGAATACAATGATGATGAAAGGGCACATTTTCACAAGGTATGGGGAAGAGGGCACTCACATGCAAGTCCCCCCTCCCTCCTCACATCTGTGTCTCCCGAGCCTCCATCCGTCCTCCCCTCTCTCCGCGTCGTTCTCCCACAAACTTGCATCTCCGTGAGGTGACCCTGTTTTAATGTGAGTTGAAAAGGTCGCTCCGGTCCTGTCCACTGATTCAGAAAGGCCCTCCTAGGCCTCTATGCATGGCTGAGCTTCAGTGTAATACCTCCAGACACCGGGGACATTCACTGTTTACACCACTGACACCTTCCTCTCTCTCTCACACACACACACACACACACACACACACACACACACAAAAGTAAAAGAAAACAGAAAAGGAAAAACAAAAAAACAGCACAAAATCAAAGGCAATAGCACGCCTGAGTGGGTGTCAAATTCAACAGCTCGGGGATTTCAACCTGTTTGAAATCGTCCTGACACAGTAAACTGCACTGTGTGACGGACCATCCTCTCCACTTGTGTTTATGGTTAATGAGGAAAAAGAGAAGAGGAAAATAGGGCAACTGCAGCAGAGCCAAAATGTGATTTGGGGTGCCAACAAAGTATACACACTCTGGTGGATAAAAAAAAACAGGAAGAAAAAAAAAATTCCCAGCAAGCGTCTGATGGATGGCAGCTCTCTGTACAGGGAGGTGGCCATGCTCAGCCCATTAGGCGAGTATGATGTTCATGGAAGTGAAACAGATTTGAAAACTGCTTTAAATTCACATCACCACGACAATTACCTCCTGATCCGAGCGAGCGGCGTGGGCAGTATGCGGACACCTACAGACTTCTCTCGTTTTGGCTGCGTAGTTACGTGGATTTACTGTTCGCTGCCGTGTCATCATCTTTAATTATGTTTCCACCATCATCAGCCACCTTTGAAAATCCTGGATGCCTCGCTTCTGATTTACCACATCCCTGTGTTTCAGTGGCCATGCGATGGAGTGCACACGCCACGTCCGTGTCCTGTGGCTTTGATGGTGGCTTTACAGTGCAGTGGGAGCATTAGTATGTATTAGCTGGCAGATGGGCCACAGTGCTCCCCCGGTGCTCCCTGTAATGATGAGCCATGTTCCTGTTTATCAGACAGGACACACTCAACTCTCCCCTCATCTGCTTTTGTCTCAATCACCCATTTCTCTTCCTCCTGTCTTCATATTTTTTCCCCTTTAAGTTGAGTCTGTCTCTCATGCCACATGCACCCTGCATCTCTTTCAATCCGTCCCTTAGGTGAGCATCGCCCCACAGGAACGTCTCCGTCTTTACCTTCAAACGCTGTCGTTGTGAATATGTGTTTGTGTGTGTGAGTATGTGCAACCCTCAGATGCAGCTTTGGTCACATGACAGCTTTGTAGCGCTCTGGGGGAACGCCAGGATCGCGCTAACAACACGGTGCGCTGCGTTAATTATCGCCCGCTCTTGATGCGTCACGCCAATATCTGTCCCCCAAGGTAAGTCACAAAGTCTGTAGAGTTGTGTAACACAGATGGCTGACTTGTGCTAAGAAATACAGTGAGAATAACTATGATGTTACTTTGCCAAATCTCACTCATGAAGCAAGGTAACTGACGAGGGGTTGACAATTATGAGCTTTCAAAGGCTGATCCTCATACTGACCGGAGTTTGATCATGTCAGGTTCGACACCAACAGTCAAGATAAAATCTATGTCTGGCTTTAGGAAGGCTTTCAGAAGGTTATTAAGGCAGATGTTCACTTCACACTTTAAAGACTGAAAAGACAAAATCTAACTGACATCAAATCAGAGGACAAATCATGAGCAAACACCGAATGTACACTGATACGAGGGGCAATCAAAAAGTTCAGACTTCATGTTCCACACAACTGGAGCGCAGAAACTTAGAAATAAGCTCAATCTGTGCCATTCAACATTGTGTGTAACAATGAAGATGTCAAAGGTCAGAGGCCCGGGCTGTACATTTGAAACAATCTTATTCTGTGTAAGATTTATCTGATTACTGGAAAGACTTCAGTTTCAGAATCGTCTGTACATGGTCCGGAAACGGATGAGACTATGAAATAGAATCACATTTCACAGTCTGTTGGCCTCATGGATGTTTTTAAGTCTGCCAACTTCAAGAGCAAGAGGAAGGATCTTTTGATTTCTTGATAGGTTTGTTTCAACGTAAGGATGAGGGTTATGCTAGCTTTAAACATATATTTGTAATTTTGGCTTTAAAAAGATATCCCCTGACCATCCATTATCTGTACCCGCTTTATCCTGAACAGGGTCCCAGCTGACTATGGGTGAAGGCAGGGTACACCATGGACAGGTCACCAGTCCATCACAGGGCCAACAGCATGTCTTTGGAAGGCAGAGTACCTGAGAAAACCCACGTAGGCACAAGCAGAACTCCACACAGAAAGGTCCCAGCCAGGGTTCATACCCACTGCTATCCGCTGCACCACCATGCCGCCTTTGACCATTTTCCTTCAAATCTATCAAGTTGACTTCCTTCTAATATGTGTGCACGTGATATTTCGCATATCATTACCTTGCAGGCCTGCGCACAGCGCAGTGAAAGCATGTCCTTCCATACATGTGTCATACTTCTACACTCCCTCCTCTCAAGCAAAATGGCACCAGTACAAACGTGCTCCCCTGTCCTCACGTTTTCTCACCCTTCACCCTCTTGACCTCCACGAGCAAACTACTCGGCAGGTTTGCTACCCCTTCCCCCGCTATAAGCAGCGGGTAAACACCCCGGCTTTGAGTGATTATCCAGAGAATATCCTGACATGCCTCCCCGGGCTATGCTTGAGACGAGCCATATAGAGGCTGAACCCCGCACCCCAAACCCTCCCTCTATAACGCGCACCCACGCGCACCCACCACCCTCAGGGCTCTCACGTCTAACCACCAGCACTGCTTACAGGAGCCGGGGAAAGGGGGCCTGGTAACAAGTGTGAATCGCTGCTACAGCAACACCCAGCAACAACAAAGCAGGTGATGGGAGACAGTGGGGAATACGCAGACAGTCGATCATGACAGGAGAGCTAAATTAGCATCATACCGAGACAGATGGTGGATGTAGCTGCGGGTTGAAACATATGGACATGCGCAAGTGCAACGATTGGCCATCAATTCAAACACAACCTGTGCTTGCTTCCAGCTTGTACACAAGAGCCTACACACACATATGGCTGCACACACGTGCATTAAAAACACACACACGCACGCAATCGCCGTCTGTTACTTCAGTTACGAGTGCCTTAGGGCTTGAGAAATGTTGGGTGGACAGATGATGCAATAATGTCATATTATGGATCAGAGTAATAAATGTAGGGCGTACAGGCTGATATCTCAGTAAAACACACACCGAGAGAGCATTAGCAGCTGTGTGAGTGGAATCACATAGGATATATGTGTGGCAGTAATCTCGAACGATCTGAAAATGAAATGGGAGCCATGTGATTGGGTTTTTAAAGCTCAGAGATGAGTTCCATTTCTTATAATTGAGATCATTCCTTCCCCTCTTTCTCGCCTTTTCCCCATTCTTCTTCCTCAGTTCCCCACCTCTCTTTTTATAAAGCGTAATTGAGGGGAAATGATCGTAATCTATGTGTGTCTCCATGATTGACACCGCCACTTTTACCCCCATCCCTACTCCACAGCTTCTCTTTCTCACACACATACACACCATTAACCACACAGGACCTATATATGTCACAACGATTGAGTGCTCACTCCACACCTTCAACATATACGCAGGGGGAAAAAAAGAGTTGGAAGCAAGACGAACATCACGGCGTCGTGTGATGAGTTTGGCATCTATACGTAGCACAGCTAAATGGCAGCGATGCAGCGGATCGGCATGTGCGTTTCGTGGCAGCTCCAGCCAAGATGCCTGGGACTCTTGTTGGGGAGCTGGAGACGATGTCTTAGCCTTAGGCCGGGAAGATGGGGTGGCACTCGGGCCTAATGGCAAACTTCCTCAACGTCACACGATTGCACACTGCTACAGGGCTGTGGGAGAGATCTGACATTTCTTTACAGCGCTTCAGGTATCTGGATACGTCAGAATCCACACTAAGAGCCATGACATGTACATGACAAGAAGTGGGTGTTGGCTGATTGATGAAAGAATGGGAACAGGGCATGTAGGGGAGGATAAACCCAGAAAAACTGGGTTTACTTAGCTTTTTTTATGTGCTGGAATAGATTTTACCAACCTTTAAAGTGCTGCCATAAAACCTCATGACCTACATTCATGCAGTACATCAAAGTAAGAGGCATTAATGGTAATGGAAGTGATATCAATATCTGCTGCATGCTATATGAACATGAGGTGTGTGGGCTGGCGTGAATTAAGTATTTTTTAAATGGATAGTTGATTTGTATCCACATGACAGAATAGAGGTTACAGTTCAGATAAATCACAAAAATAACATTGCATATTTTCTTAATTACACATAATGGTTTAAAGGGGTCAGGGTTCAATTTTAACGAGCCAAGTGCACAATCTAAAGCACATGGCACAAGTGTCTAAATCTATTTTTGCTAATTTAACAAGGGATAATCTGAGCACAAAGTAAAGCGCATGCTTCAAAGGAGTTATACTTAGTTTCTTAGTCATCGGTGTGTTTTAACAAGAAATAAACCAATCAAAGCGTCATTTCCGATTCTGTTTAAAAGCCAAGTGCGCTTGTACCTTGGCGGATTACTTTTAGGATAACAGCTGATTTGATAGTAGGAAAGAACGCTTCGAGCAGAGGAAATGGATCTGCTTGTGTGCAGATTTAACAGATTGATACATACAATAATATTTTTTCACACTGTAATCTTCTTACTTTGAATCTTTTGCATGTTTTTGCTGCTGTATGTCCCTGTTTGCGCAACAAGCAGAGTGTAAGCGCTTTGTGCACCAACCCATGTTGGCACATATTGCTGTGTTAAAGCGCCCCCTAGAACAGTCTGACTTCAGAACCGATATTTGTTGGTCGATTTCATTTGCTATTAAAAACGACGTGAGCTCTGGAAGGGAAAATGACAACTGCGTTGGTCAAAGATTTGCAAAGATAGTTGGCTTGCGCTTGGCGCCGTTGTAAGATAGGTCTCTATGGGGTCGATTTGCTTTTAAGGTGCTTGTTAGATTATTGAACAGTGCGTATAACTATTGTACTAATATCGTATAACTGGTTAGTGGTGCATTACATTTTTCAAAATGTACAATTCATCAAGCAAGTCTACTTTACGCAAGGATTGCGATGACATGAGGAGCTGAGAAAGCCAACAGGGCTCAAAATGGCTCAAAATCCTCCCACTAATTTTTTTCTTGAATTCTTTAGATAGTCATTTTGGTGAATTTTTACGCCAGTGTCCACATTTGAAAGATTAGAGTGTTTCAACCCCTCGGGTTTTTGCTCTGCATTAAAGTGTGGCCGTTGGAAACTACTCTACTTAATCTAATTCTACAACAGACATAATAATAGTAATAATTATAATAGTATTAAACAAAGTGCTTTATATGGTATTTCTGGGATTAAAACAAAACAGAGCTGAGGCACGTATAAAATCAGGCAGAAATAATACAGATAAAATAGGATTTAAAAAAACAAAACAAAATAAGTCTAGGACAACAGTAACAACCAATCAAATGAGGCAAGATAATATTCTTTTCTGAAAATCACTTTTGAAATACTGATGGTTGTCTTTGGAGAGCAGACAATTGCAATACATATTCACAGTCTCTTTTAATGAAGCGATACCGGTGTAGTTGCCGTGCTCCAAAAAAAGTTGCATCATGGGTTGTTTGTGTGTTCTTTATGTTGCTGTGATAGTAAAATTGCTTTTAAGAAGTGTAGCGGGTTCAATTTGACCCACTTCTGGCTCCGTGACAGAAACAGACCAGTGACTGAATCGTCTGTCAAAAAGCCAAGAACCACAGAGAAGTCATGATGAGGAGCTCAAAAAGACAGAAAACGGTAACAGACAGAGAAAATAATTGCGACTGCCTCAGGAGAGTTGGTGAGAATGAGACTGACAAGCCACACAAAGGTTGTGTATACAAGTTTACAAGCATACAAAGGGCTTGATTAAAGAGGTCCGTCATATATATGGAGTAAAAGTATTCCATTGAAACAGAACAAGTCGGAAAATCAAAATCAATTCAACAACAGAGTGTTAGAAACTGCACGGTTGTCTTTTAATCAATTTGGTCCTATATTTAGGCCAATAGGGTTATTTGTTTTAAGCTCACCTCAGGCACAAGATTTCTGCCACCAACTCAGTACTGTGGAGGCGGCTCTCAAAATTATTACAAGATGATGTAAAAAAAAAAAAAAGAATCCTCCTTATTAAAAAAAAATGATGTCCTGGTGATTCAGGATAATTCATGGATGTTGCTCCCTTTTTTCAGTAGAAAGTAAGTTCAAATAAACTGGAGAGTTAATTGGACTGAATTGGAAAATATTCTCTCCGTCTAATGTGAAAGAAAATGACTTACACAAAAGGTCAAAACACACCAATTTCACTGCCCAAATTCTCAGCCCACATTACCTCGAAAAACTGACGAAATCTGAATCTCATTGGAAATGCAATGACCAATACTGCACCTATATACACTGTCTAAGTTTAATGAGCATGGATTACCAGCTCCCGATGCATCCAGAGATCAAACACACGCACATGTGTGCACACACGCAGACACACGGCAGCATGAATTTGGCAGGACGCCCTGAGCATGTGGGGGGAGATATAAATAAAGAGATTGAGGAATCAAGGCATAAATGAGGCTCGACGCTCCTTTCTCCCACAATCCTTTTCCCCATTACGAAGGGGGACACCGGCACCAGATGATCACCCTCCATCTTCCCACCGGCTCCGAATGGAAGTCGACACAAGCAACAATACTCATTTACCTTCCGTCTATCTCACACGAACAAAGATGCAGGCTGCCGTTGACCTGCCACACATATTCAGAACTCACTCAGCCATGGGGAGAGGGGAAGATAACTGTTTTGAACCCAGTGGACAGTTTCCATTTCAGACTTTGAAAAAACATCAAACTTGTTTATGTAACCTAATCCTCAGGAAAAAAATGTTGAAAGAGAGAGAAAGTATTGGAGTAAACAGGAACATGTATCGGTGAGAAGCAGGAGAGCGGCGGCCTGGCAGCGCTCACCCTTACAGATTATGGGTTGACATTTGGAGTCAGAGTCAGTGAAATGTCAGACGGGTTATGGCAGGAATGGTGATAGGCAGATTATGACTGACCTCTGACCTGGAAGTTGTGAAAGGTCACAGCTCAGTCAACCGTCTGTGGGCTAATGTGCTTTCAGATCACGAAATTTAAGGTTACCGAGCCAAACAAGAACACAGGGAGAGGTTTGGCGACATCAACAATTCACTGGAGATTCGTTTTTGTCAAAGTGAAGTTGTATTCACATGCTAATGCTCTCTCAGCCCTAACACTTTAGTAAAGTTTATATATATATATATATATATATGACATCGCACTACATCGCACTACATCGCACTATATGACATCGCACTACAACACAATATTGAACCTCAAAGCCTCAGAGCCTCAAAGACAGGTATATCTGGGGGGGTCTTGTTAAATTGAAAGGCCTGGGGTGAATTCAGGTTTTTACTGTAGGTGTCTTCAGGTCCCCAGACAGATCAAATCAGATCTGCCACTCACTCCTTCCCTGTTTGTCCAAATATGGTACTTCTGGCTCCAAAAAAAAACATGATAGCGACGGCCAAAATATTTAAACTAAGGCTACAAAATGTCAGTTCACAAACCAATGGGTGACATCATGGTCGCATGCCATTATTAGTTATTCCCAGTGTATGTAGTATGATAAAGAAAAATGGCAGACCTGACTATTTTATTCTAACTCTTAACTAATCTTGTTTAGCTGATTAGGTTAAGCCTGCATACTTCAACAAGCGAAACGGTCGTATGACAATTTGGCAAATGTAAAGCTGTTTTGACAAATGAGTTGCTTGAGTGTAAACTGGAAAAGAACCACAAACATTAGCCTAAAATCTTATGTAGCAACAACCAGGACCAACTTCCTGATGAGGAAAAACTATACGGTGCATTGGGCTAATCATAAACTGGGCTGTTAATCGCTTTAATTTTTTTATGATGTGTTTTTGTGTTTTGTTGCTCTGTAACAGGTCAAAACAATGCAGTACAGAATGCCTGGTCTTGGGAATAATGCTCGATTACTATTTTAGGTAGTTAGCAGATGCAGATGTTAGCAGCTGGCGGCAAACTGTTTAAGCCCTTTTTTTACATACATTTTTTAGGTTTGGGACTCTGTAAAAAAGAAAAAGCCCAGTCCAAATGTTTAAATACAGAGTACCACTTTTCCAGTCAGATGCATTTGGAAAAACCCAAAGCCTTACAGGTCTGCCGTGCCGAGTTCTTGCTGCTATGATTGGACACTCGCTGTTTAATGGAAGGATTCAATGTATGGTAATTGATTCCTGCTTGAATACCATAAAAGGATGATGTGCCAAACAAACAACCAGGGGAGCCTTTAACCATTTTAGGTTCAGTGGAGTTCAATTTACAGGCCTTGAGTGCCATGATACTAAACAGATTACCTTCTGCAATTACGTCAGCCTCTGACGATCAATATGTACCATTAGTGCTAATCACTCTTTAATTAGTGATATAAGCAAGGCCTCTCGTTTGCCTTTTGTGTGTTTGTTTTGGCGTGTGTTCAGTGACATCCGCCCACAGTGAACACTTCCAAACACTCAACAGTCTTGTCATTGCAAAGCAGTACAACACACTGTATCAGATTACACTTTTAAGAGATCTGAAGCGCTACCTGTTTCACCCGAGGCAGTCCCTCACCTTTATGTATAAAGCAAATTAATAAAAACCCACAACGCTCTATCATCCAGCTAAGAGATCTCCTTTCTTGTGGTGCTGGATCACAAGATGCTGAAACAACAAGGATCAACCCAAAAAGCTCCCGGAGAAGAAAAAGGAGCGTGTACGGGCTTCTCTTATTGCTCATACAGCAACGCATTAGCAATGCCTTTTATACAGTATGAATGATCCCCAGCACCGACTGAGAGGGGAGAAACCATTCGCCTTTGGGCATGCAGACGGTGAGCTTTGATTATTGATTCACTGTCTCTCTTCTTTACACATAAAGTACCAGTTCGACCTGAAAGAACTCACAAGCTTAAAAAAAAAAGAAAAAGAGAGAGAATAGAAGAAAGGGTTTGGGTCCTTCGAGGGAAACACTCATCGGGGGATTTAAAACCTGAGCTGCATTGGAATTTAACGGTTTGGTGGAGTATAGGATGAAAAAAACAAGAAAAGACAACAGATCAACTTTAAGCTTATGTTGCTTTATAGCCGTGAGGAGGAGGAGAAAAAAAGATACAGTGAAATTCATTCATTCATTTCAAATTCCCCAACATACTCATTCTACTTTTTGTTAAAGATATACAGTAGGAATGTTGCAGGGTAATTTCATGTCTTTGAAAGGGGCTTTAATGATCTCTGGTTTTCTGATGTTACAGTTTGTTTGTGCATTTACAGAATATGTTATGCCAGAAAATGAGCTGTTTTTCTATTTTTTTTTTCTTCTCATTTTTACGGCCATGACTAAAAATACACAGAATGTTGCAACATAATGGCAACACGCTGTTTTTGATTGCCAGTTTAAGCTCCTCTTAAGCACAGCCCTGAGATCAGTCTTCCCCCCTAAAAAAACAAACATCCCAATCCTCTAGAGAGGCAGGAATTTAAAACTGACCACATTTCGGTGCCCCGTGTGCGTCCCATTCGATTTGTTTTGTCAGGGTTAATTTAAGATTAAAGTGCTTTGGAGCGCCAATTCCTTTCAATAGCCACTTGAAAACAAGAAAATGATCCACAATCCCCACTGTCTTTTAATGCAGAGATTAAAATATATTGTCATTTGTGTGAGACGTTTTTGTTTCATTCTCGCTGTGAAAAATACAAAATATCTCCTCAGATTGTCAGACGAACAAAGACGAGCCCAGGAGGCTCTGACAGTTTTACGAAAAAGGCCACGCCGTCGTGCCACGACAAACGTCTGAATTAGATTTGCTCGGGAGGAGTTATTGTGTGTTCTTATACGGTGGCCTTGCTTGTGTTTATTTCCTCTCCTGATGGCTCTATTCACTGCGGCTCGAGGTCAATTTCTTTATCTGCATCTTTGGTGGGGGATTATTCAGTATTCTTATGTGTGTGTGTGTGTGTGTGTGTGTGTGTGTGTGTGTGTGTGTGTGTGTGTGTGGTGTGTGTGTGTGTGTGTCTCCTGGTCACTCACGTCACAAAGGTATCAACAGGAATAAATGTGAGTGGCGAGTTGAGCCATGTTGCTGAGCAGAACTGTCTATTACTGGTGTGTGTGTGTGTGTGTGTGTGCGCAAGGAGGAGGATGTGTGTGTGTGTGTGTACAGGGAGGGTATAAGGGGAGGAGGGCGGGGGGGACGTCAGTGCCAAACCTATTAGTATGTCTGAGCCTGCATCTTCAAATCTTGTTACTGTGAACTGATGCAACAGGAATGCAATACAAACTCCCGCTCCCTCCCTCTCTCTCCCAGCCTCCCTCTAGCTCTCTCGCCCACTTACGCGCTACCTGCACTTCTGTTGCAGCGCTTCCTCCACGCCCCCTGGACACACTCTTTCTCTCTATCCATCCAATTCCCCGCTGAAAATCCCCTCTTTCCCCCGCCTCCTCCTCTTCGTCTCTCCTTCTCTCAATCAAAATCACTGTCTCTGGGCACCTTCTTATCTTAGTTTTTTTCTCCTCTTTTTTTCTTAATAATTTCTCTTCTTTGAAATTGTTTTGTTCTGTTCAAAATTCTACACCACCTAAAAATAGAATTTGCTTCTTTGATGTCAAGTCTTTTACCCCATTATTTATTCACAATTACCTTCTTGTTTCTTATTGGGAACTATAACTCTGGTTTCAGTACAACAGAAGCATGGGAATAACAACATTTAGGACTCGCTGGATTAGTCCACATGTTGATGGGAATTAACAAATCCAAGCTGGAAAATGTATGTTTTATGAGCAAATATCAAGTAAGCTTCAAGGAAAATTAATGTGTTTTTTTTCTATGAAGTGACCACAGACCTGCCCGGTAGGTAAACATGACCTTGCTGAGAGTTTACAGATGTCACATCAAAGGATTTTTGGGAAACGGAGTACTATAATAATCTTATGATATAAAAAAAAACCCCAGAAAAAACAAATATTTATCTCCAACTGCGGCATATACAGTGTTGATAAAACAGATCTAAAAAGAAGCTATACCGTTTACTACAAAATCAGCTTTGACTAACAGCATATGATGAGTTTAAAAATAACTCGTACAGCTGTGAGTGTTTTCTGATTTGTTAACCCTTGTAGGCAGGATGACATTGTTAATCAGTGCCTTCCAACACGCTTACAAATGACTATTAAAAAAAGATGTAAACAAATATTTTCTGATCTGCCATCTCAGTCCGTTTTCATTCACAGAGCCTCAAATACTGCAGTTTTGTTAAAGCCGCTGGCATCGGATACGTGACCACCTGTGTTGAAGAAGGTCATGTGATGTAGTAGAAAGAGTGATAAAGGCCACGAGGAAGAAGTTGGAGGTGGTTAGATGGAAAAAAACACAGGACTCTCACCTGGGAGACGGAGTTTGAGTCCGCGAGGAAGCAGAAGTCAAGTGGATTTTCTCTTCAGTAACACAAGTAAGTTACATAGTAGTAGTACAGTCATTTATATATACTTAACATTACTTACGTAAAATGTTTTTATTGTTTTACTCGAGTAAAATTTGAACCCAAACCATGTTTTTTTTCCAACCCTAACAATGTGGTTTTTGGTGCCTAAATCCAAGGCTGCTTGTGTTTATCTCTGACACGCCAGTATAATGTGAACAAAACCGGAGTATTTGACTCCATGTGATTAGAATACGTTGGTCCTCTCTATAGAGAACGTTTCCAAGCGGCACATCTGCGATTTCTCCATGCACCCGAAACTTCAGCGGACAGTACACGTCAAAGTTTGTGTCAAATTTTTGGGGAACAGAAAGAAGTGGCACGGAGCCAATCCGGTATGTAGGAGTGGTGCAATTATTGTATTGTGGTGGGAGAGGAACTGGTGTTTTCCTCAACGTGCTATGAGTGGGCACGTTGCCTATTTAGGAAAACCCAAACATCATTGTACCATAATTAAATGTTTTCTCTCTGCTCCATTCATGCCACGGTGGTCCGTACTGTTCTCGTGCAACAATATTATTATGTCTTTAGTCCCTACTAGGGGATCTCTTTGACTTGAAATATGCTGTCAGTGAACAGTTTTCTGTAAGTATATGGATGTCAAGCATCATTTCGTCAACTTGTTCCTAGAAAATTCCGCCAGCATTGTGTTTCCTCAAAAGTATTAGCTGTACAAAAACAGTTGAAAATAAATGTTGTTTCTAAAGGCGATGTGGTTGCCATAACTGTAGTGGACAGTCGGCATAAAGCAGCAGAGGAGATGACACAACAGGTTGGTACAGGGTGGGTTCACGTTAAGCCTTTGATTCGTCTGCATGATGAATGAATCCACAAACGGGAGGATCTAAGGAACACATCTGTTTGAGTGTAAACCAGTTTGTTTCTGTATGAACTTGAGCAGATTATGATGGATTAAACACAGAATTTATACAAGGGTGAGCGGGTTGAGCCTTCAGAATTAATGTATGTTGGCTGCTATCTTTAACCTATATGTCAAGTCTCAATGGTGTCAGAGTCACACTGGTGACATATCCATCTTCCCAGTGGGAAAACCAGTCAGCGTGAATCCCTGCTGCACCCCCAGCAGACTCTTCTCTTTGTCTGGAGAGTCTTCCCACCACAGGGATTTCTTTAACACTCTATTCCCAACATGGATTGTCACTGTTTCCTTAAAGCACATGAATCCCCCTGTGGGGGAGCATCTGCCCGACCCGCCTCCCCTTGTCACCACAACCAGAGGATACCGCTCTCCCCCTACGGAGCGCAGGAGTAGTCTCCACAGGAGTTAGATAAGTTACTGATCATGTCATCCACCTCCTCAATAATAATTCAAGGGGCTGCGCTGGTACCTGTGAAACATAGATCTTTTTTATTGACACATATCTAATATCTGTCCGCCCTGAAATGTATGTTTCTATTGTTAAGACCTGGCGTTTCTTTGTGATGAACTACTTTATCATGTTAGCAGAGGCTGTGATTAAATGTGTGTTGTTTTATGATGACGGTGTAATTGAAGGAGGCTGTAATAAAAATTGCCCAGGGCGTTTTTTTTTTTTTTTTTCTTTTTCAGGTGGTGAATGTAGAAAAAGCTAAATAAGAGGTGGGTTGCTGCAAATATAAAGGGCTTCTCCTTACAGCTCCCTTGGCACGCCTGCAATGTTGTGGCTCTCAGATTTGAAAACAGAGCAGGCATCGCACACAACAGCCATGAATTGTGTCCTGTCTGGGGGATTCGGTGAAACAAGCCGACTCCAAAAGTCATAAATCTGGCTGGAATTGGTCTTATATGCGGCCAAATAAAGCATTCGGGAGCCAAAGCCTGTGCATTACAATGTCTGCTGAAGCTCGGGTGGAAGTCAGAGGAGGGGAAGGGGGGGGGGGGGAGGTATAGGAAGGTAGGCCAACATGTAACATATAATTTGGGATATGCATTATACATGCTGTGCGAGCAAGAAATCATGCCGCACAGGAGCGCGAGGCGTTGACACACAGGGGCAGGAAACATCAAGTCTCACACACACACACACGTACGTCGACATCAGAAACAAAACTGCTGCGAGGATGTAAATCATTTACCGAACATTGCCCCGGAGAGAGAGTAAAATCATTTATATGAGGCCCAGACGAACCTCGTACACAATAACTGAACCGAAAAGCACACACACTTGTCATACTCCGATGCGTATCACAGAGGCCGGGAGTTATCGGCTTGTTATTGAGTTAACGCGGTGCTACTCTGCGCTGCTATCAGATCCACTCCAAGGAAAGTAAAATTAAGGCAGCGGGTGCGAATGAGCTGAGGAATGACATTTTCCTCCGAATTGGGGGGAAATATTGTTATACTGAGTCAAGAATTTCCTCATTACGGAAAGATTTTCCGCTCCGGTCTTGCTCAGCCTTGCACATCTTCACCTCTGCCTTTGACTTTACTGTATGTGAGTGTAGGCAGCTGAGCCTGTCTTCAATTATTCACCTATGAAAGCTTTTCAACTCCCTCTCTCTATCGCTCTTCCTCATGTCGCGCTCTGCTCAGCCCAACTTTCTCTCTCTCGTCCTTTTTTTTCCCCTCCTTCGCTTCTCTTTTCCGCTTCTTTTCACCCCACGTCTGCCTCCCTTTCATGCCTCGAACCTTTCATCCTCTCCTGCACCCCACCAACACCTCTCACCCGCCACCATCCCTCCCTCTTCACATCTCCTTCCCAATCCGGAGGTACCCATCCCTACTCGGGCTTGACAAGGAATGGGTGTGTCTCCCCTCCTCCTCCTCCTCCCCCCGCCTCCCCTCCCTCTACTCCTCCAAAAAACCTCGCTCCGCCATCTATCTTCCCACCGCACAATCCCCCTTCTCAAGTCAGGGAAACCTGTAGGCATCCGAGTGCTACTTTTGATCATTGCTTTTACCGGGATCCCTCACCGCCTTGCTCTGCCTTGGGGTGGCAAGGAGAGGCAGAGAGGGGGAAGAATAAAAGGCAGAACAGAGCAAAGTTATGTCAAGTCTGGCTGACATGTGCACCAGGCAGCTGCAGCATGCGGCGGAGAGCAAAGTTGGCACATGCAGCTCTGAGCGATGAGCAGTAAATAAACCTCCCGTCAGAGCTTTTGTATAAAGCACAACACAAGATGACACACACGCTCTCTGTTATCGCGGCGGCAAGCTTTTCTAGGTAGTCGGGTGGAATTGAAGGGAAGATAATAAGAAACACAAAAACGGGGAACGTGTAAACAGCGTGCTCCCACACAGCGCCCAAATCAGGCCAATCAGATTTGCAATCAAAGTTCCTCCTCCAGCAAATATGTATGAAATTATCCGTGTTGAAATACAGTTGAGATGAATACTTTCTTTATGTTGAGCCAACGTCTAACATGGTACACTGACTAATACTTATTTTGCTAGTGGTAAGAGCTCGGTATTGAGATATATCATTTCTCAGGCTTCTATCCACCCAATATTGTTTGGCTGACAAACCTACATTGTGGTTTGGCTTACAGCTTTACTCTTTGGGTCATTTTAAAAGCTCAAATCTATATTATTTCCAGTAACAACAGGCTGCTGTGTTCATTTAGAAAAAACTTAAAAACCTACTGTATCCTGTCCAGGGATGTGGTGCTTTTTATTAGAGTACTGGAGCAAAGTTGTGGCTCATCTCTAAGGTTGTGTAACCGTTGGTTCTACAATGGCAGGTTAACATACAATAGTCAATGTATATTTCCATCATTTTAATTTAATGAAGTCAACAATTATGCTATTTTAGCAGTTGATTATTCAGTAGTTGATTGCTTCGTACTTTTACTTAAGTAAAGGACCTGAATACTTCCTCGCTCCCCTGGGCATGGCATGGAAAAGTGGAGGTAGCTTCAGGATCTGAAAAATGAGACCAATGCGGAGGAGCCTTAAACTGCAATACCACTGAGGGCCACTCGGGCCTGACTCCGAAAAGGCTTAGACTACGATTCAGCTTCTCTCATGAAATACATCAGGCAAATGTCTCAAAAAGCAGTATTTTGGGGGGTGCGTCTGTTTGATTGACAGGTCTGTGGTGCAGTCAGGTTTCTGCTGTTGGTAGGTAGGTAGGTAGGTATTTACTTTATTAATCCCCGAGGGGAAATTTTTTCGCTACAGCAGCATTAATTGCATTAGTAGAGATGCATTAGTTGGTGGGTGGGGTACAGCGTACTCAGGTTCCCAATCAGATTGAATCAGATCCACCGCTCGCTCCTACGAGCTTGTCCAAATATGGTCACTTCTGGCTCCAAAATAGTGAGATAGCGATGGCCAAAATCTAAAACCTAGGCTTCACAACAGCACTTCACAAACCAACGGGTGACGTCACTGTCGGTTGCCGCTTGGTTTAAGATCAGATATATTTTTTTCTTTTGTCTGAATCAACGCTTCCTAAGACTTTTTACAATCTGCAGGATGAAGCTTTCGTCATTTCAGTTTTAAAACAAACCAGTGGTGGCACACTCTGCATCATCAGTCAGAATTTTAGCATCCAAAGTTTAACATGCCAGTAATTTTTCTTTATTTAGAACATACAAAAAACCCAGTACCGAACAATGACAGTCTCACTTCTTTACGTCAGTCGAGTATCAGCTGCCTCAGGGTCACACTTCCTAAAATGCAATACAATATATATATATTTCACAAATGGATGCTAATATGTTCCAAAACAAACCAAAGTCAAACAACAGCTAAAAAAAGGGGTTAAATTAAATAATATTCAGACAAAAGTGCAACTAACTTTGTGGCACGGGTTTGCTTAACTTTCTTATACGTTTGCTTCGGAGTGAGAGTTCATATTTAAGTGCATTCCACACTGAAGAGGTTTTAGCAAATCGACATTTAAACATGCTGGTAATTTAAGTGCCTTACTGTTGCTACATTTTCCTTACAACAGTACGAGGGCACTTGTATATCAAAGCACAAAGTTTTGCTAATCTATGAATAATTTCAGACATCATACATGTCCTTATGCAATGAAATTCATGGTATTTTATAATATTGCTTGTACTCTTTGCTTTGCTTCGTTAATATGTAAACACAAATTAAATTGTGATCTTAGAAAGTCTTCATTATCTTTTAGTGCTATTTAATCTTTTAAAGTACAGATGTGCACCCTGGGAACAGCTGCAGTGGAATCCTTGCATGCTGCAACATATTCACAGACGTTTCCTTTGTGTTGGGTTAAGGTTACTTGCATTTCTGTTCCAGCTGATTGCACGATATCTTTATTATCGCGAAATGTGTTTGCCTTAAGCAAGTGTAGGAACTTGTTTAATGGGACTGTTTCCATTCAGTCTGTCAAATGCAATACATCATAAATGACTTGGAGGAAAATCCTGCTGCTGACGTTATCACCTCTAATGGGCTCAGTGATGTGCCAAAGGGTGGAAAGTAAAGAAATACACAAAACCATCTCACTTGATTACCCAGATAAAACGATGATTAAACACTTAACACACAGGAGAGAGGGAATTTTCTCAACTGCGTAATTCACTTCGAATAAGCTACGTCATTTAAACCAATTCAAAACGGGGAGAAAATGGGTGTTTAGAGATGTAAGGAGAGAAACATGAAAGAGTTCCCTGAGCCCAGGCAGCAGCACAGAGCAGTCGCTGAGACATTAAAATCTAACAGAGGTGTTAAACTTTGGACGACCTACAGGACACGCTGCATAAAACAGCTGTAAATTATGCCAATGAAGAGAAGTGCAGACTGCTGGAAATAAAAAGTTATGGATGTGGCTGAGGGTGTGAGGTGAAAGTGTGCACATGTAGCCCTCCCAACACACACACACGCACGCACACACGCACGCACACACACACACACACACACACACACTCAATATCCTCCTCTGTCTACTGTCAGGTGGGATAAAAGGTTACGAGTCTGACTAAGGTCACAGTTATTGCCACAACCCTCGTTGCCTCTTTATCACATTCCTGGAACAGGCTGTGCGGCACCGTCACGCTTTCCAACACATTCAAAGTTTCTACGACAGAACATAAGAAGCATTCTCGCCGTACCTAAGCTTTGAGGTTACGTTGAAAAATGCGTCAGGCGCACAGCTTCGATTGCCGACGCGTGCCGTTGGATGACATCTCAACATCTGTTAACATGACTTGGAATGACGTGAGCGGGACATATGCGAGGGAGCTGACACACGGCCCTATAGCTTTGATGCAACATGCTACATGAGAGGTGCAGTAGATGCACATAAACCTTATTGTTCTATTTATAAAGGCAATTTCTGGAGCAGTCAAATCAAGACGCTTTATATAACAGCATCATACAGAATAGACAACCTATTTCAGAATCTGTTCAGTAGCAGAGTGTTCGTGGTGTGTCCTGATGGATCCCCCCCCCTCCTCCGCCTCTATCTATGTTTCCTGACACTCTCAACTGTCACATATCAACTGAGAGTGAAATGACATCACTTGTCACTGCATTTTTGGAAAAGGATTCGAGTGTGGGATGTACTGCCCTCCTCTTAGAGTAATGGAAAATCTAACCACTGAACATGTTGACGAGGTCAACAGGCTTAAAATAATGATTCATGCTTGAATGTTAATGTTTATAGATGCATATTTGAATAATTCTCTTTACTGCCTGTGGACAGAGTTGACGAGGTGCGTTCAAAATGCTCAGAGACTGTTTTGCACAAACTGAGCGAAGCACAGTGATGTGCATGGAGCACGGGGAAGAAATAACCTTCATGAGTAAGTACTCTAAAGCCGGGATCTGACTACACAAGATTTTTAGCCTTTCACGACGGTAACAATGTCAGATTAGGCAGTCAGAGTGCCATAAATTCTTGCTGCGTCTTCATCGGGCCTGGACCGATCGTCGTTCACATTGAGTTCCTGTGTCGGAGGGGAGGAAGGTCAAGGAGTTGTCCGTCGTGGCTACAGAGACTCTATCTGTGATGCACTCTTCCTACTGGCCGACGTCAAGGATCATGACGTAGGAGATGTAAAACTCAGCAGGTAACAACAACAACAACAAAGAATTCGGACATGCAGACTTTTCATCGTGGTTTGATGCGGTTTCCCAGATGCCGCCTCGCTGTTCTTCAATTATGTCACACTACAAGGCCCGTTTGTCGCTCCTAATTTTCATATTCGGGCCTGACAGAGAAAATTTGTCGGCAATAACAAAATCGTGTCAAAATCAGGCTGAATTCATGTAGTTTGATCCCGGCATGATAAATGATCCAAAGACTATGTCAACTAAACATTTGTCCACTCTGCACGCTACACGGATCAAACTGTTTAGTTCGAACCCTCTTCAGTCGTCGTGTTCTCCTGACTGTCATTAAGTTAATGCTATAACCCCGTTTAGTGGTTGTAGGTGTCCTACAGAGACATTTATTTTTACTTTACCGACTCTTCTCGTGAGCAGATTACCAGTGAAATATTTTACAGTCTGTCCTACAAATAGTCAGCTAGCGAACAATAGCACTGTGCTAACTGACCGAGCTACATGATAACCTATAGTGTCCCATTATCTTCCCTTCATAAAGCCCTTCTACCAGGATCTTTTTTGGGGCATGTCAGCGGAAGAAATCGCACTTTTACTTTGATGCTCTTGAAAGCGACTACAGAGCAACTCTTCGATATAGCATTATTATTCAAACCAGTAAAGTAGAAGTTTGGAAAAAAAGTCTCATTTCTGATGCATCTGGATGATATGTTGACGGTCTGATGACTAACTGAAGTCTTTACTTAAAAGTTAATTTAAAGTCTTACCCTTTACAACCAGTAACCGTCTGTCATTTCCTCTTTACTGAAACTATGTTAATGCACATTGACAAACAAACCAGTCTGGTTGGTGACAGAAATCGTTACATGGTTGATTTCACACATATTGTTTTTGGTTGTTTTTTTCCCTCTCCGTTCCTCTCCTGCTATTCTTCCTCGATCACCTCTTCTGTCTTAAGTGAGCCATTTAGCTGTCGGACTCTCTGAGCTGTCACCCCCCCCCCCTCCACCCCCCGCCCCATTTGCCTCCCCACAAGACTGAAAGGCTCTTATTTACCGCATCCTCCCCTCCTTCAGTCTCCTCCTGTCCACTTTCTGAATTCCGCTCTTTATCACCTCGCTCCCTCTCACCTCTTGTGAATTGAAAAGTTCACAACACGGCGGACCTGTTGTTTTCGTTCGACGAAGTGCCACTCGCCCTTCCAATCAAAGTTAATGAGCAAAGACCCAAAGATCCAGCGTGCGTGCAATCAGCAGCAAATAGTGACACTCGAGTACGACGCGCACACATACATTCAGAGCCTAAAGTTTTACGGGTGAGTGGTTTTACAAGCTTAAATGGGTTTTTAAGTGCAGGGTATCTACCCATTGAGACCAGAACTACATCAGTCACTCTGTCATTACCCAGTACACACACACACACACACACACACACACTGGAGGGGGTGCACTTTTTTGTGACCATGATTAATTTCCTGTACCCTCCCTCCTGTCTTCCCTCGCTCTTCCCTTCCTTACCTCTCTTTCCACCTCTCCTCCAACACTAATCCCTCCATCTCCACCCATGCAGAGTTCACTGTTGGTGTGGCTGCTGTGTGTTTTGGCAGGTCACACCGAGCCTCTCCGCTCCAACCAGAGACAGCTCAGTGTTGGCTGGAAAACCTCACAGTGCTCGCTGTAGGCCATCTCACACACACAGTAAGCACAGTGTATACACACACACACACACACACACACACACACACACACACACACACACACACACACACACACACACACACGCTTACACACACTTCTTATATCATCAACACGGCTTCAACGCAGTAGTTTTTAGACTGAAACCTGTCAGCTGTCATTTGTCAAAGCGTTACTTTGGCAAGGGGTCATGGGAGATGCGGTTTTTCCATAGATGCCATATAAAACAACACTCAGAGTCGTATCCCGAGAGGAGAAGAGGGGAATTATGTGCAAGACTTCAACCTGAACAGCTGTGGTTATGGCCAATGTCAAGACCAGCGGTCGCCTTTCAGTTCAAGAGCATAAACTTTGTTCTGAAGTGGTGATTGAAAAATACAGTTTGCATACTTTTGACTTCTTCTACCACTTAAATCAACATAATGTAGGTATGTGAACATACTGTACTGCATGTAATATGAGCTAGAATTTATGCACACTACAATTTTTGGATTAGACTGCGGCATGGTCACAAACAAAGTCAACACTGTAAATTTGTGTAAATAGAACCAATAATGAGACTCCCTCAGTTGTGCATATTTTTTTTCATTTTCTTTGCGACTATTAACTCTTTGCATATTTGTGGATAAAACTTCAAAGCACCAAGTGCCAGATTGGGTGGCTCCCATGGCACCAGTTGACTGACAGCTGAAAGCCAACAGAGGCTAGGGAGGGCTATGGCTATCAACATTTGTGGTGCGCTTCTGACTGAACATCATACTGTAGTTTCTATGAATGAGCGTGTTTACATGCACACGAATATCCTGGTTATGATCACAGTTTTGTCGAGTTCTGGTTATGAATGTATTATATGGTATTTCAGAAACCTGGATTATTGCTATTGCAACCAGGATAGTGTGACATAAAAACATGATCCTGGTTCCTGAACATCCTTCGTGGGTAAGATGGTGAAAAAAATATCAAGACACAACTTGACACAAGTGATCAGAAATCTGTATCGAGTGACGGAACTGATATGCATGTAAATGCAGGATTGAGAAGAAAATCATTTGCATTGCAACGTGAAATATAACCAAAGTGAAAGTTGTGCTGTCGCATTATAAAGCATTTCAATAGAAAACAGCAAGAAACGTAAGCTGACCTCCATGTAGCTCAACACAGCCCTCTGCTGACGAAGGGAGTCGAGTTGTGTGTCAAGTTGTGTGTGTGTGTGTGTGTATAGCTATATATCGTGTGGCTGTCAAATCCCCCAATAGAACCTCTCCATGAGCGTATGTCCCGCCCACTACATCCAGCCTGCAAAGGTTTTTCCTTTCCCAGTTGCAGTCATGACAAATGGCCAGACTGTCAGAACTCCCAACATGTTGTACTATAAACTTGGGACTCCATTGGTAAAAATAAACAACGTGTAACTAATTGCATCACAGAGCAATGCAGGAGGTTCGAATCAAAGATAGGACGAACCGTCCGCCAGCAGCTACTTGCTAACTGCTAACACCATTGTTTAAAGCGCTTTCCTAATTCCAGTCTGATTTAATTTCAACTTTAACATTTCATGAATGATGTTCCTATCAAAAACCAATAACATTTTATGACATAATAGCATACATAACATCAGTTCTTCACTTAAACCTCTAACAATAAAATACTTCTCCAGCTACTTCTAAAATGCCAATACTTATTCTAATACTTTTAAAATGCTGCATTACTGTGTAATTTAAGTCAAAGAAAAGGGACTTCTGACTGCCAATAAGCTTCTGATGGGATCTACAATAAAGTATCTGTCATCAAGCAAACTGCCAACTGCCAATGGAGGAGGGGTGCAGACAGCACAGATTGCCTGATTTTTGGACGAGGAGTCCAGCACCAAATTGTGATTCCCTCTCCAGAGATAAAGACGGACTCGCTGACTGTCTGTTTGTCTGGCATCTTCAATGTGACAGACAGATGAGTCATAACTGTGTCCCAGAGCTGACAGGCTGTTGAGACGAGAAGAGTGGAGATGTGGAACAAGAGGTTGGAAGAGAGGGGAGGACAGGAGAAGGGGAGGAAGGAGGAAGACGCCTGTCTGCTTCTCGCCATACACTGGTCAAAAAGAAAATGAAGTGAAAATTAATTTTTCACCTTGTCATTTTATAAAACAGAGTATTTCATGCCAAAAAACACCAGATTTCCCTCAGCATGTGTGGGTTCATATCTCCATCACTTCACTTTGTTTCATGAAAGATGGGGAGGCTTCCAGAAGTCATTACATCAGTGGATGAAAATTCAAATGCTCTGAAAAATCCCTTTATGTGTGTCACATTTTTTCTAAATTTCTATTTCACTACAAGGTGACATCAAATGCAACACCAGGAAAAAAAAAATTCAACTCTTCATCCTTTCTTCAGCTACTGGGATTAAGAACAGAGAACACACAGTTGTGTGCAAAAGTTTGGCGACCCCCGGTTTAGAGAAATTGCACATTTTATTGATTTGTTGACTTATTTATTGTTGTATTCATTTTTTTGTGAAGAATACAACCTCTGCAGCAAACAGGCATTAAGAATGAGCTTTTCTTTGAATCTTAATGTAATGTCACTTTTTAATTTTCAACTTACAAAATAGAAAAGGTTTAGGCACACTACTCAGCCTCTTCAGTTTCACTGTCTTGACTGACCGCATGACAATTATAATTTGGAGTGGAGTCCAACTCCTAATTCCGTTTTGTTTTTTTTAAAAAGCATTTCATCAAAGGTGCTGGCGTTAGACTGATACGCACAAGGTGCCCTTTGGCGTCGATGCTGTGACCACCCGGGTCGAAGAAGGAGGTCATGTAATGAGTAGAAAGAGTGACAATGTCCGCACAGGGAGAAGGAAGGGAGCTGTCAAACAAACACAGGACTTTCGCTTGGAAGACAAAGATCTACAGTGTGTAGATTTATTTGAAGTCACGTATGTAACTTATTTAACTTTCATTATGTACAGTAGGTAATTTATACAAGACTTACAGGAAACAAATGACTGTAACGCAGCCACGATCATTTCCTAACCCGAACCAAATTGCGTGCCACATTTAACCCTAACCACAATCTCCTCCTAAACTCGACCCTGAGTTTTTTGGTGCCCTGAGATGCCAGCAGGCTGTGAAAAAGCAGCAGCATTTAACGCTCTACAATGAGAACGGGTTGTGGAGTCCATACTTCCTTCTATCTGTGCAATGTTCCCACTGCCGCTGGCTGTCACACAACCCCAGCGCAGAAGAATTTCCACCCAACAGTTGGTAAAGTGTTCATTTCATCAAATACTGCTCCCTTTTTTCTCAGAGCATAGCTTTGGTTATTGTGGCCAAAGCGATCAGTTTGAACTTCATCTGTCCACAGCACTTGTTTCCAAAACCACTCTGGCTCATCCAGCTGTTGCTTTGAAGACCTCAGACGCTGGCTGATGAGGTGGCAGATACAGTTTCCTTCTGATGACTCTCCCGTGTAGACCGTGTTTGTGCATCAAACCACCACCACTCCTCTGCAGTCATACACAGGTTTTGTTTCGCCTTTCTGCCCCGCAGACACACATTTTTTATCGGAAAGTTTTCTCGCTCTTCCAGATCTGGTCCTGCCTTTGACAGTTCACTTCAACGGCCGTTGCTTCATGCTATTTCAGACATGGAAAATGGCACACTGGAAATACTTTGATTTCTTTTCATAGCCTTCGCCTACTTTGTAGGCATAAATTGGCTTCTTCTGCAGGTCCTCAGTCAGTTGCCTTGAGCAGTTCATGATGGTTGAGTGCTACCACAAGATTTAAAGATTCAGAGAAGACATCAACTCTCATCTGCTGACAGTTCCTGAAGTCTTGAAGTCTTGACATTCATTACGAGTACAAACGAGTCAATTAAAGGCTGAAACCTCATGGAGTTCTTTACAAGAAGTTTACAATTGCACCTCATTTTTGAAACAGTAACAGGGCATTAATATTGAAAAAAATCTCCTTCTAATGTCTGTGCTGCAGAGGTTGCATTTAAGTCTTTTCACTTCAAAGGTCAACAAAGTATTTTGCAGGCTGAGAATTTTGCAAAAGCTGTCAACAGCGAGGTGTACAGCTCTGATATATTCCCTTTTGTATGTGCAGCAGTACAAGAGGTAGTCAGAATCTTTACGGACTGCATCATAAGGAGTCAAACATTCACAAGTGTGCTTAAAAGAATAATTATTACTGAAGCATTAGTTTGGAAGACGCTTGTTGAAAGTGTAATTAGTCAAGGTGAGGGTAACCTTAATTACATACCGCTGTGTCTGGTAGTAAGTGGATATGTTATATATTCTAACAGAGAAAGAGTAAACGGACATCAAAGAAGGACAAGCAAAACACAAACTTACGGATGGATAACGGACTTCTTTTGCCTGATCACAGTTCATTCCTGTTCTGCAAGTTTTTGATTTTGATTGTGAACATATATCCACTCCAGGTAGTTTCATCTACACAAGCTCCTACCTGTAACACGCACATAATAAAGATAGTCATAGTGGCGTAAACAGTCTAATACTTTCTTCTGATATACAGTAAAGCAGAATCATAAGTAGTAAATGCCAAAAAAAAAATACTTAAAATACTCAAGTTCCTCAAAATTGTTTGTGATTGCAGTCCTTAATGTAAATGTTTTACTTTCCACCCCAATGTAAATAAACTGAGCGTTTTTCTCAATTTTCTTTGAACAAAAACTGGTTTAATTTGTACCGGTTGGGTCCTAACTACTCATGTTTGAGGTTCTGTGGTGGTGGAGTCACATTATATATTGCTCTAAGAAGAAAACTTACACGACGTCCCTCCATGTATCACCCACTGTCCCTCCTTACCCTGAGTAACCGCCCCGACTCATCTCTCTGCCCCGTGCAATGCATCTGATCTGTCACCAGCTTCCTCTTCTCCTTATGGCCTGCCGTACTCGACATTGGACCCTCAGCGCTCATGCCTAAGCCCTATGACCACTTCAGCCTGCGTCACATCTACTTGTGCCTTCTCTGTTTCCTGCTTTGCTTTCCAATTCCTTTCTGTCACTACTGCAGGTGCTAAGTTCCTCCCTACCGCTTCTTTGCTTCCTGACAACTGAAACTCTAATCCTACCTCAGCTGACTTAAACTCCTCTGACAGGCTAGACACTGGTAAATGAAGGATGCTCCTTTCCATGCAATTCCACACTGCAGAGGCATCGGAGAACCTCCAACAACTTCCTAATATATGAATTGTTCAGTCTGTGAAGCCTTTCTGTCTTAGAAACCAAACATTCATGAACCTTCGATGGACACATCACCCTTGGGAATAGCTCAAACGGTAAACACCACAGGTTAAGCATTCTTGGAAGTTCTCTCTCTAAAACTTCAGCAACATCTCTTCTAAGCTGCCCGTCCTTCTACGCATTATTCATCTCACTAGTGTACCATCTCCCTAAGCTTCACCAGCTTCTCAAACAGTGAAGGAATTTGATCTTCAAAAATACTCAACCTATTTTTAAAATTTTCCTTTCACCAACAAAATAATAAACACTCTACACAGGCTCCAGTTGTGATCACTATGTCTTCTATGTATTCTCTACTTGGAAGGAGGCCTGATCTAAAGCTCCCGAGATGCACTGCTCACTAACTCCAAAGCCGTGGAAATAGCCCAACCTTCCATTATTCTTATCTCCAACCTTTATCTTGCTTTGGGTAACATCAGCTGTGGTGGAACATCCCGATGCTTCAAAAGTACACCTTGACTATGTTTCCTATCTCACCCGACACTTTAAAAAAGTCAAACACACTTCAGATAAGGCTATGCAGCACAACACTACTTGCAAGTCCCTTTTCTCTCATCATAGCTGCCTGAATCTGAGGCCACAATACACTAAAACTTGCTGTATGCAACCTTTTAAAACCTGGGATTCTAGCTTTCTGCACAGAGATGTCAATCAACTTGTTCCTCTCCAGGTTACCTGCCAGTCCCTGTGCCACTATACGAAAAAAAATCTCTCCTTCTATTATTCAGTAGACATATCAGCCTAAATCGACTTAATGCTATCGACTCTTTCTCTTTGGGAATCACTATCCCTCGGTTCTACGCCACACCCTCGGTAGCACTTTTTCCGCACCACTCTGAAGAGTCTCTACAGGAACCAAAGTACATTCAGCACATTTATATAAGTATTCGCTAGTGGTACCTCAAATGGGAGCATAACGTTTCTGATGGGAGGATTCTTAATTTGTCTTCTGTCTTTGTACAATTTCCTGAGGTATTCCTTCAGCTCATCCCTCAATACTTTCAGGGAGGCTGTGGCTCAGACGGTAGAGTGGGTTGCACACTAATCAGAAGGTTGGTGGTTCAATCCCCAGCTCCTCATGTCCACATGCCTAAGTGTTCTTGAGCAAGACACTGAACCCTAAGTTGCTACCGATGGTGTACCATCGGTGTGTGAATGTGCTCCTGATGGCAGCACCTTGCATGGTGATCTGTCTCATTAGTGGCTGAGTGGGTGAATGGAAAAACCATGTTAAAGCGCTTTGAGACTGAAAGGTGATAAAACGCTATACAAGTACTTACCATTTTACAATCCTTTAATAAATGTACTCAGCAAAGTGTTACTCTCAACCCAGATATATGTATACTTTACTTTTTTTCAGCACTTTATTGAAGCAAAACCTCACCTCTTATGAATATCTGATGAGAACATGTTTTTGGTCTTTTTTTTCTTGCCTACAGGCATTATTTCCACCTCCAAGCTTCTAGTAATACAAACAGTCAAATTTGTACATGACTATGTACGATATAAGCGCTATATATCTCTGTTGTACCCTCATTTGATTTCATGAGCATTGTTTGGGACATTTACCTCGTTATGTCTGCGGCTTTTCTGCATGAGTGTGCTTATGTGTGAATGTGATTATGTGCACTCGTGTGTGTCTGCTGTTACTAATCTCGGTGGATATGCGAGTGTGTGTGTTTCTCTCCTAGCCCCGGGGCCAGCCGCAGCGAGGTGTCCCCCAAGGCCTCTTCCTCGCATACCTCCCCTCCACCCCCCGCCCCTCTTCCCTTCCCCCTCAATTTCCCTCTGCGCAGCTACCTCTCCTCCTCCATCTCCTCTTCGCCACCCCCCCCCCCCCCCCCCCCCCGTCGCCCCTCCTTTTGCCCTCTTTAGCCACGACACTTTGAATTAAGCAGAAATTAATGCAGATGATGCATTCACAGTCTCATTGTCTTCTTCAGTCTGTGGATGGATATCGAGAAGACAGTGACATTGGGAAACTACTTACGTAAAGCTTTTTAGCGAGGCTGTAGGGTGTTTGTGTACAGTCAGTGTAAATGCATATGTAAGATATGTAAGAGCCTTTTGCTAAATGCCTGTTTAAATGTGTAAGATTCCAGTGTGTGTGTGTGTGTGTGTGTGTGTGTGCATGCACATATGTTTTCACAAGTGTATTTTTGAATAGTTTTTGTTCAAACATGTTTTTTGTGAGTGTGACCGTACATCTGTATGTGTCAATATAATGTGATCCATGTGTGTGCGTGTGTGTTTGTGCACTTGTAACTACATGTGTAAGAGAGACATACACAGAATATGTGTGCATTTTAGCCTTATGGTACACACATGTAAAAAGTTTGCAAGAGTTCAATGTCATGTGTGCGTTTGTGTGTATGTTTTTCAGTGTTTTTTTGAATAATTTTAGTTTGAACATGTTTTCTTGTGAGTTTGACTGTACATCTGTATGTGTTAATATAATGTGATACACGTGTGTGTGTGTGTGTGTGTGTGTGTGTGTGTGTGTGTGTGTGTGTGTGTGAGTGTGTGTGTGTGTGTGTGTGTGTGTTAGAGATTCAGGTTAGAATTAGGTTTAGGTTAGGTTTTGGGTAGGGGGTCAGGGAACACATTATGTCATTGAGTGTCCCTACAAAGATAGAATGATCAACGTATGTATGTGTGTTTTTTGTAGTGTATTTATTTGTTTGAAAGTGATTTTGTTTGTGAGTGTGTACATCACTATGCTTGGTCCTTCCATCACACGTGTGTGTGTGTGTGTGTGTGTGTGTGTGTGTGTGTGTGTGTGTGTGTGTGTGTGCCTGTGTGTGTGTGTACACATGTGCATGCGTCACATTGTAATCCGCCACCTGGAGAGAGCAGAAAGGGGTTATGGGTAATATGCGAACTGCTGTTTGATTGATGAGCCAATCAGAGTGGCACAAAGGATTTCATTAACAATAGACACCCTGCCACAAATCAGCAATCATCCACACACACACGCTCACTTATCAACACTTATCAGCGTACACACACACGCACACGCACACACGCATCCCGCAAACACACTTTCAGTTACTTATCGACACTTGTGAGTGCGTCAGACCACCCCACTCACTCATCCACACACACACAGAAACACACTGAGGTGGTGTGTATGTGACATCAGTGACATAGTGTTATCACAAAGTCAGCAGTAATACTGTGGTCATTTCATCAGGACGGGCTGGGAGCGGCGTGAATGCATTTGGGTCACTGGTTTGCTTTTGGGAGAAACCAGGCGTGCTAAATCAAAACCGAGCGTGTGTGTTGATTCTCTCCCTGAACATTTGGCCTGTTTCTCAATCACTGTGCTTTTGATGAAGAGTGGGGCTACTTGACGGCAGGGGAAAAAAAGAAAAAAAGAAACTCAGCCGGCAGAATTACTTCTTTTTTTTTTTTTTTTTAAAGTAAATTAGTTTTTACGCCCCGTGAGCCCTTTGCTCCGTTTTGATCTCCTCGCCTTTAAAAGAAGGGGGACACAGCTGCTGACACACACAAACAAACACACACACACACACACACACACACACACACACACACACACACACACACACACACACACACACACACACAACAACAACACAGAGCGTGGTAATAGGCTATACTTTCTCATTAGGGTGACAGGAGTGCTATTTTTGTGAGTGAGTGTGTATTGGGGTGCTTCGTTATTATTGATTGCAATAATAAGATATGTGGACGCACAGATTATTTGCATCCTTGAGCAGAGTTATTGTTATTGGAGGGGGGATGATGTGATTATGATGGTCATATCCACACCGCCCGGGGCAAGACACTGTCTGACTGCCTACACGTGTGTGTGTGTGTGTGTGTGTGTGTGTGTGTGTGTGTGTGTGTGTGTGTGTGTGTGTGTGTGTACGGGAGAGAGTGAGCAAGAGAGAGGCTGAGCGACACAGACACAGAGTGTGCGTCTGTGTGCACCCTGCCATCTCCATAGCATGTCTATGTCTAATTGGCTCGGGCTGATTCCACCCCTGGAATCCATTTTACATGGTTACCAAGGTGACAGCATCCGTTGTCTCCATCGTCGGGTAGACAGAAACATGTCAGCTCGCACACGTACGAGCGTGCGCTCACACACACACACACACACACACACACACACATAGGAGTGGCAAATGTGCAGGAGCCCCAATCCCTGTTAATTAGCTCCATCTATTAGCAGCAAATCCACTAATTAAAGCTGAGCCAAGACACGACCCAAAGAAAGCTATCTACATCAGCCATATGGAGGGCTAAATGTGGAAGGGACCCAGTAATGACAACACGCATGCACAGCCAGACACGCACATACAATGCTACTGTATCCATCGTGGAAGGTCAACGTAAACCTTTGGCTGGTTTTATCTGCCAACCCTTCACAGAGCTGAAGAATATCAGCGGTACACTGCTGAAAAGATTGTCATACAGAGGTGTTTAGTGCCGTAGCCTTAATTCGGCTTGTCATGGTGAAATACCACCGCGCACCATGAAAGCTCGAGCCGAGATAGAAACAGGAAGAAAAAAAAAAAGAGGAAAGAAAATGGAGTCAATACCATTGGAAACAAAAAAATTTAAAAAGCCTTTTCACACAAAACAGTAAAGAATCAAGGCTGCGTGAGGAGGCTCTGTAAATGTTCTTCATGTATTTTGATCTGCCTTCTCTGAAAAGGAAGTGACCTCGTGTAGCTGCGCGGCGAAAAGCACCTTTCGGCGTGCCAAGGGTATGGTGGGATTTCACATTTAAGTCGGGTTCATTCTGCTTTTTGTTCACAGGGTCTCAGGGTTGGCTTTTAAGACGTCGCGCTGCGATTGAAATCCTGACGTTGATAAATGGAGCGGGGCCCTGCTGTGAAGCTCTTCTGTCCCCAGAACACACACCCACATCCCCCCTTCCACCCGTCCTCCCCTCCCTTCTTGTCCACCTTCAGTGGAGACACAAGATGAATGAGAACAAACAGCAGAAGGACACAACAGCAGTCATCGAATATATTTCGAGGGAGGGAGATGATGATACGAAGACAAGATGACAGGTAGAAAGTGAAAGAAAAACATTACTTAGAGCAGAATACAGTTCCTATTCATTCCATTGACTTGTCAAAACTATCCTGAATAAACGTTAGTCTCTCTCTGCTCTTTTCAAAATAATAGCGCTTTTCTCAATGCTCCTTTAAAAAGTGCATTAGAAGCACACAGTGGCTGCCTTATAATTAGCCTCATCATAATCACATCATGATCTAATAAACATAATGTGCTAAAAATTAGAGGCTTGAATACTTTATGGGGCAAACTGAATAATTAACGACATACCATTAACTCAAATGTAATTTTCCTTACGCTCTCTGTAAGTTTTGTCGTTGCTTTTAATGGGCTCACAATTTACTTGCGACGCATCCGGACGCACTTTGAGCAAAGTGTGAAAATGCTGTTTACCAAATAAACATTTTGAAACACAATTTCCGACTAAATGTCTAATTAAGATGGATATTTTATGCAGTGCCGGATTACAGGGAGAACAGGGAGTCTCTGTGTGTGTGTGTGTGTGTGTGTGTGTGTGTGTGTTTGTGTGTGTGTGTGTTTGTGTGGAGGGAGGGGGAGCTGTGGTTGGGGTGGGGGGTGGCGGGGTGTTGCCACCCAGCGGTTTGCTGCATGAAAGCATATTCAGGTGTCAATCTCCTGGAGGAATTAGAAAGCTCTGTGGGATGCCACTTATTTTCTACCCTCAGCACGCTCCCTCTCCCCCTCTCCTTCTCCCTCTGTTAACCGAGTGATCAGCGCTCCATTAGTGTCGGTATTACAGCCTCACATTTCTCCCCCTCTCAATCAAAATGGCTTTGCCAGCCATTGTAATTACAACATTTGTAAATCAAAGCTATCACGCAATGTAATAAATATGAAGATATTCCTGTGTCTTTATTATGCAAGCAAAACAAAAACAATTTTAAAAACAAACTTCTTGCACTGCAATCCAAATTCAAGTTTGTAAGTAAAAATATATGAACTGAGAACAACATTATTTGTGTTGCAAACAAATTTGCTTTTGCAGTTTTTTTTTTAGTTTTGGTCACAAAAATAAGAAATTTGCTCGTGAAACTCGACTGCAAATTGAAAACCTTTCAAAAACCTAAGAGTTGAGTTGGATGTAGTGGGCGGGGCATACGCTGGAGACGGGAGTTTCTATTGGTGGATTGACTCAGACCCACACAGCATGGCTGCAGACACACAACTCGCTGCCTGCGACAGCATTGAATTTTTCCTGACAAAGTCGCTACATTAGCATGTGTAGCTTCAGCAGGCTGAGCGTCAGTTCTGATGTAAATATCTACTTTAATAAATATTTTCATATTAAAAAAAGGTCCTAATCAGCGAGGTATTCTGGGCGGTGTGGGCGGGTGTCAGAGCAACAGGCCCCGACTTCCGTCCCTGTCCTCCTACAGATCAAGTCCCCGGCCTTTTTGGGTGACAGCGACAGTGATGTCGAAACTGGAATCAGCCCTCGTTTTCCTCCTCCTCCCCCCCCCCCCCTCCTTCATTTTGCCAGGTGACCTAAAGCTCCATCACCGTAGGACACCACCACATTTTTCTCAGCCCATTTTCCTCCTCTGTGTATCTCCACTTTAGATGTCAGTTGTAGAAGGAGGCACATAAAGAACACTCTGACAGATTACAGGGAAGAAGTGCAGGTGGAAACCCTGACAGTCTCCTCCGTACCATGTGCCTTTTTTTCCCCCCACCAAGTCAAGCTTGATGAATGTTCAAAATCCTTCAGGGTCTCTGCTTAAATTGTTTACTATGTAGCCTCGCCACTCAGCACTCTGTCTAATGGCCTGTGTATAGGTGGCACTTATATGGACCGCAATATTCAACACTATTGAACGTGACCCTGCCTTTCACGAAAGGGGGCCAGCCGCCGATGCAGTCGCTCCGCTGTAGAAGGGGGGCTACAGGTATGCGCCTGCTGTCTGTCCTTCTCCACGGCGTGCCTTTTCAATTCTTTACACTCCACTGCCTCGGCCCTCCCCTTCTCCTTTCACCAGACACAGCAGCACTCGGTCTCTCTCCCCTCAAATCACCGTCTCCATCTATGAGGGGGGTAAAAAATCAATACAACACCAAACAATGGCTTATAGGCCGAAGGGTGCAGTGAGCAGAAAGGTCACTGCTATACATTATGTATGGTGGCCAGCTAATGGTCAGTGTGCTCGCAGACAAATGGACTGTAAGCATCTCCCCGGTGTGATGATCGCACAGGGGAGATACACACTCACACTCACACACACACACACATACGGAGCCGCACACACACACACACACACACACACACACACACACACACACACACACACACACACACACACACACACACACACCTATAAGCAAGAAATGGGTGTAAACAAGTAGATGTAAACGCATACATACTGTTCACAGATCGCCTGCACACAGACCGAGATGCCCATACATACACACTGCTACAGTCATTGCAGCCAAGTGAGTCTGTAATTGGTACATACACATTCACAGGCACGTTCATAGAGGAACAATCACACAAAAACACTTATACACACACATACACACACACACACACACGAGTAAATAGAGATAGGTGCACACACACATACACACACATATTCTATAATGCATCCACCACAGAGCTGGTTCAGAGAGCAGCACTCACGCTGTGTGTCCTTTATATCCCTCTTAAAGAACAAGAGCTTTGTAAAGTTTTCACCTTGCACCAGTTTTATTCTGTTTCTTATGTGTGTGTGTATAAAATATTGACTTTCTTTTGATTTTGACGCCTTTTATTTGCAACACGAACCGAATTATGCTTCATCTCAGTTATTTTCTATATTTCCTACTTTCAGCAAATCACATCAAAAGACAAAGATTAATGAAGAGTTATTTAGTTTCTGACCTTCCTTCCCCCTTTGTGCCATTCAAGCACGACACCTGGAGTCTTGTCGTTGCCAGGCAGCCAGCAGAAAGTTGCTGCACCCCGTAGATGAAAAAGTTCAGCCCTGTGTTGTTTTTACGCTCAGGTTTTGTAGAGACCAACCAAACAAGAACAATAACATCTACAATAGTGAGGTTTAGAGGGGGTTGTGGGCCACTTGTGTTGCTGTCCAACAGAGCCAGGCTAGCTGGTTTCTTCTGTTTGCACTGAGTGCTGTAAATTAAACGGCTGCTGGAAGTAGCTTCATATTTACTGTGCAGACATGGGAGTGGTATCGAACTTTTCATCCCACTCTAAGCAAGAAATGTAAAAACAAATGTTGAACTGTTGCTTTAAAAATTGGTTACAAATACAGTAAAAGTTGCATTTTTCTAAATGCCATGACTCCCAAAATCACATGGAAACTGCAGTTTTCTATCAAGCAATACAAAAACATGAGTAAATAGTGAATTTGTTGGGAACTATTTTCAACTGTGGATGAACACACACCTGATGCCTATCAGGACAGATATGTTGGACGAATGCTGCGTTCAGATGCTGTAGTATTTACGTGTACGGTGAAGAGTCCATATGAACGGCCCCCTTGTTGGTATTCACAGCACTGGAACTCACAATTTGTTAACATTTTCTCCTCAGAGTTCATGAGTTGGGATGTGTTTGCAGATGTTTATGTAAATGGAAGAGGACAAGGCTGTTTAGTTTTTGTTGGATGTTAAGCCAATATATAGCAAGTTTAGTCGTGGAAATTGTCTTCAAAACTTAGATAATAGCCTACGTCTGAAGAAAATGTTGATCTTCCCAACGGCCTCATCTTTTCCCTCTGTGCCTTTGCATTTCCTGCATTACGTTACCCCCCCACCCCCCGTTACCTTGTGAAATTGTTAGCCTCGCGGCTTCTAGACGCCGTCTGCGTTGCCTTGCAACATTGTTTTTTTTACAACTTATCCACTTGAACGCAAAGCATATGGTGCACACGACTTCCCATGTCGTAACCACAAGCTCACGAGTTCCAGTTGAATGCAGCATAACTCAAAATAACCAAAATAAGGAATATGTCAGTGTGTGCAACAGTGTGGCTAACATGGGAGCTCTATGGCACAGGTGAAAAGTAAGAAGACATAACAGACACATATTTTTTTTATATTCTGACTCAATGCCTTTGTGTCGGCATAGATAATTAGCTAATTCAATAAAATACGTGTTCTGTTTCAGGTGTTTTGTGTGCACGTGGATTGGAGATGCACACTCAGCTCCAGGGTCCATAAATGAGTCAGTTGTTTTGGGTGAACGCTACCCACTGTCTATTTTGATGTGGCTTTCATAATTGTGAATTCTATTTCCGTATTGGGGATCATAGATGATTATTTTTAGATTGTTTTGTCCCAAAAATGCCCAAAACAGTTAAAGTTGAAATCCCAAGTTGACAAAGCCCAAGATAACAAGTTATAGAAAAAAAAAAAAAAAAAAGATTATGTCAGTCTTGTCCTTTTAAGTGACTTTTTAAAGGCTGCTTATTTTACCAGTGGCTGCAACGTCATTCAGACTATATTAAATAGATAAATGATCTAATTTAATGTCGACAGACGCAGACGCTCAAAAGACCTGTCACTCTATCCATCGGACAACATACATTGACCTCCTAAGCCGACCGGGGATCCAACCTATGGCAGCAGCTGTGACGGTGACCACGGTAACAAGACCAGAAATCTCTCAGCCACCAACAAGGAAGCAGAGAAGGAGAAGGAAAAAAAAAAGGGTGAGAATGACGAAATCTACAATTATTGCCTGGTGGTGAGCAGAATAGATGCATCAGTATGAAGTGTTAATTGCTTGGACATGCTAGTGGGGGCAGAGAGCACATTATTTATAGGGAACAACATGACAGGAAACACTACGTTTGTAAGAGTATGTGTGCGAGTGTGTGTGTGTACGTGCCAATACTCCAACAGGAGAGAGTTTGACCTTCATGTAGGAGTGCTGCAGTTGACACAAGCATGTCTGCTCTGGGACAAGAGCTCAGGTTTAACAGGCATATTGAAAAGGTCAGAGCTGTCACTCAAACACACACACACACACACACACACACATACACAGAGAGAGATGTACACGCAAAGATGCACACACAACTAAAAATCTAGAAGGACGTGTTCACAAACACACCCACGTGCACGCGCATTTTCCTCGCGCTCACACACACTTCGGAGAGGCAGCGAAAGCATGCCAAAACAGTGAACCATGTCAAATTAGAAGAGAAGTCTGTGCACTCCCTGCCCATCTTCTTTAGAGAGAGACTGTCTTTAATACACACACTCCAACACACACACACACACACACACACACACACACACACACACACACACACACACACACACACACAAAATCTGGGCAGCTGCCAAAAATCCCTGGAGCTGGCAGTTTTTGCCCGGTCTTCTTTTTCACTGTCTTTCCTTACACACACACACGCACGCACGCACGCACGCACGCACGCACGCACGCACGCACGCACGCACGCACGCACGCACGCACGCACGCACACACACACACACACACACACACACACACACACACACACACACACACACACACAGGGAGGGTCATTGGTGTATAAAGTTGTTTTGGTCTGTTTATGGATTGCGATTGGTCCCTGCGTTGCTAGCCCAACATTTTTTTTCCTTTCCTCAGTAGTAACAGCTCTACTGCCCCCCCCCCCCCCCACCCTCAGTCCTCCCTGCCTCCTAATCTGCTTCCTGATTGGCTGATTAGGCTACCTCACTCACTGCTTTCTCTCCACCATACCTTTTCAACACCACAAAAAAAGAAAGAAAAAAAGAAAGTCCTCTCTCAGTCACACACACAGACGCACACCGGCTGATGCAGCATCGACACATGCTGGCACAATCAGAGACACACATACAAAGAGCCTTGATTGGCATACACCTGATGGAAACCAGTGAGGGGCTCAAAAAACATCTGTTCATCACAACTTTCTTAAATTTTACATTCTACGACTGATTTGATTCCGTTTTATCATTTCCCTTTGCAAAAACGAAAGTCACAATCCTAATTTTGTTGTCAAAATTTCACATGTTGTACACAAAATGAAAACGGCTGTATCACATGACCAAAACAATGCTGTTAAACAGTGAATAAATTCCAGGTATCCAGTAGCTCACACTTAATGAAATAAAGTAAAAACTCTCATTTCATTAGCTGAATTAGGTTGTCTACTGTAAATATAGATAATGAAATGTAGACTTTACACTAAATTCTACACATGTAGAAGACAAATATTGAGCTCCAAAACTGATATAAAGAATGTTAAATAAAAGCTTTAGGCTTTTGTTGGTAAAAACAAATACTACTTTTTCTAAAATACTTTTTTTACTCAGTTGATCTTTCACCATAGCTCATTTTAGTTTGCTTTTTCCTTTTGTTTTGACACACAATATAAATGTATCTATTTCCTACAATGCAATATTTCTCCTACCTCTATGCATTTCAAATTTGTTGTATGCATACAACCTATAATGACAGGGACGTACCTCTGTGTGTACAGTTATTGGTCCAGTAGCCCACATAGCATCAGTCGAGTCAGCTGAGAGCGTTGGTGTCCGAGACTTCTGGCAGACTTCCTATTGGTTCCCTGCACACATTAATAGGACAAAATAAAATTGACGTTATTGATTCATTTCAATTCTGATTAAAAAAAAAATGTAAAGGGCTGTCTGAGATATTCAGTGCAAGTAACCAAAGGGGCTGAACACTGACAACCAAACACAAAAGCACCATGTTTTTCAGCTAACCACCATAGTTGTACTTTTCTGCAATTGAGGAAAATAGCATGGTCACAGTTTTCTAGATCTGTTTGAAATTCATTTAAATTTTTCAGTGCTTGAAGATCCAATCATCTCTGTGTATGTTATGCAATACACACAATGAAGACAGATGAAATTGTCAAAGTTATGATCATTTACGGTGTGATTGATTCACGACGTTGACTCAAAGCCACGTTTTGATCCGCTACCGTTTGCCCTGTTAAAGTTACTGCATTATATGTTATGAAACTCAACACTTCCTGTATCTGTTTCAAATTAAAAGCCCTCTAAAGTTTCAGTAGACAGATATTCTTTAGTTCTTAACGCAGCTTTTATTGTAAAGCACCTTCAGGAACGTCTTATGACTGAAATCTGACAATTACAATTTAGATGAGTTACCAGAACAACCAATGAAAATAGCATGATTATATTGCTGGCTTTGTCAAGAAGCAATGAAAGTATCCTGGCTATTGTTGACTATTGTATGTAAATTTGTCTCCACAGTGGTTACATAAAAATAGAAGACACAACTTAACAGTGTGCTTGTTCCTGCCCTTGTATGTGTGCATTACAGGTGCACTCCAATATGTCAACAGATACTACTACAAGCTAACTACAAGCTAGAGCAACATTTCTATTCTTTAAATAAGTAGGATTTTTTGTTGTCAGATGATTATGTTCATATTCAACATCAGGTGAAAAAAACTAATATCATAACCATTCACATTTAAGTATACCCAATTTTAAAATTGCTATGGTTAATTTCTTATTTTGGTGCTACTTATTCTAGAAAAGACTTATTCCCTTATCAACGTATTTCATCTATGTAATATACATTACATTTTCAATAACTCACGGTACCCACAGGATGAATTTGACTGGGTTTGGTGAACCCCTGACTTTTCAAATGGTGCGACAGGGGAGTTGATCATTTGGGTTATTTGTCAAGTATCTTGGAAATTATTGGATGGATTGTTATGGAATTTGGTACACAAATTCATAGTGCCCAGAGAGTAACCCTACTGACTTTACTGATCCCCTAACTTTTTCTGTAACACTAATATGATATAAATAAGGACCAATGGTTTAAGGTTTTAGTTACAGCTATACTTTTTATGTAAAGTAAGAAGATACATTATCAGAAGTTTTGTTTTCAAAAATAGCTCATTAGCAGATCCTCTACTTTTTTGGGGGTATATCAATATTTACCTTCCATGATTGCTTCAGCAACGTAAAAAAAGGCAATATTTTATGATATATCCTCTCAGGGTACGCTGAAAAAACAGCCTGCTATCTGAAAAAAATTATTTCATCATCAACATGACATGAAAAAAAAAACACACAAAGATCAACTTTGTCATTGTGTTACGACCGATATGCTCAACAACTGACATACTGCTCGACTGTGTTTGCTGTTTCCCCCCTTCTGCTCGGCTGAACTAACCATCAGCAGGTGTTACACGCATGAACGAACTTGCTTTTTCTTGTTTAATGATGATTCTTGCCGATATCTATGATTAGCTCTGACAACAGAAGAAGATACGTATCCTGCTTATGAAGCCGTCCCGCCTGTGAGTCAGAGAGAAATATAAAAGTACAAGCCCACACATGCTCCTCCGTACACAGTGCCGCACTCCCAAACACCTTCCCCGGTAATAATCTGTTGAAGGTGATAATTTATTCTCTGTCTTCAAAACTGTCCCCCTCCCCACCCTCCTGATCCTCTTTCTTTCCAACTCTCTTTACTTCAACTGGCACCCCCCCTCCCCCACTCCCACTCCCTCTACCCCCCGCGGTGCCGATCAGATGGGCGGGACGTTACATTTTATTTTTTTTGGAACAAGTTTCATCGCTGCAGACGAGAAGTAATTGTCTCACATTTGCAGCCTGACACTGTGGGTGTTTTTCGAATGCAGAATGCCTCCAACCCCGCCAGCTGTCGACATGTAGCCGAACTGGATATTTCCACTGGATAGCACAGAGAAGCTGGCACTGTGCCAGGTAGCCACTAAGACAAACAGACAGACAGACAGACAGACAGACAGACAGGAGGATGGGCAGAAGTCAGGAATGGGAATGCAATATTCATCAGGTGATACCTCCAGTAACACTCTATTATTTATTGAGTCTGAATCAGCTCTGTCATCATCCACACTCTAACGGGCTGAGCCTCGAGCACACCCATAAGGAGGGCGTACGCAATATATAGATGGATTTCCCAAATGAATCAGTGGACCCGATGCAATCTGGTTCGAATACGGCTAATGAGAGGCCAGGTTTCATCTCAAATCCGCTGCGAGGGGATTACACAGGTTTGAGTGCAAACATTTCATTTCTCGGCTGAGCTCTCGGTTTTTTTCCTCTTGCTTTATTTTATTTCTTCAGGTGAACAGCATTGTGCCAGCTGCCTGTGTAATTTGTTTCTATTCCTGTGAATGGCATTAATCAAATCATATGTTCCTCTAATGTACCTTCAGCGCTCAGTATGTTCAGTCTGGCCATTAACACATGAAACCTCCTGTCCAAATAGTTAATACGTGCAGCTTTAAATAGCCGTGGAATGGATTAATGATGGAGGTAATCATTTACGGTATGCTTTATTAATCTGCTCTCCTGTTATTAGGACAGTTATTAAGGCTGTCAGTCTTTATGGGGTGATGGTTGGTAGTGGTGGATGAGGCAGTCTAATTTAGACTGTAAGGATCTTTACTATTGATCTGATGTAATGTCTTAACCGCCATCCTTTTACCTTCGGTCACTCTGACATCATTCGTATTACTGCTGACATTCTGACTTATGCGACACTGGCTTCTGAGCACCTACTCAGGCCTGTATGGTTCTCTGTATGTACATACTTCAACCTATTTCCACACGATTTCACATTCCTCTATATAATGCTGAGTAAATTCTCATTGAAAATGACACTTGAACCTTTAAATATATACCTGGTAAAATATGAATCAGTCCCTTCAGGAAATAGCAAGTTTGCGCATAATTAACGCAAATTTAAATATCTTTGCAATATTTGATGGGAGCTTGCAATTTTCCAGCAAAAACGGTCTTCCATAGCACAGAGTCAGCCTTTCCAAACAAAACTTGCTTTATCAAGAAGAAGAACTGCTCATTTACAGTCAGGAAAGCTGTGCAACCTCTCATCATCAAAACAAACCACATGCTGGTTGACTGGGAAAAAAACTGAAGTGATAGGGTTTATGGGAAATGTGGTCTTATCATGGGAATAAAGAATATGTTGAATAAGTTTTATGCACATTTTTAGTTGTATGAGAATACACTTTGTTTCCGAGGGTACAGTATGTCTATGTATTCAAGTAATATTATCTAAAAAGCATTTAAAGCTCATAATTTATTTTAACATAAGCCACAGTCACATATTTTTTTTTTTAGCTTTGTAAAGCTGCATCACTTTAATGAATCTTTTGAAATTTTTAGCAGATGGTTCTCTAAGTTAATAAAAAAAATAAAACTAAAATATATCTGTGATGAGAAGCATGCTCATTAGCATTGGACATGATTACATATGACTCTTATTAAGACTCTTTTTTTTTTAAAGTTTGTTTTCTTTCTTAACTTGCAATATTTGCTAATTCCCACAATTGTACAGCAAAAAATTACTTGAACCTCTGAACATCACAATTTTTTTTTTAAAAAAAAGGTGCTGCAAAACAAAATTAATTTTTGACGGCTCACTGGCCCATTGGTGTGGCAGACCAGCCGAGATTTGTCCCGGCATGCCCAGTGGCCAGTAAGTTACTGTGGAGCGCTCGGACACCAGTACAGTTGTAAATATAGCCAGACACATGTAGTGGTTGTGGTGTCAGATTTGTCTTGCCAGATGTCTACACTCTTCAAGTGCTCTTTTAGTTTGATGTAGGATCTTTTTTTTTTTTTATCTTCCAGTGAGGCACTTGACCAATTTCACTCATAAATGTTGAGCAGGGGTAATCTCTGCTTGAGCTTAGAGACCAAAAACGTCAAACAGAAAGCCTTCATTACACAGCTGGCGGAAGGCTGAGCTACCTGATGCTATTGGTTTAATTATAGGAAATGTCAAACCTATTGCCAGAGAGGAACGCTGATGTTGAGCATGATGTCAGATTCTGCTAAATGACATTCAAACACTCAAAAAAAAGACTTTTCTTAAATAAATATTTTATATATCATTATAGACAACACACTGAAGAACATGGGATACGGAATTGGAAGGTTTGTGTTATATTTCACTGTGTCTTTAAGGCTTTAAGCTTTTATTAACACAGAAACACAAGTCTGTCAGTGAACTGGCATAAATTGAATAAATGTGACTCAAATCAAGCAGTTTTGCTGATATCAGTAGAATTCTGCTTTAGTTTTGTTTCTAAAAAAACAGCCCTGAAAGTGAAAGTCTCTCAGGAACATATTGAATTACAAAGCAGCTCATCGCAACACCTTCTTTATTTTATTAAAAATAACAACACATGAGACTAAATGTCTTCCAAATGCCACCTTTATCATCATGTCAGCATACACCACCTGTCAGTGGTCAAAAACGCTCTCAAGTTGTGCACTACTACATTCAGCAAAGATTTCATGCGTTTGCCATATTGTCTTACAACAACATCCACACCACTGCCTGTTTTCTAAAACTGATAAAACTCTGCTTGTCCCAACCACAAGATTAATCACCTCCTTACGGAAACAAGGAGTAGACCTGTCCGGGAACCAGCAGCAATAAAAAGCCTCAGGAACAGGACCGCACTCGTATCCCACTTTTTACTGCCACACCAGACTCCAAAGTGGCGTCAAGCTGGCCAAAAAAAAAAAGTTCTTGTGCTCTTTTACTGCCTTGTGATTTGATATCCAAACCCTCAGCAGAGGCCACAGAGGAGTCCTTACGGTGCGAGTAGACGACACTGTCTGTGTTTAAGAAAGCAGAAGGGACAGAAAAAGCAACGCACCTTTGGCTTAGACTGAATAAACATGATCCATAATTAATAATCGAAACGAATCACTGCTACACGGTGCACCTGACTGCCCACTGAGAGGAGCGTCCAGGCCAGTCAAGTGTCGACTGTACAAGCTGCTGTATTGCCCATAAACTATGTATGCAGTTCCGCTTCGCTGCACACACACTTATTCAGAAGCTAATGAGGCCTTGGGAGATCGTACCCGTTTAAAAATGTTTCTTCACATTCCTGCTTCTGTATATGTTTATCTGTGCATGAAGCTACATCGTGTAGATACTGTGCCGCATGTACAGGACATCTCAGGAAGTGAAGCACCCATTCTCAACACTCACTCATTTACCCCATTTTACTATATGTGCGTCTTCCCATCGGCAGAGTCGGTGAAGCTTGAGGAACTAGTAGAACATTCCTGTTTGAGAAGTAAAAAAATAAACATGTCTAACCCTCCTCTGTTATTATTGGATGCAGCATTACAGATAATGTCCATGCAAGTTAAACGATGAAGAGCCTCCTTTCAGTGCAACACACTTGTCAGAATTTACATGTAAGTGTGGAAAAAAAAAAGGGGAAGGGCCTTCTTGATGCGAAAATACATAAATGGAAGTGGACGCGCGCGCAAACATGCACAAATCCAGAGAGCCCAAGTGTCACAACTCTTCCCCATCGCGAGAGAGCCCCTGACTCCACTTCAAAGCTCTCGAGCTGACAGTGGCTAATGATGAACGCTCAGATGAAGAGCAAAGAGATGCCGATCCAGACTCCACATTAAAAAGGCCTCTTCCCGTTTTCCACGCCGAGATAAAAGACAAGAGCTCGTGCCCGACCGCGGCTAATGTGCGTTTAAGCACTCATACATACATAAATGCGTACACAGGCAGACACACTTATCATGCAAATGTAGAATAATTACAGTCTTGTCTGCGGGAGGAAAGCTGGGGTGCCTTTTGAAGATAGCGATCCTCAAAAGATTCATTGATGTTACGCTAGTTAATGGAGGAGAGACACGAGGAGACACTCCTTCTCTCTCCGTCACTGAATCAAAATATCCTGCATTGCATGTATGTTCATTTGTTGTGCAGATTGGTGAGGCTTTGGGCAGGTGCACAACAAGGTACTCATCACCCTCCAGAATCACCAGGAGTCAGGGTTCAGACAACCTGGGACTGAGACTGCATTTTTGCACTGATATTTGTCCAATAAAACAAAACAAATCGCTAAATAATTTCTTCTTTCTCCTCTTTTGGTTGTCAAACAACAAAAGTATGCTTGGCACTTGACATCTGGTAAGGAGGGAGACGGACACAGCTGGATCAGGTGGTCTGCTCATGATAAAGGGAACCTTTGGCTTTTTTCAACCTGCACTCTGTCTGTCTTCTCATCAGGTTGAATCCAGGATTTGGCCTCAGCGCCTCGACTAGCAGCTGTGAAACAGGCTGCTGTTTTTTGCCTCTCACCTGCCTCCAATTTTTCATATTATTGCCTCACAACATTGTGAAAAGGAGGTCTCTTCACTCTTGAAACAGCATTTTTCCACAAGTAAAGTGCTTTGCTTTAAGATTTCCTCTCTTGCCTAGCTGGCATTACTCAACCCATTCAAAACAATCACTGCAGAAACGATGGTCTGCCCAGTAAAGAACCACTTCCCTATCCAACAAAGGTAGTCAATGAAAGCTGCCCAGGGTGTTGCGTGACATTGCATTCAGAAATGTGCAGCACAAACCATTGTTTTTTTTTTTTTTCATCTTTTTAGATAATACCAAGCAATGCCTTCTGCACTTCAACACAACAGCACTCCTCTCTCCAAACTCTCACTCACATTCTGAACATTGTCTTCCTGCAACAGCTCAAGTTTTCAGAACTAAATTTCACCTTCAGCAAGACTTCTAATCAAGCGGCAACCAGCAGCGATGTCACCCGTTGGTTTGTGAACTGCCGTTATGAAGCCTTAAGTTTGAATTTGGGCTGGCGCCATTTTGTTAGGTTTGGAGCCAGAAGTGACCATATTTGGGCGACCTGGGGGGGAGCAAGTGATGGATGTGACTCAATCTGTTTGGTAACCCAACGATACTACTTCCGCCCACCGATAGCCGTAACCTGTCTGCACCACAGGCCTGTCAATCAAACAGACGCGCCCCCAAGAATGAGGCTTTTTGAAGCTTATTTTCTAATTAATGATGGGATACTTTTCAGATGAACTGCCAGAAAACTAATACTGACCGACTTTAGCTAGCAAAACCGAAATGACTCTAAGAATGATTTTTTTTTTTTTTTTTTAATTTTATGAGACCAGTTGAATAAGAGTCTGTGGAGAAGGAGACTTTTTGGAGCCGACCTCTAGTGGCACTCGGTGGTATTACAGCTTAAGGAACTTAAGCCCATTACTGGCTAAAAAAGCCATTTTAGTGGAAGTACATCTAATGTGAGGAATTGTGCCCGAAGTATTAAACTGCAGTCAGTCTGCTGAAGCATTCTAGCTTAATACTTGACCCATTTCAAAAACTGTTGTCCACGTTAGTCACTCAGAAAAAAATGGCAAAGTTTCCCTTTAGCTTGAGAAATTCCTGCGCTACTGTGGTAGGTGTCAATCAAATCACCACTCCATGATAGTGAAGTCACTTGTTATAATAAACAGAAAATGCCGGTTAATGACAGGCAGGGCCATACAAGAATTTCAGAGATACCAAAATACCAAAAGCGCAGCAATCATTGCAGTATTAGCAGACTTTATTTTTTTTTCATGGCAAAGTTTAAAAGTTCACTGATGTCTCTGCTTCATATTTGTATTTGTTTGAGCTATGAAGTTTGAGTTTGTTCTTAACCCACGTGTTGTCCTTGGGTTAAAATGACCCACAGCTGTGTTCAACCAAGTTCTATTTTATTTTCATATTTTTTGGGATCATTAGTGACAAGGAGGCTGTGAGGGTTTCTTTAAAGAATGATGACCAATGATCCCAAAAGATATAAAAATATAGAAATAAAATAGAACTTGATTGAACACAGCTGCGGGTCATTTTGACCCGAGGACAACACGAGGGTTAAGACAGCAATTGTATTCAGTCTTGGTGCATTTTCATCTGGTTACTGCTCTTGCCTGGGAGGAGACACTGAATTGAAGACTAAAATAAAGGAACAAAAGTCTGTGTGGAGTAAAAAAAAAACAGATTACATGAAAGAGTAGAACGTGATCGACTGGAAGCGCCATCTGTACATAAGCAATGCAATATTTTGGACTTTGCACTTTTCACACCACACATGTATTAGAAACGTAAAGTGGGCGCTCGTTTCGTGCATGATGTCTGTACTGTATTCCACATCCTCTGCCATATTCTTACAGTGTTAGGCTGTTTTACATACTGTTGGGCCACACACAGTAAACAAAGGGACTCTTCCTCATACTGTCAGGAGGTCCCCATTATGTTTTCTATTGCACATATGTGAGCATTTATGCATTCTCACAGTTGTAGTTTGAATAGAAGTACGTGCAAGTTCGCAGCTGTCCTAGGAAACCATGAATTGACCTTTACTTCTGTAAGATGAGCACCAATGCATATCTGAGGCTATTTTTCAGTAAGGACAGTAAAACCCTTCCATAGAGGTGAAAATGGAAGTAGTCTTTGGTAAGCCATTGCAAAAGTCCCTTAAAGTGTAATACAACAGAGTGCAACAAGGGGCAGGCTCCAAAAAAACATCCGAGTCCAATATACTCTCATTGAAAAAGTGTCAACTTCTCTCATGAAATACAAAGTCAAAACATTTTCTACACAAGTCATTAGGGTGTCATTTGCGAAATCCACTCCTTGTCATTATTGTTCTGGTGGTCCTAGAAAATAATTATATAATTTATTAGATATTAGGCCTCAAACAGAGATATGTTTGGGGGCATGCATGGTTTGATTGACATGCCTGAGGTGCAGTCAGGCTGCTGGTATAGGTGGGTAGGGCATAGTTTTCTTGGATTCTCAGTCAAGTCCAACCCTCGCTCCTTCCCAGTTTGACCAAATATGGTATCTTCTGGCGCCATAAAAAAAAAACAAGATGGCGAGGACCAAAATGCCAACAGTTCACAAACCAAGATGTGACGTCACAGTGGGTTCCCGCCTGTATACACACACCGTACCTCTACTTTACCCTTCCCCCCTGCTATTAGTCTTTATGTGAAGCCGGAGGTTCCCAAACTTTTCAGACCATGTAGCCTACCAGTATGTACCAGACCGAAGTACCATTTCCTACTGAAGACACCAGCACTGTCTTTTTTTTTATTTAATGAAATATAATTCAACTATGCGGTAACCTCTGTAAAGCTGAATAACAACACGATGCTGTTTCAAAAGGCTTGCATACCACCAGTGCTACACGGTGGGGACACAGGTTTAAAATAACAGCGCTTAGCAGACTAAAAGTGGTATTAAATTTAAGACCTCACTGTTGGCCCAAAAAATTTCTTTGGCATAATTTGCATACTTCAGAGAATGATAAACTGTGCTTTTAAACGCGCCATACATATGCTCATATATAATTGACTTTAAATGATAAATAACAGAATAAATGAGAACAATGAGTCATTACTGTGCGTCACTTCAAAATAAAATAATGGGATTAATTAAAAGTATGTAATAAACCACAATGTACTGTACACTTAATTACACAACATTAATTTAATAAAATTAAGAGTAAGACTAAAGCTGTGCACCGGCTGAGGCTGCACTATGAATGTACACAAACGGAACGTGTCTGAGTGAAGGTGTCCGCTGCCGGCTTCCTGCCCAACCAGTGTTTTCATAAAAAAAATAAGGAGACAGAAGAGGACCGAAGATATGTTAACACATACATGTGCATACAAATGACCAGGAAGGAATTTAAAACTCAAACACAGGCTAAGACAGACAGACAGACAGACAGACAGACAGACAGACACACACACACACACACACACACACACACACACACTGACTCACACACTGTAGCGCAGGCAAGCACACAAACTAATTGGCCAACCCATTAGTAATTTATTAAGCTTGTCCTTGTAAATTTTATCAGGTATCTAGCAGGGGAATAGATTTATTGATTTGCTCTGCATTCATCAGGTCCAGAAAACAGAGTGAGAGAGAAGGAGGGCGAAGAGAGGAGTCAAAGAGAGGCAGAAGAAGAGGGGGAGAGAGTACATTTATCAGGGAAGACAGCATCGAGGTTTCAAGCAGCTTTGCAAGAGATCAGGCTGGAGTGTGTTGTGATTCCCCCTGGGTCACCACTATATCCTGCTTCATTCACAATGCTGCCTCGCCTCAGCTCATCAATGTGCGCATCCCGATCAATGATTCTCATAAAACACTATACAGGCTTTGGCTCATGCCTTCTCACAGCTTCCAAAAAACCGGAAGATTTAAAATTAAATTAAGAAAAAAAAAAGACAACTAAAAAAAAAAAAAAAAAGGAACAGTGTAAAACTTCTTAAACCCCAGGAGCTGCAGATAAGCTGCAGGGCAAACAGGTGCACACAGGGTCACGGGCATCCTGTAGGGAAATTCTATGAAAATTTCAATTTGAAAAAAAAAACCACAGCCACTGACAAACTATGTACAATATGTATTAGGGTTGTGACCTCATTACTGTACCACCTCTGGCTGACTAGTTTCCAGGTTTTTTCCATTCCCCCCACCCCCTCCCCTTTCATCAGGTATTGGCAAGTATCGACTGGCTGGGGGAAGTATGTTGTTATTGTAATAGCATCCATCTCTGCGGTTCATCTGCCTTGCCCATCACTTGTCTGAAGCCTCCTCTCTGTTTGTGATCACCGGCGGTTCCGTAGGGAGAGAGAACCTCGGGCCGGAAACAAGCGGCAGGTGGAGGAGGAAGGTGAAAACGAGAAGAGTTCTCGCTGGCAACGGCGGCGATAATTGTAGCGTGTTTCTGCAGGTATATATACATTCACCTTTGTGGGCGTATGGATGATTTTCCGCGTGTGGGCACATAAGTTAAATTGACGTGACAACGAGGCGGCTCAAGTGTAAACACCAGTTTCTGAGATGCAGTACACAAAACCTCCCCATTTATTTTAATTTTTTTTTTCTGGACGTTTGGAAGCAATCTCTTTTTTTTTTTGGGGTGGGGATCAGAGAAACTCCGATCCAAGATCCCTTTTCCCCTCCAGGCGTCGCCTTGACTAGTATTGTTCCAGGATTCCCCAGCATGGCTCACCAGGAGGTTTGGAGACGGCATGCTGCGCGGTTGGTGGAGGAACCTCGTGTCTGGGATTTGGGAATACCGATTCCTATAATCCTCTGCATGGCTTCCCTCTGTCTCTGGACGTCTCAGGTTGGAATCATGTAGGTGGTGTGGTGAAAACACACATATGGTAAGCCATATGGACCGGAGCGATAAGACCTGTGGATGTTTTAAGTCCATTATTGTATGGATTGCAACCATTTAGCCTCAGGCATTTGGCCACTGTACTCTTCTTCATGGCTCTACAAGTATTCATATCGTTCCAGAAAGCGTTAAACTACATCTACACTGGCATGTGCATGATTTTTTTTTTTTTCCCCCTCCAGTACTGAAGACTTTTACTCCAATGTCATTATTTATGGCTCTTTTCATAAACCTTATCTATTTCTTGATTTGTGTCACAAAATACACCATCTCTAGTAGAGTAGCAGGATTTTCATTTCTGACACAGAAGAGTGGCCTTCAAAAATTGCTCACAATCCTTGAGTTCAAAACTTATCCTTTTTTATTTCGCCTTTACCAATGGTATGTTTCCATTTGTAAAGTTTCTTTCAAGCGTCTTGAATTGTGCTCAACAAGTGGGAAATGCTCATTACACTGAAATTGGTTTCCTTTCTAAAGATCTGGATCGTATAAAAAAAAGTATCAAGGCCCCCATGAATTACCTACTTAAAACTACATATTTTCACAGGTCAATGTAAAAACCAGCATAAAAGTGTAGGAATTTTCTCTTTCTAAATAATATTTTTTTTTTTTACATTTTCAACCTACCAAGGATTGTGCAATTGTGGATATTTTCTCTTTTCTGTCACTTTTTCCTTCTATTTTTCCTTTACCCTTATTCTTCTTTTGTCTTCTTTTCTTAAAGAAGACATACAAATATAAAGAGATAAATGGAGTGGAAAAGGGTGTGACGATAGGCAGGAGGTGGGCGTTGAGGTTGATTTGGAGGGATGAAGAGGAAAAGGGGAACGGAGAAGAGGAGGAGGAGGAGAGGCAACAATCTGTGCTGGTTAACTTCCCCCCGTTGACCCTGCAGAAGGGGCCATGGCTCTCTCCATCTGCCAGAAATAATCTCCCACAAACACACACTCAGATGTGCATGAACACACACCTTCCCAAATAGCAAAAAAAAAAAAAAAAAAAAAGGATTAATGATATTCCAACACTTACACACAATCAGCCAGAATCCATCACTCCGGTTTCTGCAGGAGCCCAGGCGTGCCAGAATGTGTGTGTGCGGCGTGTCACTTTGAAGATTGAAAGTGTTTTGTGTGTGTCTGCAAGTGTCTGTGTATTACGTGGGTGTGTGTCATGTCTGGGGCACCATATGTTCCCCGCAAATTTGTTTTCACCCCTAAAAAAGCCTATCCGTACGCATATTAAGCAGCTTTAATTAAGACCCCCTCTACCCACATGCATACTGTACACAGATGCACACACACTTCCTGGGAGAGGTAGCGCGATTTCCGAGCAACTCTTCAGTAGAGAGAACACTTGAGAAACAAGTTAATTGACATTGACTATTCATATATACAGAGTGTGTTGGCTGGGCCGTGGGCAGATGGTGTTTGTAAGCTCCCATTTAAATCCACCGTCGAAAAAGAGAAAAATGCTGCCTCAGTCTTGTTCCTCGGTGCCTAGACAACCAGAGACTGTATCAGGGAGTGTGTGTGAATCAACAGAATGGTTTTAAATCCAGGTGGTCAGGACCAATCAAGAGCACTGCTCATTTTCTATCTAAAATGGCTGTTGATTTCAGACACAGGACCACTCCTGAACATTACAAGTTTAGACCAACTTAACTTGCTCGAAGTCTTTATTCTCATAATTGTGACTCTTGACTTTGGCTGCATCTCAAATTCCATAACTAGTGGACTTGCTATTTTGAATGAATATGTACATTGATTCTGACAAGTATGGCAATATGCCGTTCACTATGAGTACCTGGATGCTGTGCTCAGAATGGTAAAAACATGGCTAACGAAACTTTTGACACTTCTCACTCAACGGTCGCCATCCTGGCTCTGCAGCGGAAAGGGAGGAACCACCAAAACCTATTTTGAAAGGGAAATTGGCGGCTGGATGCTACTATTGAGGCGGACACCACACTTTACTAATGCGATTTTTACACATCCAAAGAAAGCGTTTATTTTTCTAAACTATTATCAGACAGAAGCCATCAGAATGATGAGTGTGAAACAGGAGGTGTGAAAACTAGCCTGGCTCCACCAGACTCTCGCTCACAGCTTCGGTTTTCTTTACGTTGACTATAGTCTGGATACACTGCTCATATTCATGTTCGCTCAGCCACTTTGAATGGAGCAGCAATCAGCTGCCAGTGTCAATGGGTAAGTGCATTCGTTCCCGCCCCTGCTTCACTGAGATTGGACGGTTGGGTAAAAACTGACAGTAACAAGTAGAGCGTTTAACCCTAACTTGAAAATGTTTCAATGTCTCGGTGACTGAAAAAAAGGCAGAAAGTTCAGTGATCAGCACAGAATAAACACTCAGCGCCTCGCCATGCTGCTGGCATTTGAAAAACACTGGAAGCCTTATCAATTGAAAAGAAGGCTTTTCATGTCATTAGGCTGGGGGAAGTAGCAGCAGTAATGCAGTCACTCTACCAGACTGTAGTTAGAAAGGTTATAAAGCTCAGAAGGATCTGAGCTGGAAGGCAAAGCTCTCTATATGCTGGTCAGTCTACACCCCTGCCCTCAGCTATGGTCAGGACCTGTGGGTAATGGCTGAGGGTGGCGGGCCTCACTCGCCGTGACAGGGAGAGCAGTTCAGCCATCTAAGACAAACTCAGAGTAGAGCCAGTTTGGCCAGTCATTTTCTTAAGATATTCTCTTCCTGAACTTTGATTGAAACCTTTTACGCATGCTCCCATGGTCTATACTTGCTTCAAGGTCAGAGTTTGCGATTATCCCAGCATGCAATGTGTGAAAGGACGCCGGGTACACTCGGGGCAAGTTGCCACTCCATCACAGCGCTAACACATAGGTGAGAAACACATTCTCTCTCACACCTTTTGACAATATAGAGTTTGCACTGGCATGTCTTTGGAATCAGGAGCACCCAGAGACACGGGGGACGCAGCAAAGTCCACACTGGAGGGACCAGGACTCAAACGAGGATCAGGGACTAGAAGTGAGCCTTCTTGCTCTGAGGCTAATGTTCAAAACGCTCTCCGATTTCCAGTTTTGCTGTCTGCATGGTTTTCTCTTTATGGTTCCCTTCTGGCTGCCTAAAGGACAAATGCATGCATGTATAATTCAGCACCCTTGACTGGTCGTATTTACATTATTTTTTTGCTTTGATGTGTCCAATTACTTCTTGCATGTGATATTTCATCTCGTGATAGATAAAACAAAGCGGTGACACTTCTTGACATTAAATCTGCCATTGAGGTTTCCATTTTTTGGTATCTTTGGGGTAAACGCAGGGACTGAAAAGTGCTTTGATAGTCTTCATTAATGCCGGACTGAATGTGTTTGATTCATGAATGGGGACATAGATTGTGTACGTTTGGTTGTAAAGGGGGAAACTCTGCGATAATGACAGCACAATGCAGGGGAAGGTACAGGACGTGTGAATGATGGTGTCTCTACCAGCCGTGAAAATGGCTGTGGCACCTCCAAGTCACACATTTCCGTCTCTGACGGGTAGGCTGTCACCATGGAAACGCAGCTTTTTTGGCTTTGCAGGGTGATAACAAGGTGGAAATGTGTTTAAAGAGGGAGGGAGGGGTGAGGGGACGATAGGGATGGGTGTGCACAGAGGGAGGGAGATAAACTCAAAAATACTGCTGCCAAAAGTATTTTAAACCCTCGAGTCCCTCTGCCTCGGACAAAAGAACAAATACATGCAGCAATCTGGTACACACTCAGCTTGATAATGGGACACATTTATTTTTTAATGGATTTAACCACACCAAAACTGAAATCTGAATTTTAACCAACAGATTTTAGGTTTCCTTTTTCGTGTGTGTGAAAATGATTTATGGTCAAAGTATTTCATTTGCTAGAGGACTTTTACATGCCCTCACATCATGGCAATATATTTTCAATGCCTTGGACTAGCAACACTGATGGATTCATACTCAAAGTACTTCAAACACTTCACCTAGAAACAAGTCAATGCACGGTAAAGAAAAAAGAAAACGAGTGTGCCTGTTAATTTACACAAGCTGCAGGCTTGACAGTGATTCAGAGTCAGGTGTTGGCAGGTCCCACTGGAGCGTGAACGTTGCAGATCGTGTTGAAAGATGAGTTTGAAATAAGTTTTGGTCTCTGCAGTTTTTATGGTGTGGTTTTGTGATCAGTATCATAGCAAACTGTAACTATGGAAAGTGAGGAATATGTCCAACCAACGCTAACTACTTTTATAGCTTGTTTAAAGTTAAGCAGCACTGTGTACTACATACAAGTAGCAGCCAGCTAACCTACTGTACATAGAAAAAGCGTCCTACTCACATTATGTAAGGTGCAATCAAAAGTTTTGAGCACAGTGGTGCACAAGGAGCAGAGGAAAACAATAACTTAAGAGCCAGCCCCCTGCGAGCCTTATAAGTGATCATTAAAATTGTAATATCTATTCTAAAACAGACAGGGAGCCAATGAAGTGATTTTAAAAAAGGTGTAATGTCCTCTCTCCTGGTGGACCTGGTTATGAGTCTGGCTGCTGCATTTTGAATGAGTTGAAGTTTGTTTATGTTAAATTGTGTTGGGCAAGAGTACAGTGCATTGCAGTAATCTAAACAGGATGAGATGAAAGCATGATTACTGGTTTTAGGTTATTGGGGGATAGAAATGACCAAATTTGTTAGATTTCCCTGAGTTGAAAAAGACAACAGAGTCGATGTGGTCCAAGTTGAGATGGTTGTCAAAGATTACACCGAGGTTTCTGCAGGAGGAAGTAATGTTAGCTGAGAGGGAACTGAGATGGGAGGAAATGTTATTTTGGGATAAGTCTGGACCTATGATGATAATTTCTGTGAATTTAACGATAGAAAATTTGATGCCATTCAGTTTTCTTATTTTTGCAATGCACATGTGGGGGTTGCTTAGTTGGTTAGTGCGGTTGTTGTCAAAAGAGAAACATAGTTGTGCATCATCTGCGTAGAAATGGTAATTGGTATTGTGTTTTTTTTATTATATGACCGAGAGGCAGCACGTAGATAGAGAAGAGTAACGGTCCAAGAACAGAACCCTGTGGAACGGTTCAGTGCCAGTGCTGATTTAAAATTCCCAATTTCTAAACAGAATGACTTCACTGACAGATAAGATTTAAACCAATCTAAAACCAAGCCTGAAATAACCACCCAATTTTTAAGGTGTTTAATTAAAATGCTATGATTAACAGTATCAAAAGCTGCAGACAGGTCCAACAGGAGTAAAATAGTATGTTGACCACAGTCAGCTGCTAAAAGGAGATAATTTAAAACCCTGAGGAGTGCAGTTTCTGTACTGAAATTTGTTCAAGGAGACCATTACCGTTCATAAAATAAATAATTTATTCAGCTATGATTTTTTCAAGGACCTTTGCAAGAAATGGGAGGTTAGAGATTGGCTGGAAATGATTCAGAGTATCAGGGTCGAGTGTAGGATTTTTAAATAAAGGCTGTACAACTACCTGTTTTAAAAATAATCAGGAACGATAGCAGATGAGAGTGAAGAGTTGAACAGATTCACCAGGAATGGACAGGTTATGGCCAGCGTTTATTTAAGGAAGTTGGTGGGAATGATGTCAAGGGAGCAGGAGTTGTTCATTTTGGCAATGATCTCAGTCACATAAGTAGTTGTTAATATATTAAAGACACCACAGTACAGTTGATGCCAGGAGGTGGAAGTTCAGAAACAGTCAGGGAAGTAGAAGAACTATTGTTTCTGATGTTCTGAATCCTGTCAAAGAAAAAAATACTTAAATTGTTCACATTTATCAATTGATGGTGGTGGAGGGTGGACCGGATGTGTGGCTTCCAACATTGAAAAGGATTCTGGGGTTGGATCCATATTTGTTAATGAGGTCATTGTAATATTGTTCATTGCCATCTTCACTGCTCGACTGAAATTCTTTTGTAAAATTCTCAATTTGTTCAAGTCTGTAGGCTGATTATAATGCCTCAATTTGACTGCTTTAGGGACTTAATGTCACTACACACCATGGCTGGTGTGTGATTTGGGGTTTTCTTAGTTTTAATGGAGCCACAGTGTCTAAAATATTTGTACAGATTGAATTGAAAGTGGTGGTGATATCATTAATACTCAGTTCGGAGTGGAAACCCATGTCGGTGGAGGCAGAAGTGTTACAAAAACTGGCAGTGAAGTTGACTTGAAAATGCGGGAATAGGACTGGTCTGTGTTTTTGATGATTGCATTATGAACATAAGTGTTAAAAAGAAGATACTTGTGATCAGATACCACACTGTCTTGGCATAAAACATCACTGATCCTGATGCCCTGATACAAAATAAAGTCAAAAGTATGTCCCTTATTGTGTGTGGGTCCTGTTAGAGCCCGAGAGAGTGGTGCAGTGGTTCGCACTGTCACCTCACAGCAAAAAGGTTCCAGGTTCGAATCCGGTCCTGGGCCTTTCTGTGCGGAGTTTGCATGTTCTCCCTGTGCTTGCGTGGGTTCTCTCCGGGTTCTCCGGCTTCCTCCCATCATCCAAAAACATGCACCTCAGGTCAGGTTACCTGGCGCCGCGCTAGTGGCAGCCTGCTGCAGCAGCTCCCCCCTGAGAGCCCCCCTGCTATAGTGAAGAAATTTCCCTCGGGGATTAATAAAGTGAATAAAATCTAAAAAACAAAATCAAAAAAATGAAAAGTAGCAACTAGATTTATGAAGTCCTTGGCTAAAGTATTGTCAGGACAGCAGACATGGATGTAAAATCACCTAAAATCAGGGTATTTTTGTATTTTGGCATGATGATAGACAGCAGCTCATAAAATTCACTAGTAAAACCAGATGATTGTGGCTGTCTGTAGACTAAAATACACAAAGTTTCAACAGGATCTCTTAAGAGAAAACACAGGTACTAAAAATGATGAGAATATGCCATCAATCACTGAGCATTTAAAGCAGTTTTTATAGAACACTTCCACTCCGCCTCCCCGCCTGAGTCTCTGGGCTTGTTTAAAAATGAGAAGTCAGTGGGTGACGTTTCTACCAGAGGGACCGTATCATCTATGGCCAACCAGGATTCCATTATCATAAAAAGGTAAATGTTGTGAGAGATAATACAATCATTAAAAATCAAAGTTTTGTTCCCTAATAACCACACATTAGGGAGACTGAAATTGACACTCATAGGAGGGGAGGTAGATGTTAAATGTGATTGACGCTGAATAAGAATCAGAACTTTGATTGTTGGATCTAAGGAATGGAGGGTTGCAGTGCCTTTGATTCACAATGACTGATATAGCAGGCGTTAGTCAATGTTCAGACAGTTCATTTAAATGGAGATTGAAGTTGCTAATTAAAACATTTGTACCCCTCCTGTTTGGGTGCAAGTTGTCTTTCCTGGAGAGGTTTCTCCTTCTCCAGAATAGCTCCAAGTGGCTCACAAAACCGTAGCCAGTTGCAGCACAAAAGTCTTTCAGCCAACTGTCCAGGCTAAAAAGACAGCTGAGCAGCTCACATCCCTTATTAATGGTAGGAATTGGACCAGAGAGCACACATAATTGACTCGGGCTTTCTATGGTTCCAGCAAGTGTTTCAAGCTCATGTTGCATTTTTAAGTAATTTCTAAGTTTGATGTCATTGGTGCCTACATGAATTATGACTGTGTGCAGAGGGATGGCGGTCGAGGATGGGGGGGAATGAAGTGTAATAAGTCGTTTGCTTTGGCCCCGGAAAAGCAGTTGGTTATTCATTTCTGTAGTTCCACAAACCTGATTATTGAGTCCCCAATTAAGAGGAAGTCGGGGTCTCTGCGGTCGTTGTTGTACACGGTGAGGTCAGAGGGTGCACCGCTTGAAGCGAGGTCAACATCAGCACTCTGTATCACCTGAGTGACCAACGTGGCTGCATCTCGAGGTTGTGCAATCTGTTGCTTTTCGCTGCGCAGTAGAGGAGGCCGCGACACGGGGCCGCTTCCTCTTGGGAGATGTCAGTGTAGAGTTGCTGGGGGAATGTGGAGAGGGACCCTGCTTTTTCACACCTCTAGAAGATCTTCGGGGGCGGTCCAGTGGAGGAGGTGAATCGCCGTCCTTCAGGTCCGCCAGTGGCGCAAAGGAGTTTGACAGCGTGGGAAAGTCTGCTTCGCTGGTCGGGTCAAAGAGAGGGAGAGAGACCCTACGACTCCTATTGACGGCAGTCACCCAGGAGGGCTCAGTGTTTTAGGTGTCATCCGAGAGAGGGACCGGTGAAGCACCTGGAGGGAGTGCAGGCTGCAGTGCTGCTAACTGAGAGCCGAGTTGAGCTTGCCGTTGGAGAAGTTAATTGGTCATTGATCAGGCATTCAGTGGCTCTTAGCTCTGATTTAACACCAGACAGAACATCGGCCGTAGCCATCCTGGTCAGTCGAGGTACGAATCCGGACCCGGATCAAGGAGCAGATAGCACGCATCAAATTGTATGGCAAATTTTTGGGGAACAGCAAAATCCTGGAAGTAAGTGAGGCGCACATTCATGAACCTGACCAGAAAATGGCACACATCAAACACTGTACCGAATCTGCCACTCTCCATGCGATTTATTAATGACAATGACGCTATAGTCTGCAAATGTATGTATTATTGAGTTATTCATCCAAACTGCTTCACACTATTTTGGTTCCCTCTTACAACCTGAAGTCTAAATCTAAATCCAAGGCCTACACTACACCTCCATGTCTGGACAGATGCCCTCACTCCCCACATCTGTCCATGTCTGTCAGGACATTTGGTCTTCATTATGATAAAACCACACACACACACACACACACACACACACACACAAGTAATCAACTCGTCAGTGTAGAGGTAGCAAAGCTACGAGTGATCCTATGAACTCTGTCTCTCTCTCTCTCTCTCTCTCTCTCTCTCTCACACACGCACACACACACACACACACACACACACACACACACACACACACACACACACACACACACACACACACACACACACACCAGCTAATCAATAGAGTGACTGGGACAGCATCCATGAAAACTGGGCGACAGGAAGTTACAGCCATGTCACAGGAAATAAGATGTGTCTTTTCCCAGGGCTCCAGAATCCCTGCGATTAGAGGGAGCAGATTGAGCTGTCTCGTCGCATTACACACACACAAACACAAATACATAGAAAACATACACATGCACACACATACATAATAAACAGCAGCAGACATATAAAGGAAAGGGACAGGAGATTGAGCTGCAACATGAATCCAAGCACACACGCACGCACGCGCGCACACACACACACACACACGCACGCACACACACACACACACACACACACACACACACACACACACACACAAGGACAAATAAACATGTTGACCCTTATTTTCATTAACGGAGGGGACTTCCTGCTCTCAGTTTGTTTAGAGCAAAAACTGAAGGAAAAGGCTTGAAACTAATGCATCACCATTTCCTCCTGTTATGACTACTGCTGGTGGAGCAAAACACACACAGACACAAACACACTGTAAAGTGACACCGAGAAGCTGACATGACATGCTGTTCACAGTGATTCCAGTGACGAGCTACCTTTACATCAGACAGTATGTAGAACTGCCATGAGACTGTTTTTTCCTAAAAGATGTATACTTTTCTTTCTTGAAAGTGTTTTTGTTAATTAGGATTTGGCCTTTTGTGATAAAAAAAAAAAAAGAAGAAAAAAAAAAAAAAGAAATTGTGTGGGTAGAAAGAACTGATTTATTTCATTCAGCACACGGTTATTAACAAGACAATTTGATATGTACATTTTACTTTTTCATCATTATGCTTTTAACGCATGCCTTTATTGCCCAGAATAAAAACTATCATCCCACACGTTTTCGATATAAATATGCCTTTTGAACTTTTTCTGTGTGCACTGTATTACTAAGAGCAAACAATAATTCAGAACATTTAGTATTTTTCCAAACTGACTTTCCAAACCAGCACAACCACCCTTCGAGCACACCACTGAAGTATGTTTGAACTTGTAAGTAGTTCATGCTCGGTGTGGATCATCTTCATCCTTCAAATTATGAGTTGAACTTTGATGCATTACAAAATAAATAAATTATCAAAATAACTGTATGCACATACTGCACGTGGCTGATTAACGTTACATATCATTAATATTGAGTATTGTTCAAAAATATTTGTACCAATACCTTAATTTCGATAACGGTTCACGAAGGACACTTTTTTTTTTATATACCAATCTTATAAAATCTCTTTTAAGAAAAAGAAAAATGATATTACACATTACGGTACAAGTTTATAGTTTCATGCAGTTTAAAGGGGGAGTGTAATCTAAGTAATTTTCTGAAGATACAAATAACAGATGTTTCCCTAATGTCTTGCATATATAAGTTATTGCTAGATGTGATAATTTACCAATATTTCCTTAACGCCTTAAATGGATGCTATAACTACACGCTACAATTTACAGACTTTTCCTAAATTCATTACATGCTAATAGAAGACACTATAGACTGTGTATAATGTGCACAAATCCTCGTGATCTGAAGCCAATGTGAAAGTCCAATAAAGTGCAATACCACAGAGGGCCGCTAGGGGTTGGCTCAAAAAAGCCTCTGGCTCCATAGACTCCCATAAAAATGATCTTATGAAATACAAAGTCAATATTTTTCTTTCCACAAGTCATTATAATGTCGTTTGCTAAAGTTGCTCCTTCAATTAGTTTTCTGGTGGTACATCTGAAAATAATCCCACAATTGATTAGATGTTTGAGGGCGTGTCTGGCTTGATTGACAGGCCTGGGGTGCAGTCAGGTTCCAGCTATAGGTGAGCAGGCATAGTGTCCGCGGGTTCTCAGTCAGACCGAGTCAAATCTACCGCTCGCTCCTCCCAAGCTCCTCCAAAAATGGCCACATCTGGTTCCAAAAACACAAGATGGTGACGGCTAAAACGGCACATACGTGGGTGGGCCACATAAGTAGAGGCTAGGTATGGTAAACACTGTATTGGCTTATCGTCACTTCTGAGATTTACACCTGTGTTAACATAAAAAAAAAAAAAAAGTTATTTATTTTTAAGCAAAAAGTTGTTGGTGTGGATGCATGCAGCTTAGGTATCGAAATTTGATACCAAATGACAAGGAATTTTTTTGATACAAGATATTATTCAATCAATTTGGTCGCAGCCATAAAAGCATCAAAGTTCTGTACCCAGTCAAATATATCATATTCTGATTGTCAAAATTTCAGCTCAAGCAACAGGTTATGCATATTAATTAGACCAGTACTGCGGTGTTTCTTGCTTCTCAGTGGACAAATGGTTGATTACACATCTGAATCTTTGAGTTTGGGATTTTCTTAACAGCACCTACCTGGCTTATATTCAAAAGGATCTCTAACAAACCAACAGATTTTATGCTGGATTCAGATTTGATTAAATGGTATTGAACTGCAACCCTAATCATATCAAAGGTGAACGTCTCAGCTTGACAAATCCACAAACCAATATATCAGTCTAAACCTACCTCAAACACAACCAATAATGAAAGATATTCCCTTAAGAGCCAGTTAATAGCATTAGCAGGAATCTGATTAGCGTTTATCTGATTAGCATGTCAAAGAGAGTCCCGTGTACACAAAACAGAGTGATGGGCAGACAGGAGCTGCAGCGGGTGCTTTACGTGAGGCTTAAGATCGGATGACGGTGGGAAATCGAAACCTCTGTCTGGCTTCGAAAACGGAAAGGATGCAGGAATGTCGAGGTAACAATGCAGAGAAAGAAAGTAATGTGGTGCTGGTTGAGCCGTGTCCTGTTGATGTCCAGTCACACTGCAGTGCTTTACATCATCCTCTTTATTTAGATTTAGAGCAGATCCTTCCTGTGTTCTCAGGAGACCTCGACCCGCTCTCAATCACTGCAAGATGTTTACAGCACAAAGTCTGTGAGAAAAAGACGCGATCACAGGGAACAATGACAAGAAATGCACATTGACTTCAGAGTGCGTGAAAATCTCCCGCTGAAGGAATAGGATCATCTGATTTCCAGGCAGATTTCAAGCAAAGGAATGACTTCTTCAACTTTGTACTGGCAGATCATATTTCACTCTGCAGTGTTTGCGGTTGCATACCAGATGCTGGTGTTTAAAGCACACCAACAACATAGACCACATCCTTTGTTTTCTGTGCGTTGCTGTTTACAGGCCTTGTGTTGCCGAAGGCCCGACTGATTAAGGTTTTTCAATGCAACTACCGATAAAGATACTTTTAGATTGGTGCCACTGATAGATGACATTTTTATTCATCTGGTAAGTCATGCTAGGGAAGAGGAAAAATTATAATTACACATTCTTGGTTAGCTTCAGACACAGGAATGTCCAGGCTAACAGAAGTAAAAGATGTTGACCAAGAGAATTCACCAACATCGACCTGATACTTTGACAAATCCAGATCCCAGTCCGAGGACCCCCCCCCACCACCACCACCCTTTATGTAATTAGCTTGGTGTTATGTGGCTGTAGTTGTCTGATAATGAAGAGAACTCTTGTTACACGGTTGGAGAGACACTTAAGAGGTGCTAGGGCTTTCATTAGGCTTTGGTTAAAGGGATTGTTAGCCATGCCGGCAGCTGTTAATTGCTACTCAGGAGACTTAAGTCTATAATGTAAACCATCAGGTGTGTGGGTAGAGAAGTACAAGAGGTATTCAAGTTTAACTTATTGTCAAAAGAGCCAAACAAGGTCATGGCCTTAAATGTTCTTTGTTTCAGGCAGTAGTAGGTCAGGGCTAAAAACATATGCAGAGCTACCGCCCAGAGCTTGTAAATTATATAATACATGTATGAATGAATGTTTCCTGGGATTTGAGACATCTGTACACCTTTTTTAAATGAATATGTGGTCTTAAAGGTGGGTGCTAAACTATACAGTACAGCCTATACTATATAAGCCAACCAAGGTAGCTATCTAATGCCAATTGGAAGTCCCTCGTTAGTTTGGTTGATATTGTAAGACAAACACGCCTGCAAAATGCCAAGAGTGGCACAATATGGTACAAGAAAAGAATTTACTTACAAGTGGAGAAAAAAAGTAATATTATAAAAATAGAATAGACGGTTCTTCCTATACAATGGAAAGTCAATAACAAAATTGCACAATTGTTAGCATAAAGTAGTGTACATACCAGTGGCACCACGGCTGTGGCCAAAATGTTCCTCTTAACTCGTTCATATCTCACCAAATAAAACGTGTTATAAATTATATAAAAATCGACATAGTCTGAAAAGTGAAGCTAGTGCGAAACCAGAGAGAAAAAAAAGATGGAGGCACACTCCCATGGCAAAAGAATTCATCCAAAAAGACGACGTACAAGCCGATTCCTCCTCCTCAAGATGCTGCTTTACATGTTGTCCATCTCTCTTCTAGTGCGAAACCAGAGAGGGCCACTAGGGGCTGCCTCCAAAAAAAACTCTGGCTACACAAAGTGTCAATTTTTTTTATGAAATTTTAAGTCAATACATTTGTTCCACAGGTCATCATGGTGTCATTAGTTAAATTCACTCCTTCTGATCAGTGTTCTGGTGGTCCTTCTGGAAATAATTCCATCATATTTAAATATTAGGCCTCAAAGAGAGGTATGTTTTGGGGTGCTCCTGGTTTGATTGACATGTGGGGAGGGCAGTCAGGTTTCAGGTATAGGTGGATGCTTTCTATGGACACTTCTTGCTCCAAAAAAACAAGACCAAAATTCCACTTAAGCCTTTAAAACAGCAGTTCACAAACCAATGGGTGGGCTGCTGCCTGATGGACAAGAAGAGTGGGTCACCATCATCAGCAACGCTCTTTTTGGCAACTGTAAAATGTTGCACACTGCAAGATGGGATTGTTTGCTGTGTGTAGTGTATATGTGATACACCCTACTTTTTTCGTTGAATTTTTGAGGACACTAAATGGTGTATGTATTTACAACCCTGTTTCCGAAAAAGTTGGGATGCTTTATGTAAATAAAAACAGAATGCAATGATTTGCAAATCTCAATATATCATATAATATTTCACTGCAAATAGACTAAAGACAACATATCAAGTGTTGAAACAGAGAAATTGCATAATTTTATAAAAAATGTATGCTCTTTTTGAATTTGATGCCAGCAACATGTCTCAAAAAAGTTGTGACAGGAGAATGTGTACTGGTGTTTTGCATCACTTCTTCTTTTTACAACACTTTGTAAACCTTTGGGGACTGACGAGACCAGTTGCTGGAGTTTTTCAATTGAAATGTTGTCCTATTATTGCCCAAGATATAATCTGGTTTCTTCTTTGCATGGTAGTTTTAACCAGCATCTGTAGATGCAGCGATGAACTGTGTTCACAGACAATGTTTTTCAGAAGTGTTTCTTAGCCCAGAATATGATTTCCACTACAGATCTGTCTGTTTTTAATGCAGTGCCGCCTGAAGGCCCGAAGATCACGACCATCCAATATTGGCTTTCAGCCTTGTCCCTTGTATACAGAGATTTCTCCAGATTCTCTAATCTTTTAATGATTTTCTGGACCGTAGATGATGAAATCCACAAATCTTTTGCTATTTTATGTTGAGGAACGTAGCTGAGATGTTCCACCAGGTAATGTTTTGTTTATCTTTACACAATTTGTCCAATCTTTTGTTGCCTCTGTCGCAAATGTTTTGGGACGTGTTGCTGGCGTCAAATTGAAAATAAGCACATATGTTTCATAAAACAATAACACTTCTCTGTTTCAACACTTGATATGTTGTCTTTGGTCTATTTGCAATTCAATGGGAGTTTATGGGTTTTGCAAATCATTGCATTCTATTTTTATTTACATTTTACACAACGTCCAAACTTTTTCAGAAACGGGGTTGTATAGTCTGAATTTCGACACACCTAAAATGCAACACTAAATGTAGCACTCTATATAGTAAACAGTGGGTGATTTTGGACACACCCTAATTTTTTTTTGTTCCACTGTGGGTTTTAGTGAATAGTATAAACTCATTTTGACACTTTTTCCACGCAAATAAAATGGCTGAGAGTAAATACGGAGTACAACATACTGAAATAAGACGTAATTTCTGACAAAGCCAAAGTGTTTTGTAAAATAAGTATTAATTAGGGTTAACTAGCTTGCCATATGCCTTAGGATATGCTTACAGGAGTTTATACAGTGATTTTCCAGCAGTACACAGACACTGGTCTTAGTTTCATGAGGACAGTTAGCTGCCGGTAGCTAAGCTAGCAAAAAATGTCTGATGCTCAGTGTTCAGCTTAACAGGGAAGCCGTCACAACTGCTCAACGTATAAACTTTCTTTGTTCACAGACTCTATTTCGGTTGTGTTGCGTTCAGTGATATTTTCTCCACGTCTAATAAACTATTCATTACATTTCATAGGTTTGACCATGTTTTCCATGAACACATTTTCTATCCTTTGGCCTCGTCAATAAAAGCCCACTAGAAGCTACATGTAGATACATGTAGACATCCAGTGACCTCTGACCTCCCTTCTATTTAGACAACATAAGTGGATCACACAGAGGCACAGGACACTCCTACACTGAAGAAAAAATAGTAAGTCATTCTGAACACACTCTACACAAGACCAGAGCATGAATCTATCTTTATCTCTCTCTCTCTCTCACACACACACACACACACACACACACACACACACACACACACACACACACACACACAGTGCAGTTAATCCAATAAACAGAGCACGTCAGGCTCAGTAAAGCCGTGTTAACTTACTGTACCAAGCTTCTCCATGTCTGTGGATGTTACCTGGAAACATAATTCAAAGTCATTGAGAAAAACTGGCCTAACGATAGATCTGTTCACGTCTGTTCTTTGCTGTTCTTATCTGCCATAGTGCTAATATGAGTGTTTGAATGTCCTGTATTCAAGCGGGTTTCACACTGATGCATCGTTGTTTCATTTAAATCATTTCCCAACTGAGACTAAAACCCACAAGTAGGCTACATCATATATAAGGTTTGAAACACGTTTTTGTGTATGTGATGTATCAATATTTTCTCAAAAGGAGGAAAGCAGAGTCCAAGTAAAGTAAACTTGGTTCTGTCACAGCTGTCATACGACTCCAGGGTCAAGAACCTGTCTGGCAAAATCACAGCAGGCCCATTAAAACAACAACTTAAAGTCAGACGCTCCTCTCAGTTGACACTAACAAACTGGACGGCTATATGGAAACGCTGGAGAAAAAACTTGCCCCGGCCTGGAAGAGCACTGCAACGTGGGAGAAGATTAATTTTCCAGCATGACACTGACCTCAAATGTAAGGCCAAAGCTTCACTGGAACGCCTTCAAAAAGACAATGTTAATGTCCTGGAGTGGCCAAGTCAGACTGCAGATCCGGTGAAAGTTGACAGAGCTGGAGCAGCTTTACAAATACGAACGAAATAGACTCCTATTAGTGTCCAGATGTACAAAACTAACGCAGATGTAGCCACATAAACTTGAGGCTTTATTTGCTGCCAGAGGTGCCTAAACAGTAATAAATATTGACTTGAAAAGGATGAATAGTTCCTCATGTGTATCCAATTTTCATCGATTTGTATGAATTTGTTTTTTGGGTACATTGACATAAAAGACTCTTTTCTGTTGATCAGTGCCAAAACAATTTACCCAAGCCTGTGTGAGTCAATGTTTTAAAACAATAACACGCAAAAAATTCAGAAAGAGATTAATTATTTTTATGGGCACTGCAGTGGAAAAATGTTTTATTCAGGCACTTCAGCTAAAGAGGCTATAATCTCTATTTTTATACTAACAATGGATCAAATTATTTCTTGTAGAGTATATACTGTATATAATCTCCTTTGCCTCGTTATATCTGCTTGTTGTTATAGTTACATTAAAGCTGTTAAAACTCTTAAGATATAAAACATCTCCAGTATGAAAATTCACTCTGAAACACAGGTAACATGCAGACTACATAATGTCATACGAACACATGCGAACACGGGCGGAGACTAACAAACACACACACACACACACACACACACACACACACACACACACACACACACACACACACAGTTCCTGCTGTTGATGCACAATAATGTAAATGAGCTGAGTGCGTTCCAGTCGATCCTAAATGCTACAGCGAGAGTCTAGCAAGAGATTATACTCTCCTCATATTACCCTGCCTTCATGTAAAATCAGGACACAAATTTAAAATCCTTCACCTGATATACAAAACCCTAATGAACAAACTTCATCGTATCTTAAAAACCTCACAGCACCCTATTATCCCAATACGAAAAGCTTTGCTCTCGGAGTGCAGGCTTACTTGTGATTCCTAAAGTTTCAGAAAGTAGAGCGGGAGGCAGAGCTTTTAACTTTCAGGTCCCTCTCCTGTGCAATGGGCTCTAAATTGGGGTTCAGGAGGTGGACACTGGAAAGAAAAAGTCAGTTGGTTTATGCAACTATCATCTTGTCTTATTTTCCTTGCTTTTACTAGCACCTGATAGCAATGTGTCACTACCAGAAGGTGGTGGTAATGCACAAAAAAGCTGTTTGACAAATACCATTGAAGGGGAGATGAACCACTGTACAATATGATGACAGTTTGTTTAATTTTTACCTTCGACAAATTATGGCACAGTAATCATACCTGATGTTCACCAACATTTGATAGAAAAGCAGATAGTAATTTAATTTTTCACCCACAAAAAAGCCAACAAGCTAACAGAAGATGTCATCGGAATGGTTAGTTTCCACTGTTCACTTGTATATATGCTCTAAATGTATATTTATCTCCACTTTAAACAACAACAAAAGGAGAAGAAGAACATGTTATTACCAGGCTCCATTAAAAGGTGTGTGGCACTCTGAGATTAGATGCTACGGTACAAACTGGACAAACATGGAAAGACGACTACAGCCATCAAAAAGCATGAAAAAAAATACTGTGCCAGGTAAAAATAGCATATCTTAAGTGAATCACAGTTATGAAAAGTAAATTAAGACAAAGCGCGGAGCACGCAGTGAATCCACAGACACACAATCAAAACTAAGTTTGATGTTAGACGTGCTGAGCAAAAAATGGCCCTCATCTCAAAGATGGTCACTTGAGACATACTTCTCATTAGTGGGGGTTGTCAAACTCCAATGCCAAATGTAGAGCCTGAGTATAGGGTGGAGGGCCTCCGATAAGAGACAAATAGTTCCCAGTGAATATTAAAAAGCATTTTGCTCGCTCTCTAACAGACACCCAGAAAAGGCTTAAAACTTAAAACCTTTAGTGATGCTGCTGGAGCGCTCTCAGCTGCGTGAGGACCTGTTGTGAAGCACTGAGAACCTCTTCAACGCCATCTGTCACTTATATTCCACCATTGCATGTCTCTTAATTTGTGTCTTCTCTCTCGTGTCATTTTTTTCCTCTCTGTCCTCCTTGCTGTACCTTTCTGAAGGTATCTCTGCAGTTCCTGGCCCCACCAACCTGCACATGTTTATTTTTTGTCTTCTCTCTATGGTGTTCTTTTCTCCCTCTGCTCTCTTTTCATCACAGGTCGATGCAGATGGCTGCCCACTTCTAAGCCCGGCTCTGTCTGAGTTTGTTTTGTTTTTTTCTGTTAAAAGGCTTGGTTTCTCTCTGTAATGCTGCACGGTCTCGACCTTATTATGTAAAGTGTCCTGAGATGACTTACGTTCTGAGTCGGTGAAAATAAAACTGAATTGAGCAGAGGAGCTTTGACCCAGTACGTCTATGACTCATAATGCCTTCAAACACCACTGAAAGTATGTACAGTGCTTTCAGGCATTTATTAATAAGCGCAGACAGACAGACACACACACAAACACACACGCCTAGAAACACACACATATACATTCTCGAAGTTAATGCAGGAACAGCTGCGATAAGGGAGCGTGTGTTTATGCAGTTTCACCAGCCACTTAATCCCCGTCGGTCAGAAAGGGGAGTATGAGGCGAGAAAACAAAGATATAAAAAAAATGAGAGAGTCCACTGATGGTTTTAGCAGGAGCCTTATCTCACCGGGCTTTGTTTTGGACGCAGACGGTTTATCAGCACTAAACATTCAGGAAGAGGAGGGAGGCAGAGAGAAAACAGCCTTGGTCATCCTCCAGGGAGTCGCTGTGAGTGGATCCAGACTGTGCTTCTGCAAAGTGGAAACTATTTCTGTTCTTTTCCCCCATTTCTTCTTCCTCCTCCTCTTCTTCTTTTTCTGTTTCTCTCTCTCTAACACACACATATACAGTTCATTAAGTCCTGCTCACCCCGACTGCCCTATCCCTCCCTCTTTTTTGTCTAGCCCCATCATCCCCTCCCTCTATCTCACCTCGCTTCACCTCACGCACCACCCTCTTTACCTAGAGTCAACTCTGATGTTCCAGGCTATAGAAGTGTGTGTGTGTGTGTGGGGGGGGGGGGGGGGGGGGGGGGGAGCAGGACACAGAGAGAAGCAGTGAGACGGGAGGAAGGAAGAAGAAAATGTGAGATGGGGGGAGGGATGCAAATTGGGATGAAAAATGGAGGTGGATAAAAGGAGGAGGAGGAGGAGGAGGAGGAGGAGGAGGAGGAGGAAGAGGCAGCCAGCGAGAGATGATGAGGGTGGGATTGGAGGGAGGGGAGGAAAAATAGGGAAACAGGGACAGCAGAGTTCATATCAGTCCAGAGCAAATTAAGAGATGTGAAAAGTAAAGCACGATGCAGATGGAGATAAACATGTGTTTACACTGAGATGCCGTTGTCAAACAAGATTAATCAAGTGGCACACAGACAAATGCATTTAGTCCTTGTTGTTTTTAGCCAATTGAGTTATAGTGTTTTGATAATGCTGTTCAAATAACAATCATATAAAAAAAAGTTGGACAGGAAGAAAATGAAAGGAGCGACTGCAGACACTGACGATAGGATGGTAAACATACCGTAGGAACGAAGTTATGGAGAGGTGACCTGAGGACACACTCTATAGCTCCCATGGCTCATTTGGCAGCTGCAGAACCAGGCTGTTCTATATATATATGCCGTAAACGCCTGTATGAGTCACAGCAGGGGGAGGGAGGAGGGGCGGGTAGCTTCTTCACAGGAGTCAACCCAACCAAACTCATAACACGAGACCTTGATTACCATCACATTTTGTTTATTATGGCTCGTTTCGGGCTATCTAAGGACTCCGTGAACCGAGGTGAGGTCTGCGTGGGAACTGTTTGAAGCAGCAGTTCATTTTTAATCACTCAGAAACAGGAAAGGGCTCCTGATTCACACTCTGAAGGGCCTTTACACGCCGGGGGGCGTAATCACAAGTGCCAATAATGTGCAGTGATGTCTTATATTTTAATGGAAGGAGATAGATTTTTCTTCGCAACATAAATAAAGCATCGACCAATCACGTTGACAATAATCGTTCAGAAGCTGCACTTGAGGGATTTTAAGTCCACTCCCACAACTTTCATCCAGCAGACAGAGCACACGGCTTCGTGTTGGTCGGCTCACCTGTATCATCAGATGTGAACTATAGACTGTTTTTAAAAGTGGACGTAGCTTCCAGGCCTTAAAAACTAGGCCAATGCGGAAATTCCTTAAACTGCAATACCACCCAGGGCCACTAGATGTTGGCTCCAAAAACTCCCATTCAACTTCTCTCATGAAATACAAAGTTGATTACTTTTTTCCACAAGTCATTATGGTGTCATTTACTAAAGTCACTCCTTCTCATTAGTTTTCTGGCAGTCTATCTGAAAAATCCCATCATTAGTTAGATATTAGGCCCGAGCAGCAACCAACAGTGACATCACCCATTGCTTTATGATCCGCCGTTATGAAGCCTTGAGTTCTGACTTAGGCCTTCGCCATCTTGCTAGTTCGGAGCAGTTTGGGGCCAGATGTGACCATATTTGGACGAGCTGGGGAGGAGCCAGCGGTGGATCTGACTCGATCTGATTGGAAACCCGATGATACTACGTTCCGTCCACCAAAAGCCATACCGTGCCTGAATCACAGGCCTGTCAATCAAACAGACACGACCCCGAAATCACAGTCTCATTTTTCAGACCAGGAAGCTACGTCCATATACAGTCAATGATCAGGCCTAAAAAAAGAGTGTGTTAGTATTCCCACACAAAACTCCTCTCTCAGATCGGCTGCCTGCTTGTCCAACTGCCTGTATCATGACTGACTGTGGTGCACTGCGATACATCACGTTAAAGCATCTCTATCCATTTTTAAAAAAAAAAAAAGAAACGCACGTTTACAGCAGTACTGAAGTTTTCCACTTACATCAGTATACTTGAATAACTTAAAACCACCTGCACATATGAAAACGTATTTTTAATTCATTTTTTCCTGAAGAATGAGCTAGCTTTAGTCTATTCAAACCTTTTTACACGGCTGTCAGGAATTCACATCGCTGCTGGTATGAATAGTGAAATATTGGTTAGTGAATATTTCACATTTTTGTGTCATTTATTCATCACGCCTTTAGTGTGTAAAGACGTTAACAGAGTATGTACATTACATATAATACAGGAAGCGCACATTTTTCTTGTAAGGAATAGTTCAACATTTTGTGTATCAAGGTCTCAACTGTCATAAAATCATCATTCAGATTTTTGAGTCACAATGAAATAAACGGGGAGACGTATCTGATCCTAACCCTTCTTACAACTGCTGTAATGACAGCTTCTGATACTACTTATGTGATAATGGTACAGCAGACAGCTTCTGCCTATGTCCTTCAGCAGCAGCAGAAGTTTGGTAGACTTCAATCTAAAAGTTCAATTTCCCCCACAACTTTTTTTTTTTTTCTTTTTTCACGCACATATCCGCAACCAACACATTCTCATGGTGCCCGAGAGATGCACACAAGGTATCTTATGTTAGCAAAAACGGTCTCACTACCTACTAGTTGAGAGACACCAATCTGTATCATGTGAACATCATGCTCGTGGGCAAAAGTTTACGTGAAAACATAAAAACAAATGACCTGTCTTTGATCTGTTCAGTTTGACTTATCATATAAAGTTATGTCGCCACAAAACAGATCAACACAAGTACAGCCCTGTTGTCTTCTGGTCAAACTGACTCTACTTACTGGAACAATATGACCAGCTCATCCTGGCTGTTGATGGGACTTCCACATTTACAGCAAAATCAAAGGTGATCAGTATAAACATTTCAACTATTGCTAAGTCTAATTTAACTACAGTTTAACTATAGTTACTCCGTCAAAACAGTTAGTTCTTATCCTGGGAGTCAAATGTCCAACTTCTGCCAAAAACTCCAGAGTGTTGATTTCACAAGACAGCTAGTGTTACTCCCAGAAGTCTCTGTTTGCCTGGAACGGGAGACCGGACCAGACATCACTCAAACTGCGACGAGGAGCATTAATCAGCAAGCAAATCTGAAGAAATTTAATTACAGCTGCATTTATATCTGCAGGAAGCTAATGATCCCTGTTGGTGAGTTAACATTTGCTAATTGAGCAACAAACTAATTGAGATGGATAAGCTGGTTTCTGTAGAAAAAAATATTGGGCAGTCCTCAATGCTACTTGTTTCATTGATAAACTACACAATACATTCATGATGATGTCACAAGCAGCAGATACATTTTCAGTGAGAAGAGGAGACCTCAAAATACTGCACACAGTTATTGCTGTTTACCAAGAATAAGTTCCAGCATGCAACTCCCTCTGAAACCACAAACTGTATTTTTAGTGTTTACAACAGACATGTTAATCTCTGAGTTTTGAAGGTGTTGCTAAATGAAGCTAAGCTAGCAAAGGCGAACTGTTTCCCCTTGGCCTCCAGTCTTTAATTTACACAAGTCCTGATCCCATCTCTGTGCTCAAAACACAGACAAAGAATGTACTACTCACTTAAATACATTTGATTTTGACTTTGTGAGGATTCCTGTCTGATCCTAGTGTGTTTCCCTCTATTGTTGTCCCCGATCACCTCTCCTCATGTATGTTGTCATTTACCTGTCTGCTTGTTATTGTTTGCCACGTGCTTGTGTTTTGTTTTGTGTTCCTCGCAGAGCATCGCACAGTCGACCCTGCCTTTCCGTCCAGTGTCGAGCCACAGGTATCACCTGTACGAAGAAACCTTCTAGTTCATTACTCGGAGATCAGCTGTCAAAGGTTTGGCCATCCTGTGTAGAGTCATGGAGGTCACAGTCGATCCAGCCAATCTGCTGCTGGTGGAGAACGTCGGGGTTCCCCAGCGAAGCCACGCCTACCCAGCTACGCCAGCCTACCGCAGGACCTCGGGGTTCCCCCAGCGAAGCCACGCCCCACTACGTACCTGTCTGCCTGCCTGCCAGCCGCGGTCCGCAACGAAGCCTGTTTCTGGCTCAGGAGGAGAGAAGTGAGGAGAGGAGACTAGTCTCCCCGCTGAACATTGGGCTCCGGCCCCATACCGACTTGAACATAGTTTATCTCTGCCTACTGTGTTTCAGTTTGGAGAAAATAAAGACTTCCTGGTTCGTATAAACATCTATCCTACTGTGTCTGCGTCTGGGTCTGTTAAAACACTGCCACATCATAACAGACTTGGGGTTACGAGATGTTTGCAGAAGTCGTTGACACCACTTTCACGTGTGCATATGTGTAAAAAAAAAAATCTGTTTTGATGCATCAGACTGAGCAGCAACTCATGTCTGACCACTCGCACGCTGAAAAAGGTTAATCACCGGTTGTCATCGTTGTGCACAAGAATCAAATCGGAGCTCACCAAATCTGTTTAGTTTCATTCGAAGGGGTCTTTGCAACAGTTGTGAAACAGATTCAACATGACAGTGCAGTCAAAGTGGTCTGACTTTGTAGGATTCCTCTTCTGTATTTAGCCTCCTTATGAAATGTTGATGCAACAACTCTCATCCCGGGAATGTGAGGAGTGTGGAGTGGGAGTAGTGTTATTTGGCCCGCGGCACAGAGTGGCTTTACTGAAAGTCAACGCATCATCATCAATGTTCTCCCTCGCTCAAAGAAATCTCCTCACACGAGTACACGCTAACAACCACTAATCTAACAGGACGGTTGCGTTCAGCATCTTCGATTAACATTATTGTGATAAAAGGAAGCAAATAGAAAAGCCAGAAGCAGAAAAACTGAATTCAAATCAGGTTGGAAAATCAATCAAGGAGGCTTCTCAAATGTCCAAATTGCATGAGAAACATCTGAAGCCTCTTTCAGGACATCATTTGTTTGCCACATTTCACAATGTTCAAAGACAAAAACAAAGAAATTTGCTCTGTAACACAAAGCGATTGTCACACAACCACTTTATCTCGGGCGCCTTCATGGGAGCAACATATGGTGTTACATTTCTGGGAGGTTGTTGTGGACACATTTTGCAGACGTCAGAAATTTCAAAGCCACATTTGAAACAATGGTGCAGTGGGAACGAAGGCTTGCCATTGGCCAATCTGTTTCTATCAGAACTGATTGCACATATTTGTTTGACAAAAAACACAAATGCTGAAAATGAATGAACAAAACTGTTCTGCATTTAAAACTATTCAGATCAGATCATTTCCAGACCTTTTCAGTCGTGCTCACAGTGTAGCTCTGTGGATGTTTCGTCAGTCTGTTGGTCAGTCCACCTCTTTAGTCCGGATTTAAATCTCTCAATCTCTGGATTGTTGTGGGATCTTGTATCATGGGGATGAATACAAAATTTATTCAGCATTGTATTGTAATAATTTTCTTGGTATCGATAAAAGGCCACAAAGTATACATTTTTTAAATAATAAATACTGCAATTATAAATATTAAATTATCGCAATACTCATCTTATCGCCAAATGTCTAAAATAGCAACAATATTGGATCATGACTTAAGTATATTGATAACATTGTAATGTGGGGCCTCTTGATTTTACAGACAGTCATGGTCTCTGGAATATTTCCCCCTCAACACTTCGGGGATCATGAGTTCTCACCAAAAGCAGCACCATCAGGCCAAAGTTCCCCCCTCTAGGTCAACTATCTCAACATCTATCACGAATCCTCATATTTTCACTTTCTTGAGAATGAAAATCATCCAGTGATAGTCAGCAGCACAATCCATTGGTGCATTAAAAACAGGAACCGCTAATAGCTAATTGAACACACTTTTAATGGCATCAATTTGACAAATTATAAACAAATTCAGGCTAAAAATGGAGCTCCGATGAGAGCAGCAGTACCAACCTGTACCTGATATTACAACAGCCCATAATGAACCTATAGAGACTGTAGCTCTCCCGACAGCTTGGATTTATTTCTGTAGTTGTATTGTTTCCCAAATCGGGTGATACAAATCTATTTCTCTTGATTTTTTTCTGACTGGCTCCATCCAAGATAAGGAATGATCTTCTCAAATAGAAAAAAAGGGGTTTGCTTAACAAATAACTGAAAAACACTGATATTTTTTTTTTTTTTCTGTAATTATTAGGGAAAAGTGGTTGAAAAAATTACATATACATCCGACTAAAATCAGTGCCCAGGACAGGTTTTTGGTCATAAACTTTCAACATCTTCTCTGCGAATAGTTTAGGATGGTGAACATGGTAAACATTATGCCATCGAAACATGCCTATGACAGTACTGTCACTGTGAGCATGTAGGCACGTTAGCCTTTAGCTTAAAAGCACCTTTTTACCTGGTGCTGCATCAGTAACTGCTTCAGTGGTTGTAGCCAAACGGTCGCCCAACATGTCTCCTTCTGTTCTTATGTTCTCTAGTAAAGCTGACAGCCTTATTTTTTCTAACTCAATTGTTTTCGCCCTTTTATCTCCTTTCTTATATCTCTTTAAATAAAACAACAATTCTGAGGGACTCCATCATGTCTTATACCTGGATCATTCCTCTAAGTACAGCAGAGCAGATATGTATGTGTGTGTGTGTGTGTGTGTGGGTGTGGCCGCTGCTGTCTCATACCCACATACCCGTTTCATATTCACACACTCAGCAGTCAGCCCCCGTGTGTCTGTCCGCCTGTCTGGAAAAAAAAAAAAAAGAGGGCTGTTTCCACGGCGACTTGTCTCCATGACAACAGCCACCCCTATCCCCATCCCCTTTTCTTCTGCTAAATCTCTTGCCTCCATAATCCACCCCCCCCCCCCGTTCCTCATTCCAGTCTGTCATCTCACCCCATTTACACCCCACCAAGCCCCATCATCTCTGCCTCTGCGTCCCTCTGCTTTGCACATCATCTCTTCGTCTCTTTCTCAAATCCTCCAGAGAAGAAGTGAAGGAGATAAAGGGGGACCGTACCTGACATGATCCTCTTTTTCTTGGACTCCTGAAAAGTAATGAGAGGCCGCGAGCAACCGGAGGGGGCAGAGCTGGATAGCGGGGAGCGGGGTGAGAGGTTGGATGGATGGATGGATGGAAGGATGGAGGTGTATGGGATGGGCGGAGGGTTGTAATCCTCTGCACACCACTGCAATGGTGACCCTGTTTCCTTATCCTCTGAACAGCCCAGGAAAAGGTGGGTTTAGTGCCAGAAAACACACACACACACACGCACACGCGCGCGCGCGCACACACACACACACACACACACACAAAAACACAAACACACACAAAAACACACACAATGAGAGATGGCAGTGCGACTGTAGCTGCAGGGCATACATCTGGTGGAACTGTGGGCCAGTGGACACGTGTTGGTGAGGGGAAGATGAATCAGATCGCACAACCCTGCCTAATGATCTCTGAGGGAATGAGTGTGTGTGTGTGTGTGTGTGTGTGTGTGTGTGTGTGTGTGTGTGTGTGTGTGTGTGTGTGTGTGTGTGTGTGTGTTGGGAGGAATATCCTTCATGTCCGTGTCATTAACCTAGAGATTGGCTGTGTGTGTGTGTGTGTGTGTGTGTGTGTGTGTGTGTGTGTGTGTGTGTGTGTGTGTGTGTGTGTGTGTGTGTGTCTGGAGGGGTTACTGCAACTTATCATCAGGCTCAGGTGTGACACCCCACTTCCTCACCCATTACACACACACACACACACACACAGGGAACCATGGGATTTTCCTCCCCTCCGCCAGATGATGAGAGCAGATAGAGAGAAAGTAGGCCAAACAAACAGCCGTCGCCGCTGACTACCATTACATCACAGAGAAAGAAAAAAAAGGAAAAAAGAAAAAAAACACAAACACAGCGACACATGCGTTCACATGCGCAGCCATAATAGGGACAGGACGGGATATCCTGTTTTTGTTGTGCTTTCAAATGGAAGGCAGTGCACACAAAAAAGCGGCATTAAAAGAAACAGAAATAGAAATAGAAATAACAAAACAAGAAACGTCTCTGGCTCAGACTACAACTTTCCATTTAGTCGAGAAAAAGAGAGCATTAAAAAAAATTAAAAAAAAGTTTCTCTTGACCATCGTCTCCTGCCATCCCCGTCCCCCATCTGTCTACATCACATGTTTTCATCCAAAGACAACAGAGTGTTTTCCAAGAAACAACAGAATGTGAAAAAGACAGAAGAAGGAGTCGTGGAAAAAACAACATGCATTAAAACTATCAAGAATTGTTAGCCTCAGGGAGTGGGTGGCTTGTGTGTGTGTGTGTGTGTGTGTCTGTGTGTGAGAGTTAGGTTAAATGATTGCGCCTGCACATACTCCTGTGGGTGTGTTGAGCCTGTTAGGAGGCCTAAGGCAAAGAAAAAATGCTGTTAGGCTGTCAATTGACACCCAATCCCCCTCAAAATACCTATCGCCATTTGTGCTGTGTACCCTGACTCTTCCAAGTTCTCATCTAATACAGTTCACACAGTAGACTTTAGAGGGCAGCTGTATTGTAAGCTGGTATCAGACCTCTGAATTGCCAACCACATCTCCTGTTTTTCTCCACTGATTCCAAAAGGTCTAGTGTTGTGCTCTCAGACGTTTGTTTCTCTGGTCGCACAAAAGACCAATTTAAAATGTTTGCAAGCACTATCCTGTGCTCAAGCAAATACAAAAAAATAACAGAGAAATTGCTACAAGACAGTGTGGATGAGGTCAGGTTGCTTAAAGTTAATGTACAGACATAACACGAGACTCAAACGGCCCATTTCCTCATTTCCTAAATATCCTTTAAGATCAACTTAATCCTCCGTTTAGCCTGAACACGCCCACTAACCCGAACCCCACATTATGAAGCAGCCACTGATACTCCCACCCACCTCACAGCTCTTCCAGATCAGTCTAAACCACAGACTGTATATTAAAATGGATGCAGTCTCCGGCTCTGAAAAGTGCCTGAAAGTGCAATAACACTTCGGGCCACAAGGGGCTGGCTTCAAAAAGCTTCTGTCTCCATAGACTCCCATTCAACTTTATGAACTTTAAAGTCAATACTTGTTTTTCCACAAGTCATTATGGTATCATTAGTTAAATTCAGGTCTTTTCATCAGTGTTCTGGTGGTCCATCTGAAAATAACTCCATAAGTATTTAGATATCAGGCCTCAAAGAGATGTATGTTTGGGGGGCAAACCTGGTTTGATTGACATGCCTGGGGTGCAGTCAGGTTGCTGGTATAGGAGGATGGGTCAGATTCACCCTTTGCTCCTCCCCAGCTTTTCCAAATATGGTCATTTCTGGCTCCAAACAATTACGATAGCAAAGGTCAAAATGCCTGATTGAGGTTTCAAAATATGAGTTCACAAACCAATGGGTGACATTACAGTGGGTCTACACGTACAAATGCTCCACCAAAACCAAGAAAACAAGTTAGCCCCAACACTATTTTGTAAAAGGCACGGCCAATGCATCCTGGGAATGACACTAGCCCCAAACCGATGTGGACGTAATCTCGCTCGGTGAGACGCCCAGGAAATCATCATCATCGTATTCATTCACTTAATACTGCTATGAGCTTTTCTTCCAGTCTAATTTAAATGTTAGGGTTTTTTTGTCACTGTGAATCATTCATAGCCACATGTCAATCACGTCCTCTCTATCCCCGAAGAAAAGATTACAAAGCTTCCCATGAAAAGGTTAATAAAAATCAAAACAACCTGTCATTTTCACTTTCCCCGATATAACACAGCAGATAAAGTTCTACTGAGATGTTCTGAGGCGTCTAAGGGAATATATTCAGCGCAGATGACCTGAACTGTGGCCCGATGGCAATTGTGTTCTCTAACATGACAACATAATGAAGCAATGAGCCGGATAAGGTGTTTTGATTGGCATTTACATGTCAACGGGGGCAGAGCGTCAGGTGGTCAGGTGAGGAGCTCGACCAGGAGAATGCTGCTGTTATTCTCTGACATTCACGGGATCGGACACCATGAATTCATCCTCAAAGGTTAAACTGTCAACACTGAGATCTACCGTGACGACCTGGTGTTTCAGGGAAAATATTTGACATAAATGAGGTGCACTGTGACTTGATGGCACTTGGGTTCTCCAACATGATAACACATCTGCTCGTAACACGCACCCCACTAACACCACTCACTGGATTTGCCTCCCTGTGAATTCTCTTTCCCCCAAAATAAAGGTCAAGTTGAAGAATTGCCGTTTTGACACTTGTAGAGAAGATCCAACGTGAATCCCAGATGATGTCTGACGTGTTTACAGAACGGGACTTCAAGCGAACGTTTCCAGCGTGGCAGGAGCGCTGTTTTGCAGCACAAAGAGCTGACTTTGAAGGCAGCAAGATTTAAACCACATATGTTTTTTGGTTGTCATAAGCGCGGCCTCTAAACGTTCTGATTGCACCTCGTTTAGAGCCTTTTTCCAAATCTTACTGCTTCATTCATGTTCATTTTGACACCTCCACAAGAGAGGGCCTGGAGATAAGCTAATAATTCAGGACCCAACTTACTTGATATTGTTCAAGAGTGAACCTGGGCCCTTGGGCAGTTACCTGTTTTTTCTCCCATTTAGTAATCCAGCCCGGTGTTATTTGTACATTCCTGCATGCCTGAGAGAGTCACAGAAAATCCAGTTTGTCCTTGTGTGAACGTGTTATGAATATAACTGGATATGTGCGAGTACCTACAGTGGGTGTTGTCTATATGATGCTTCGTAGCGGGTGTGTTTGGGCACTGTGGATTCATTGTTTGGTGTATGTTCCTATAACATCCCTATGAGCACATGCGCACGTTTGGGTGTGAATACATGTGTGTTTATTCCCACCAGGTCACCTGAGGTATCAGATGGTCCGGGGCTGCGGCGTGAATCATCCTCTGGCCCGTTCCTGGTAATCTCTTCTTCTCATGTCCAGGCAACCGCTTTGTTTACATAATTACGTCCCTGAATACATTAAAAGCCGGCTTCTTATTCTCATTCTCTGCAGTCATCCAGACCTTTTCTTTTTTTTTTTTCTCGCCTCACGCTACCTGCAGAGTCTGCTAATGACGGACTGAAGTCGTTTATTAACGCGGGCAGATATGATTAGCATCTGAAAAGCAGCGAGAAGAATGTGATTACAAGCAAACACTTTGTCAACAACCCAAAGTTTCTGTAATGCCCTCCTGATGTGCATTCATGAAGATGATTATTAGTTTCTCACAGTGTTTACCGCTCACACTACTTCATCCTGACACACACACACACACACACACACACACAAACAGAGTGAGAGACTGGCCTTGTTCTGTCTGACTCGGCAATGACAAAGTACCGAGCGGGAAGGGTTTAGGTTTCCTGTCTCTGATTTTGGTGGCAGTGCTCCACCAACATCCTGGAATTCTCACACACACACACACACACACACACACACGTACACACATTGCGCACTCACGCTCAGAGTGACAGATGTAAACAGTTTTGCATGCGCTTAACAGCTGGTCACAAACCCCCCCCATGACTTGGCAGCTATAAAAACTTCAAAAGAGCAAGCATACTCGCTCAGCTGCTGGCGGGTTTGTAGTTAAATTCTAGGGTGTTTGTGAAAGGGAAATGGCTGCCCCCCCCTCCAATTTCCCCCCTCTTTTTTTTATGTCCCGTTTTTCTGCAGCAACTGCCGGCCAATGAGAAACCGCCAAACAACAGCGCCAGGGTGCCAGGGAAGGGAGGGAGGGGAGCAGAGCATGCTGGGAGGGAAATGAGGGGCATTGTGGGATGGATGTTCTGGCAGGGCGGAGAGTTGTCGGAGCTCCACACCGACCTTGTCCCCCGCTGAGGAACGCAGGTTAGGGATTAGGGCTGATGGATGAGGGATGTAGGCGGGCGGAGGAGCCCTGCTGGGGCGCAGAGAGGGAGGACAGAGGAAACAGCTGGGACGAGCGAAGTGGTGGTGGTGGTGGGAGGAGGGAGGAGAAAGCATGCCAGCATTTTTGTTCGAAACTTCCTGGAGAGGCAAACACAAACAAACAGCAGCGGGCAGCTCGAGGGGGGAGGGAGGGAAAAGAGAGGAGAGGAAAGGTGAGGCGGTAAAAGCATGATGTGATCCAGGAGACGGTAAAGAGCAGAGAGTGAAGCACAAGGCTACATACGGGAAGGAGGACAAAAAAAGTCTGTTTAACAGTCTGATATTGGCGAGGCAAATGTATTTTTCAATCAGTTTGTATCTGAAAAATGTTATTTTTTTAGCTTCACTTATTTTGTTTCACATTTGTCAGGTATATTCAAGAAAAACACTTCAGAGTTAGTGAGTGGAACTTGAGTTTGGAGGCAGGTGCATGATTGATTGGACACTGCAGGGGGGGGTACAACATGAGCTTAATTGATATACTTCCATCGCTTCTTTTTCGGTAGGACAACTAATACTAACTTTATTCTTGTTGTTTCTGTTAAGATTGGTGACCTTGTGTAAGTAGTTCTGACTAATGTCAGCCTAAGCATGGGTCCAATAGCTGAGGTTAACTGAACACTGAACAAGTTTTTTGATGCTCATGCTGTTATGGCCGACTTGGTAATGCTATAACATAGAGGAAAGGTTCATATAATAACAGTTTAATTATAGCAGTAATTTCAGTAAGGATGATATTTAAAGTCAGCAGTCATTGCTGATGTGCGAGTGTTTGGTGTTATGAGACCATAGGTGCTAACCAAAGACTACATGTGGCATGAACAGTCAAACCAAACAATGCAAGCAGAGGAAGGCCAGAACGGCAGGTACATTACACTTCTGAAATGTTACTCTGGTCTGAACCCAAAAAATCATACAAGAACGTAATAAAAAAAAAAAAAAAGAATAAAGCAGACATTAATTTCGTCAGGGAACAAAAAAAATATCAACCTGCTCTAATCCAATGGCATCAAAAACTACATACAGTGAGTGGTTTAGGTCCAAGACATTCATCAGATCTCCTAATCTGGTACAAACCCTCCAGACCTCTGAGGTCATTTGATTACTGGTTGTTCCCAGACTGAAACCTCAACACAGCGAGGCTGCTTTTAGCTTTTATGACACTAGAAACTGCCAGAAGAGTTGAGACTCGAGATGAAGCTGAAAGTAAGTTACTTAAAAAAATAAATAAATAAATAAAAAACTTTGAATTTTACTTTCTCATCGACTCGACCTGAAACAACGACCTCCCAGGTGAAAGTTCTGTGTTTGTTCCTTTTTACTCCGTCTAATGACCTCCATCTTTGACCCGGGGGTCACTGTTCCATTTGCAACCCTAAACATGTCATGTTAATAATGCAGCACCAGTACATTTACTGCATGTAGGGTGTGAATCATAACAGGAAAAGAGAAGGAAGAAGGAATGAAGAGAGAAACAGGAAAAGGACTGACCCAGGTGCAGAGGGTAGGGGGGTTCAGGGAGTTTCTTTAAGGCCACGGTGCTGTTATAGCACCATCATGGCCTCTCATGTTAAACCGAGGCAGATGAAATTAGAATGAATCGAGTCATCTGACTCCCTCTACCTCGCCTCTGCTTATTAAGACCAACTAACGACCTCTGTGTTTGTGAAAACGAGCCGCATCACAGAGGACGCGAGGCTTCATTTTACAGCCGAGCCAATGGGATGGTTTAATTGTGGTTGAACGCTTGTTTTCATCGTGCCGGTGTATTGTTTGGTTTTTTTCATACATGCTGATGAGGCTGCAGTTTACTTGATTAACTCCCTTTCCCCGGTTCTCACGCGTGCATCGCTTCACTTGTGCAGATTAAACCCACTTTGTGTCAACTGGGATAGGCTGCATGCTTATATATCCATTTAACCACTCGCCACCGGCTGAATAACAGTGAATCATCCCCCAGCCTCCCTCCACCAACCCCCACCCCCCCACCCCTCTCACCCTAAAGCCAGACTGATCGGGCTAAATCCAACACTCATCAGTTGGATGCCCCGGATTCATCCCCCCAGGATAAATATATACAATGTGTTTAACGGCTTAACGGGCCCGTGCGCGCGCTCGCACACATAAACACACGCTCGCGGCTGTCTGTGTGTACATTTAGCAGCGCTGGCTGGAGACAGCGAGAGATGGTAAACAAGGCGTAGAGAACAAACTGACCTCCATCTGCACTCTCTGTTTCTAACTATACTCGTTTACTGCTCCTGCCGTGACCTTAATTAGTCATATAAAAGAATGTAAGTCAGGCACAACCAGAGTGGGTCTGTACACTCTGCTCTCGAGGCATTTGTTCAACTGCGGTAACATAAATGAGACTACCATTACGATGAAGTACTGCAATCTGTATTTGCTAGTTCCAAACATAGACGGCGTACATACAGTAGTAAGTCTGGCGCAAGCGGCAACCAGAAGTGACATCACTCATTGGTTTGTGAACGGCTGTTATGAAGCCTCGAGTTCAGAATTCGGCCGGCGCCATCTTGCTGGTCCCGAACGGTTTGGAGGCGGTAGTGACCATATTTGGACGAGCTGGCGGGCAGCGAGCGGGGGATCTGACTTGGAAACCCAACAATACTACATCCCGCCTACCGACAGCCGTAACCTGACTGCACCACAGACCTGTCAATCAAACAGACACGCCACCAAAAACACGGCTTTTTGAAGATTATTTTCAGATGGACGGCCAGAAAACTAATAAGGAGCGACTTTAGCAGGCAAAACCGAGATAACTCGTGGAGATATTTTATTGACTGAGAATTTTTTGAGACTAGTAGAATGGGAGTCTATGGAGCCGGAGGCTTTTTGCAACCAACCTCTGGCAGCACCCGGTGGTATCGCAGTTAAAGACACTTTTGCATCGGCCTCATTTTTCTTCGAAGCTACGTGCATTTATATACAGTCTATGGTCTGGCGTTGGGTTATGTTTACTCTCCTGGCTCCTACACTCTCGTATTTCTGTTAATACTGCTCTGCAGTAACTTTGTATTAGCGCTAAGGCTGAAGGAGAGACCCCCTGCTGCATAACCTTACATCAGCGTTAAGATCCCCTGCACGCTTGTGAAAGTGTAAAAAAAAAAAAAAAATCTCACCTACTGCACTTCTTCTCACTGAAATACAAAACATATTGTAGCTGCTTAGCAAGTATGAATAAAAAATACATTTTTAAATGCTGAACAGAAACAGCCTGGTGGTTCAGGGCCGTGCTTTTTTTCAGTCACCGGCCTAATAAGACCACGGAAAGCAGAAGAAACAATTGTGTGTCTAGATTTCTCTCCTCACCAGCTTTGACTCTTCGCTTTGGTTGGGTGCCAGGTCCGTTGAAGCATTTTCACGATCACCTCAACATCAAAAGAGTGCATGTGTGTGGGAGAGAAAACTACAATGCAAACACGATGCACTGAACTCTGACCTGAGATGTCAGAAAGAGTAGCCCATAACCAAATAACTCCAATGAAATATCAGAAGACATGAAGATATCTAATAGTGGAGTACAAAGGTTGATTTTATCATTTGCAGCGGCATTCACACGAAAAATTAACTGAACAAGCAAATTATACCAACCAACAAATTCAAGACATATCCCCCCCTCCTCCCCCCCCGAGGGGTTTTCACAGCTCTCAGAAGCTCTCACTGGAAGAGATTTTCAAAAAATTTAGCGAAAGGATAAGGCTGATGATAAAACTCTGCTCTCTTACTGAGAAGTAACTGCTTAAGAAAGGAGGCTTTAGGTTGCTATGCCATTCTGATAACTAGCTACCGCTTTATTATTCCCAGAAATTTGTCAGCTATTTGAATCTCAAATAATGTATCTAGTTCACTGACAGAGCCAAAGAAAGCTTTGTTTGACTGAGTTGACACTTGAACTTGTTATACACTATGATACTAGGAGATACCAAAGCGTGTCTCATCTGTAACTTCTGCTCCACCAGCTTCTATAACTCAGTGTAAACTCCCATTCAGTTTTAATAACTTCTACGCCTCCGCCCAGCGACAGTGTTGGCCAGGAATCTGTGCATCTATTTGTCCCATCCATGTAAACACGATATCTCAGGTACACTTCAAAGGAATTTGTTCAAATTAGGCACAAACATTCACTTGGACTTTAGGATGAACTGTTTAGAATTCAGTGGTCAAAGGTCAAAGTTCAAGGTTGCTAGAACTCAGAAACCCCAATTTTGTTCAAAATTCAGCAATTCAAAACACTAATTATAACAGAATTTCAAATAAATGTCGACTAGGAGTAGAGTGATAACAATTCATATGCAAAAGGTCAACTTCATTGTAATATAATACTGTTCTCTTTTCTGGCCATTGTTCAACACCATAACTCAGGAACTTTGTGTTTTATCAGAATCTCACTTGTTCACCAAATTCCTCTCAAAGTCTTCACAACATTTATGATATGAATCAGGACGGACGTGAATGTAAACTGCAAACAGACGGTTTGGCGGAGGCGTACAACCGTGAAGTGGTGACTTTAGTTTCTAAAAAAAGGAAAGGCTATTACTTATCATATTCTAAGATACTCCCGTCACAACACTTGTCATCAGTAGATCAAATAATTCTGTTATATTTGTCGATAATCATTTCATCAATTTTATAAATGTACTAAACATTTGGTCTGTGCAGTAATCGGCCCCTTGACGTTTAACCCCTGATGCTCTAGAGCTCATGAGAAATGCAGTTCGTTAAAGGCAGATAAAAAAAAAAAAGAAAAAAAAAAGAAAGCGATATTACATTTCACTTCACTCTCTATTATTGATATGACATATCATTTGATGGAATTACACCAGACTCGCTAATCGGACCATAGACGCAGTCAAGGTACGGTAGCTGGGATGTGCCAATCCAAGGAGTAAATTTGATCAAAAGTGATGCTTTTGTTGAGCTGGAAAATAGGGAAGCGGTTCATCTTGATGCAGTGATGTCTGTTTTGACACTAGTGTGAGTTGTACCCTTCAGATGAGCCCCAGCATAAAAGAACGTAATCCGATCAAGACCCTATATGGCCACAAACTGCCCACATTCCTCTATTACTAGCACTACCTTGCTCTGAATCAGATGCCCGGTCAATACTTCCCATCAGGACACTGCTGCCCAACAAAAAGCCCCGACTTATTCTCAACGGGCATCAACAGCAGCAGGCCTGTTTGGAGTGAGACAGCGGCTATTGTCGTCGAACCGCGGCAGAGTAGACAGCCGATAATGATGGGGGAAATGGAACCAAGCGCACTAAATGTCACGCTCAGTCTCTGGGGCGTTGCACAATGCATAGTCTGTTGGTGGACCTGTTTAGAGGCGAGACTGGCTGATAGAGATGGAAAGAGAAAGAGGGGGAAACAGGGAGCGAGATGGAAGGACGGAGAGAAAAAAATAAGTGAACGCAGTGACTGCGTGCGTGCATGTGCGCGTCAGTATTGCCTGCGTGTGTTTTGAGTGTGTCATGCCTACTTCTATCTCCCAAATCTCTGGGTGTCTCTAATTCACAGTGACCTCTCCATTGTTAGGGAGCAGATGAGCCGAGTCCGGCGCTCCACTGATTGAATGGAGTCTACCGAAGCTGTCTCTGTTTTCTACACTATTCCCCTGGCTGTCTCCCTTCATTCTCATCCCAGCGCATTGTTACAGCAGAGGTGCCTGGGTAAGGCACACACACACACACACACACACAGACATACATAGATAGAGCCTAGGGCAAAGAAAGAGGGGCAGAGAGAGGGGTCTTTTTTTTATTGCTCTGATCAAAACATTCATCCATCCTATCTGTCCCTCACTCCCTCCCTCTATTACACTCTCCTTATTAAATCATTCCCCTCCTATTTCAGCTGAATTTATCCAGGGGTATTACCTCGGCCCCAGACTGAGCATGAAGCACACAAGCAGCAAGCACAAATGTCAATTTCAGACAAATTTACGTATATAGGACATTTCTCGCCTATTTTTTCTTCCAGATCAATTACATGGAAGTAGGAACACAGAGATGTTGTATGAAACAAGAGTTGACCTTGACACACACACCACAGTCAAATGAAACACGCACATATCCATGCTCTCTACATACAGTGTAGGTCAAGCCCAGGCTGATGCAATGAGACCGAGCATAAAGTTGGAAAGGGGAAGCAGGAGACGATGGGAGGAGACTTTCTTCTTCTTTTCTGAGGAAATGGGTCAGAGAACTAGAATTAGACTCCTCCACGCTGCTACAAGTACTCGTCAGCGCTTCTGGATGTTTCTTGCAAATCGAAAGGGGTCTCTATTGTCAATGTCTTGGGGAAAAGTAGAAATGAGAGCAAAGGATGAAGCAGGGAGCAGCAAGGTTGCTGAGGAGGCATAAAATAGTACTCAAGGGTTTGAGCCTTCGTGTTTGAGGAATTCAGTAATCCAATTACCCAGTAGAGAACATATACTACTTTAGGGTACAGCCTGCACATATGTTTGTGAGCACGCACGCACACACACACACACACACACACACACACACACACACACACACACACACACACACACACACACACACACACACACACACGTAACACAACACTTCAAAGACACTTGTTCCCAATGTGAGATAATGGTGCTTGCTTCCTATGCTGTTTGAAATGCATGCATTATCGAAGCTCAAACACACACATAAAAACAAGAAATTCAGTGTCTGATCCAAGATTGTCTTGGATGGAGTCAAACAGGCTCTGTAGTATTTTTCTACGGGGTCGACTAATCTACCGAAGAAGTGCAATGAACAATACTGTGAAAATGTAGAGCCACTGAGAAATGATCAAATTAAACATAACACAAGTTATAGGTTATTGAATTATAAAAATCCTCTGATTGAAAAAGTTAGTAAAAGTACTGATTTGCGAACATATTTGGATGAGGGTAGAGCTACAAAGGAATTGATCTGACTGACAATAACTCAATCTCAACATCATGGTTGGCTACAAAAGAAGCTACAGATACCTGGCAGATATGATAATGTTTACAAGTCTCAGGCTATATTCACACAGCCCAACATGTTTGTGAGGCCTCGCACCAGATAAATCTCTCTCTATATCACATACCGAGTTTGTAATTCTGGTGTCTGGCGAGACATCCCCCACTGTGGTCTGATGAATAAATTGTAACAGTTGTTTACCATCCATCCACGTTAGCAATCTAGCTAGTTAAAAATAAAAACCGAGCTGAAAAAGCTACCATGTGGCCAACCTGAACTTTGACATGGCACTGGATATAAAACAGTATACGGCAGAGTGGTGGGCTACAACATGAACATACAGGTCTGGAAAATCATTTGCACAGTCTGTCCTTTGCCTACATGCAGAAACACTTTTTGAATGGTAAAATGATTAAATCTATGACCACATTACAAATATCAAAACTGTACTTTCTGAAACGATTTTTGACCAAGCACACATTAGCTTGTAATTTACCCTGAAAATGAAAAATGTAATTTTGATATTTGTTTCATTAATTTTTTTAAAGATATGGACTTAACTTTAATTGATTACAGCTGACAAAATACAACAATGAGATGACGGGTAACAGCATTGATTTGTATGGAGGACGACAGCACATAGGGAGGCTGCTACGACAGGTCATTGTACATTTTTAACTGGGTCATTGTCGCAATGACTCGGCCTGCATCAAACCGTGAGAACTGAAAAATAATACAACCTCCATCACAAGAGGACACAAAGCACTCCGTCCACCCAATAATCATCCTCATATCAGTCCTAATCATCATTATTGACTGTTAGTAATTTGAGGTTAGCAACATGTTATATAAGCACACTGCCAACCTGACCAGATGCGCTATAGGCTGCTGCCTGCGGGGATTATCTCACTGCCCACAAACACACACACACACACACACACACACACACACACACACACACACACACACACACTTCTTGACTGACACATGCTGCCCTCCAACCCCAAAACATGCAGAATTAACCCTCCCGTTGTCCTCTGGTCAAAATGACCCGCAGCTGTGTTCAACCAAGTTCTATTTTATTTTTATATTTTTTTGGGATCATTGGCGACAAGGAGGCTGTGAGGGTTTCTTTGAAGAAACCCTCACAGCCTCCTATAAAAATCAAAATCAAAACTATAAAATTAAAATAGAACCTGGTTGAACACAGCTGCGGGTCATTTGGACCCTAGGACAACGGGAGGGTTAAAAGAGGTGTCCATTGTGACTAATCTTATCACACGGGACAGATCGGTATATTGTAGACACATCTGTAACACCTAAATAAATCACTCCCACACAATTTCCCTGAGTCATACGCAGAGTGATATTGATTGAGTGCGAGTGCCCCGTGCGCAGGAGAGAAGGAGGTCAATAAAAAATGTCATTGACTGATCTCTTAAACATATGCTCCTGAATTACTAAGGCACAAGCATATGCAGACACACAGACAGAGAAAAAATATATATATATATAAAGATATGCACCGGTAGATTTAGAGTCAATTGGTTTTGACCATATGATGCAATCAAACCTAATTCTAAATCCTAATTCAAATTCTAATCCTGGCGCAGACATCACATTAACTGCTGATGAGACTTGGTTCCATACATCCTCTGACCCCCGGGGACTCGACTCAGTCTCTATCTATCAGCATGGCAGAATTATCCACCACGTTCCCTAAGTGTTAGCCTACATTTCTGCTATATACAGTTCTGAATAAAAAAAAAAAAAAGTAAAAACAGGGATTGAGAAAATCCTCAATCTTTTATGACTCACTTCTATACATGTCAGTGCATGCTGTTTTCGTTTGTATTAGCCTGAGTGTGCCCATATAGGAGAAGCAGGGTATTTGGGAGATGCAAAGGATTTGAAGTATGTAGGCTGAGGGTAGCTAGGAGAGGAAAAAACATTTGTAATGGAAAAAAAAAAAAAAAAAAAAGTAATGATTGTGATTTATAAGAACAGATAAATTACAAAATTTCACTTTGATTACGGCACTTTGCTGAAGCAATCCTCCTTTGAGTCAACAAATGTCACACAATTTTATTAACTTGAAATGAGCATCCCAATCCTGGCGACTTATCATCACGCCATGTTATGAAGTGGGACACGGCCCGCTGACTCGGGGGGGCCTTTCTCATTGGACGGTGGATGTGGTGAATGGGGTCATGGGATCCGTCACAGATGGTGCCTAATGGGGTACACCCCGACCCCTCCTCCAAACCAAGCCCCTGTACCCCCCACAGGACCGTCCTGTCCCGGCTCCCAGCCCCCGCCTGCTGCTGCAATCACACCGCGTGCTGACATAAAACCTTAATGGGAAGTTTCATGTGCTATCGATCACAAGGGCTGAGCATTTCATCATCTGGAAACTGACGGAAAAAAGTGTCAAACAGAGTTCAATACCGCTTTTTTTTTTTTTGTTGTCAAACTGCTTTGTCTCAGACAGCGAAATGTCACAGGAAAGAGTGTTTATTCAATTGTTCACCATGGAAGAACAGATTTTAAAAGCAGGAACACAAATGTATATGACAACACACACTTTGTCTGATTTTTCAACATCCAAGAATATTTGTTCCAGTCACACTTTCCAGATGCTATGCCTCACTTCTCTGTAACGGTGTCTCTCAAGCTTTCAGCTCACAGTCCCCTCTAAAATAAATCAACGCCTACTTTCGCTCCAAATGTGCACCGTTCCAGGTGTTTACACACAAAACTGCAAACTTTGATACCAAATGACAAGTTTTATTTTTCCTCGACAGGCAACGTTACTTTTTTTTAATTACAGGAGGGAGCCCAGAGGCAGCAAATATTCATTACTTGACAGCTAAAACGCTTATTACCGTGATTAAAAACAGAGCCGTTTTGCACATTGGGGATATATTTTTCCACGTTCAATAAATCATCTCGTGGATGCTGAAAATCCTGCTGTGACCCCCCTCCAGTAATGTATTATTTGAAGTGAGTAACAAGTCTAAACGTGTTGGCAACACAATGCAGATAACTTTCAGTAGCGATATCCACCTGAATTGACTTGTCAGGTTGTTAATCATTCTGAGGCCTGCGTCTGGACCTGTGAGCAAAGTTTGAGATGAGTTCCTCACATCGTTTTAAACCTTATCCATTTGGCTCTTGGTCATTTTACTCAACTAACCTTCAACACTCTGTGGGTACCATCTGCCAGGGTTTGACCAGAACATGGTTTTACAGGATGATAGCCACACTGAGGTTTTCACTGCCTCATATTCTGTGACCACTCACCTTTAACTGACCTGAAGTAACTGACGTAAGTCTAAGGCCTCGCTGAAAACTGTCTTCACAGGATGGAAAGAAAATAGCAAGGGAGCCATTCAACATGTACTAATTTAATTATGCTGGGATTGTATTCGAATACAGGCTCCAGGTCTAAAAGAAAACAGAAAACTCTGGCAGCTTCTCAGGTTGTAAAATGTGTCTCCTCAGAAAGCATCCAGAGGATAAGCTGGGAGATCTCTAGAAATGAGGAAAAAGGGAAAGCGATGTCATGTTAAGTTCAAATGAGTCCATCATACCCTCTTCAAGAGATGCGGAAGAGACCTGGTACATTATCCGCCTCAGGATTCAATGGGAAGTCACCCTCTAGTTTGTGAACTGACGTTTTGAAGCCTCAAGTTTGGCAATTTGGTCATCGCCATCTTGTTTTTTTGGAGCCTAAAGTGACCGTATTTGGACGAGGTGGGGAGGAGCGAGGAGTGGATTGGACCGAAAGCCTGAGGACATTATGCCCCGCCCACCTATAGAGGCAACCCGACGGCACCTCAGGCATGTCAATCAAACCAGATACACTTCAAAACATACGTCTCTCTGAGGCCGAATGTCTAATTCATTTTTTTTTTTCAGATGGACCACCAGAACACTAATCAGAAGATGTGAATTGAGCAAATGAAACTTAAAAGGACTTGTAGAAAAAAAATATTGACTTTGTCTTTCGTGAGAGAAGTTGAGGCTTTTTGAATGAAAATCTAGAGCCAGAGATTTTTTTGGAGCCAGCCCCGAAGGGCCCTCAGTGGCATTACACTTTAAGGCACTTAATTCTGCATTGGCTTTTCAGACCCGGAGTCTACATCCGATTTTATATAAACAGTCTATGGTTTTATCTAAACCATCCATTGTGCAAAGGCTGCGCATCTAACATTTAATATATTTGTCCATAACTAGTTTATTCTGAGATGGACTTGTCACAGAGACGGCTGAGTTGTGGGGCTGCCCTGTCATCGAGGTTTTGATCCTATAGTTGGACTTAGGGACTAAAAGGTCTTTGGTTTGATTCCCTTGACCAGCAAGGGGAAATAAATGTGGGCAGGGGGAGTGAATGAACAGCGCTTCATCTCTCAACACGCCCTTGAGCAAGTTACCTAAACCGCCAACTGCTCACTGAGCAGCCACAGCTGCAGCTGCCCACTGCTCCGGGTGTGTGTTCACTGCTCACAGATCACTGAGACGCAGAGGTCAAAGTTCTATATCTGTAACATACTGGAAAAAAAATTGAAAAATAAAAGATCACAAGACCTCAGTGTGGATGTTTTTATACAGTACACACACACATGGTCCCTCAATCATTTTATATTTAGGGCTGTTCGACCGAGGCATAATGATGTAACTTTTTCCCTTTTACTAACTTCTGCCATATAACAGTGTAAAGATATTGTAGGACGAAGTACTTTGTAAGTTTTCCATCCAAGTTTGAAGCATCTTTATGATTTTGTTTCTTGTATTTGTGCAAAAAAAAAAAAAAAAAAATTTTTTTTTTTAAGAATGTCAGTCTTCCTTTTGTCTTTGTGTCACTGCTGACTTAATTATGATGCATAATTTCCCACTTTGTTATGTCAGCGTGGACTTCTATTGTGTTCAAAATGTGTCATTAGTATTCTAAGTGCTTCCCCGAGACAGAAAAAAACTGATTGTGGCACTGATCAATTTCCCAATAAATATGTGATCAATCAAACTGCAGCGTATCCATCATATCGGAGGCACTGACACGCTGATAAATGATTTTTAATAAAAGACCAACACCCGCAGACTGATACGTCGGGTCAAAGAACCCCCCCCCTCCACCCCATGCTCACCAATCATTTCCACCTAATTTCTAAAGCTCTGCTGCCCCCTTCCACCGTCTCCACCCACCACTCCATCACTCCCTCCTCAAAAATCCTTCCCTCTCTCTTCCACCAGTGTCCCCCTAAACCCTTCTCATCATCGCTGTCATCATCCTCATCACAGCCCCCTCGCCCTGCCACCCTCCTCTTTCCCATTTCTATCTATAATGGAAAATGTTGATCTGATTATGGCATTTGATCTGTTCCAAACAAACAAGTACAGCAGGAGGTTGGACACACTTTTTTTTTTTTTTTCATCAAGTAAAGTGCTCCTCATAAGCAGAATGAATAACATTTGGACATCGTCTGCTTATTGTAAAGCATAAGAACCTTACCAGGCAACATAACCTTGCTAACAACAAAACTCCAGGGACTTGATGATAAGTCTCTAATCCTCTGTTTAGGTATGTGGATTCAATCAGGTCGCTGTGGTCAGAGTGGCTTTGTGTGTGTGTGTGTGTGTGTGTGTGTGTGTGTGTGTGTGTGTGTGTGTGTGTGTGTGTGTGTGTGTGTGTTACACAACACTGCGTCTGCCAAATTTGAGTCATGGTGCCTGAGCATGGTGAATATTTACAGGAAAAAACACACACACACACACACACACACACACACACACACACTCAGAATCAGAAAGACAAACAGGTGTACTGTTCAAAACTTTCTTTGCGTGCAAAATCTAAAGCAGGAAAGGGGGGGAAAAAAAACAAAAAACCCGTCAAAGACAAACAACAAACGTCCTATGCTGATTCTGTTAGAGTTTGGATTGGGGACAGATGAGTGGAATATTAGGATGGGATTAACTGGCCAGGTTAAGCTTTTTGATCGTCAACTAAATATGGCTTAGGAGTCGCAGACGAGCTGATGTCACATGGAATTAATCCAACCATGATTTCGGTATGATTTAGAAACTCTTCGGTAATCCACTCATGATTTTAATATGCTGTCAACGTGGTAGGAACGAGGAATGGCTGTGTTTGTGTGTGTAAGTGATTGATGTCTGAACATGTGCGTATATAAAGCAGTCCTGGAACAAGCCGTTCCGTGTAGAACCTCCAGGTACACATGTGGCACCCGTGGATGCTTTAATATGAACCCCTATTCTACATGCTGCAGCTGTGGTGGTGGTGGTGGCCCCGGCCCCTTTTAATTATTCAGAGGAGAAAGGCTACTTAAACATGTGAGACATAGATTAATTATACCTGGATTGCCAAATTATGAAAAGCAGTTCTGTACCTTATGAAATGAAGTATCTTTTTTTTAAATGAAGAGGGTGACAATACTCAGGATGTGTTGGTAAAATGGGGGACAAACAAAGTAGCATCCATCTTTGCAACAGTAACATGTTAGCTAAGATTAGGCAACATTACCAAGATAAGACAATGCTTTTTTTAATAATATAAGGAGTTGAATTTGATTTCTAATACCAAATTTATTTGAATAATAATTTGCTAACGGTTAGCCTTAAGTGACATTTAACAGACGGTTTACTGACACGTTGGAGCAGAATTTGTATGCTTGTGTGAATGTCATAGAAGATGAAACAGTTAAAGTGCAGGAGAAATTATATTTTCTAAACAAATTCAATATTGAATGTTTTGTTGGTAAAATGTAATTTGATTTGTGCGATAGAACTCCAGGGTTCGTTATTGAATCAATTTCCCAAGAAAAGTAGGAAAGTATGTTGTTTAAGGCGAGTAGAATCTAATGTTTAGATTTGGAGAGATTTAAGGGAGTCTAGCCGTAAGTGTGAATCAATAGATCATGTTTGTGTTCCCGAGTGTGTTGAAGGAAACGTGTGCGTCAAGACAAGGTGTGTGTGTGTGTGTGTGTGTGTGTGTGTGTGTGTGTGTGTGTGTGTGTGTGCGTGCGTGCATGTGTGCGTGCGTGTGTGTGTGTGTACAGTATCTGTGGAGGGCGCTGATAGAAGAGGGGCGTTACATACGAGAAAATGCGTGCTTTCTATCTGTGCATGATTATGTGTGAAGCACATGTGTGCATGTGGTGTTTTTGTTTTTCTATATTCACATCTGTGTCAAAGCTCCCTGGACCCCCCTCTCCCCCCGCACACACCCCTCTCCCCTCCCCTCTCGTACAAGCACAAACACACACAAACACACACAAATACCAGCTCCAAGCTCCAAAATCCCCTGAAAGCTTTTGATCCTGCAGAAATGTGGAACTCCCCATTCTCTCTCTCTCTCTTTCTCCCTCACACACACACACACACACACACACACACACACACACACAGAGACACACACACACACACACACACACTTGCTCTCTCTCTTTCTCAGAAGTGGGATTAAAACACACTCACATCCATGCTGCTCCTGATTGTGGTATCTCTCCCCCTTGCCTATATCCAGAAAATTAAAAAAATAACTTGACAGATCCTGAATCAGGGGGACAAGCATGGTTAGGATAAGGGTGTGTGCATGTATAGGTGCACTAGAGGTGTCTGCGTGTGTGTGTCTGTGTGTGTGTCTCTGTGTGTGTGTGTGTGTGTGTGTGTGTGTGTGTGTGTGTGTGTGTGTGTGTGTGTGTGTGTGTGTGTGACAGCTGTCTCTTCCAACATCGGCATTCCCGTCTTCTAAAAAGGACCCAGCGGGAGCGTAAGGAAATACCGGGAGATCATCGTTTCCCTGATGGTCCCCCGAGGGATTCATCCTGCATCCCACATCCCACCGACTTCACCTCGCACAAGATACGCGCACAACACGCCACGGTAAAGATGATGAAAGTGAGCGACGGTGACCTAAAAATGTCACCACAGGAAAACTGAGGGGGGAAAAGAAAAAACACGGTTAGTGCGAGCAAGATAGAACCAAAGCAGGTGAATATGAAGGAAGAAGGAAGGGGAAAGAAATTAGAGCAAAAATCTGATGGCATTAAAGTTTTTTTTTTTGAAATTATCTTCCTCGTGTGCACATGGGACACATATTAAAGAGCAAAGCAGCATCTTCTCGCACCCCCTCCTCACACACTCATACATATATAACACTTCTGCCGGAGTGACTTTTTCTTTTGCTGACTTTACATTTAAATGAGAGAGGGGATTATCCTAATGTCTGTCGCTTAGGGCACAAGTGCGGCAAGCGAACACACCCCTCCCGCGTGTGTGAGGAAACGGGACAGTGGTGTTCATTACGTTGCCATGGCGACAGACGGCCAATGAAAGCACAGCAGGGTAAATCTCGAGTCAAAACATTTGGCGTGTGCTGAGCAAGGTAAGGAGGGTGAAAGGGGCTTTTTTTGTGAGTTCAGTGGCGGTGTGAGCAAGATTTGGGGGCGGGAAGGAGTGTACTATTAGGATGTTCATTCACCATCTCACACACACACACACACACACACACACACACACACACACACACACACACACACACACACACACACACACACACACACACAGCCTTATCACCTCCTTAGCTCCCCTCCTCTTCCCCCCATCTCTCTCTCCATTTCTTTCTCTTCCTCTCTCGGGCGGAGAGATGGAGCAGAAAGTGGCGTGTAATTACATCCTAATCTTTGGCTGGTATCTGCTCTGCTACAGGGGCTGTTAGTACAGAGAGCTGTCAGAGACACACTAACACACACAGACACACACGCGCGCACACACACACACATACGTATTTCCAGAGATTTTGTCCAGAAGTCTACACATTAAATCTGTGGTTCGGTGGCTGTCTATGTGTGTGTGTGAACTCGCCGTTTGACTGATAGAGGAACATGTTCTGAGAGACAGATGGGCGACTGATTTTACTTCAGCCTATAGTCACTGTGTGCATTTGGTTATATAATTGTACTTTTAACGTGGAGCAGCTTTGCCATAATTTCATAAAAGAAGCGAATGATAAAGTGTCGTTCTATTAAAGCTGGACATCTTGAATGTGTACGGGCTTGTTATCGGCCCGTTTTAGAAGTCATCAAGTGCATAGCGGCCTCTTATCTTCCCCGACTTCTGAGTCTTCCAGAGCCAAAAGAGGTCACGCAGCGAGGCTTTAGGCAGTGCGTCTTCCACACAGACACACACATGCAGCCAGGTCTCCGAGAGCATGCAGCTAACCCCCCCCCCCCTGAAGCCTGACGCTATATGGATCTACAGCGGAGGAGTCCTGCATTATACATGCAAAGATAATTTGTTGAGCACACACATGCAGTCAGTCACAGAAACAGACACACACACACAAACATATATTTAACTCCTTTTAAAGTGCACTGAAGTTGTTAAAAGTAGGCCAGGGCTTGCCGGTGCCGGAGAGGGTAAACAGGTCCTGATCAGTTTGGTGGGCTTCCAGTGGAAGGACCCTGAATTAAACATAACGTAGACGAGATGTGTTTATGCAGCGGCCAAGCACAGACCTGAGGCGATGTTCAATCAATCTGGCTGCGGATTAAATCAAAGGATCACTCAGCATATACAGTACTGCTGATTAAACCGCCAGGTGAATTACCGTCGGGGTAACTTATCAGGGGATGAGCAGGGATGTCAACATGTGTACGTTTGTAATTAGCATTCTGATGTGGCGCTGACTTTATAGTGAACGCACAGCGAGGCTGCAGCGAGCTCGAGCATAAACACAGTGTGATGTTTGAGTCGCTGAGTAGCGTGCCCACGTTTCTCTGTTGTTTTCTAAGGTGTGCTCAGTATGCAGCTTACTGTGCACTAAAGTGATTCATTAACATGCTCCCCTCCGGAGTTATCACTGTGTAATGAAGGCAGGTCGCAGCTTATCTTTGAAACCGGCAGGTTCGCTGTCAGCCTCCAGTTTCGTTAAATACAAATCACAACCAAGAAATGTCAAGTACAGTTGGAAAGCAAGGTTGGTTTCAGTAGTTAATGTTATGTGAAGGTTATATACGAGTTGAAACATTACAATAAGTGTTTTTCTTTTTTTTTTTTCAGATTAGTGCATTTTCAAAATGCTTCCTCACATAGCCTGAAGATCCTTTGGGGAAGGTCGAGTCATTACACAAGCAAATAACTTGACAGTTAAAAAATTAAATATACATAAATAGATCAAGATAACTATAATAACAAACAAGAAAAAAATTAAGAAAAGATGGGAAATATTCAGCAGCGCTCGACCAATATTGGTTTTTTTTGGGTCCAATACCATGTTTTGGAAATAAATTAAAAAAAATCTGAAAGAAATATATCGAGTGAAACGTGGTTATCAAAAACTTGTAACAAAGATACTGCATGCGATGGAGGAAGAATATTTTACAGTTTAACCATGCACTTTACTGTTCAAAATGACAATGTGCTGAAACAATGAGTGTCAATTCAAATATAATAATTATAAATAACTGTAAAGAAAAATAAGGAAAAATAGAACAAATTCTAAATTATGCTCAACATCTTTGTCTGCATTATGTTCTGTAAAACAAATAGTTTTCATACATATCAAACAACAGGCCCTAATACCAATATATTAGTGGTAGGCCAATATCAGCTGATGAAAATTGGCTCGGTTAGACTCTAATATTCAGACAGGAAGTAAGTTCAGTATGAAGTATGTTGAAATGATAACAACATTAGCAGGCTCTGTAAGTTCCTTTTTGAACTGAAGGATATTGTGGGGTTTTTTTTGGTGGAAGACACAGAAAGTAAAGTAAAGTATAAATCATAAAAGAAATGATGGATTAATTCCATTTGGCTTCAGTTTCAGCATTCTGATACTTTTCATGCTGCCTCAGTGTCACTCAGAGGGACACGTCAATCAAATGGAGCCGTCATAACTGTTATTAGCACCTGCGCTTTTTTTTTTTACACCAAAATGTCTATGTCAATAATTAAAGGCCTAACCAGATCAGAGATCATTAAATGAAAGCTGAATGATTATTGTCTTTTTAAATCCAAATCGTAACTTGCGAAAGTTATATTTAAAAACGGCAAGAGCCAGAATTTGAACAACACTACAGCACACGGTGTCACCGTCTTAACAAGCTGTGAGGTGAACTGTGACCTGTGAATGTACTCAGCTGTATCTAATTAACAGTAATTCCACGAGTTGACCAAACTACAAAACTTTACAAAGGTCATGTTGCTAATATGCTCCCTGCGTGAAACTGTCTGTACTATTAAGAACAAGTGAATCTAAACTTCAGGGCTTTGTTTGAAGTAGAAAAGCCTCATTGACATTTGAAAGGACGCTAATAACCGCAAACACACCCGTTGAACAGAACCTCTGTCAATAGTACGCTGTGCGTCTCGATAACGCCAAGCATCATTGTCCATTTAATGTTGTTTGTGGCCTTTAACAAACACCGTTTACCACAAGTCCCAGACGTGCTAAATATTGAGTTTGACAAAAGAGGCGAGTCCATGAATGAGTTTCTGAGTTGTGGATAGCTAATTGTGCTCTCATCACGATGTGAAAACGCCCTCATAACATGTGTAACAACACATTCAGACTGATATCATTTTATCTTATTTTTCAGTATACAAATGTTCTGATACTGCTTGATGCAAATTTATCTTGTTCAGACTATTAAGTTCACAATTCCAGAACAGACGTGGGGTTTATTTTACGTGTAGTAAATAACTTCCATTCTTAATATCATAAGTCTTATACTCAACAAAGTCAAAAGTCTTCTTTGGCTTCAGTTTTTCCAGTTTACTTCATTTCATATCATCAACATTCCCACTTGGCAAACATGAACCGCCTTCAATCACTCCCATCCTCGCTCTTCACGATGCACTCAGTCTAAGTCGCTCGTTTCATAGTTTTATCCTATTTGCTTTTCACCCCTACTGCAGGTCTCAATTCGCCGATTCTGCAGTCAAAATATACCAGCGACTCTGTGACCCCAAGAATGAGTATTCAAACTCACAATATCGCATTAGTTTACAGCCATCTGTGTCCGAGGCCAAGTTTATCCTCCCTGAGAAAACAGAAGAGAAAAATCTTCCAGACATACATCAACAACAACACTTAGAGCAAGTGCAATTTATACTGAACAACACACACAAGAGTGCGCACACACACTTTTCCCCTTCAGGCTATAAAACTCTTGGGATCAATGCGAGGTCACCTGGGCTGGATCATCGACCTCTTGATGAGTGTGTATCCTGAGCTGACCTTGGCTCTGTCCCCATGTTGGTTCTGTCTCTCTCTGCTCAACACTGCCCTGGGCCTAGTCCTATCTGTCTAGAATGGCAATGAGCCCAGCTATTTTTGAGCTTTGTTATGCATTTGCGGGCCGACCTATAGATGCCCCCGCTCTATTTTTTTGCTTTCACACAGGCCCGGACATTATTCCTGCGCTAAAAAAGAGCCAGATACCTCAGCCGGCAATGAAAGCGCCTTTATCTACTGTAAATATAAAAATAAAGGGGAGGGGGAGGGGGAGAGGGGGCTGAGCTTTAGCGAGAGAGCAAGAAGAGAGAATGGCAGTGTGGTTTTTTTTTTGTTGCTGCGGCTGCTCCAGAGCAAGCGGGTCCAAATGTTGATTAAACACAGCAGAAATACAGTGGGAATAAGAGATGCAGCAGATAAGAGCCTTCCAAATACAACAACACACACACACACACACACACACACACACACAAAATACTTTACACAAGGACATGAGCAGAAGCAGACAATATCTACCTCAACGGCACTAACAGTGTTTTCATGCCAAGGAAGTAGAAATTATATCTATTTAACTCTCAGGGCCACGGAGAGGCTTTGTGGAGCCGGAAAAAAAAAAGTTGAACCGGAATGGAGCGAGGAACAACAGGCGAGGCCGAGTATTCACCACCAAGTTTTAATCCCTACAAGGATGCAGCATTTCCTTCTCATGCAGCAGGGCTTTTATTAAGAAAGAATCCATCCAGTGATCCATTTGACAAAGAAAGTCAAGACTAAGCAACGATACGGCACAGAATGCATAGAAGCAAATCCTTTGTAACGCCACTGGCCAAGTGGTGACTAAGACTGCATGAGCTTATCGACCTTTACAGAATTACACAGTTGTTTTGTAATTTCTTCAAATAATTCTTGCATCAAACCTGCCATCACTCGGACAAAATGTGCATCTTCCACTGCTCCAACAATGCCTGCCTGTGTTGTGTTGACAAATACCCTTTGCCTGTCGTCCATATGGTCTTGACATATACCACATGAGAGCGTCAGCGCTGACGCCCCGAGCCGCATTCCTAGAAACGGCAGCGAATTCCACACGAGTCAGCTGAGGCCCGCAGTGCAAAACGGGCATAACTCGGTTTATTTATTTAATGTTTGATCCACTTTAGTCTGTTGCTCGTGAATTAAAGTGACAGCAAAGGACTGTAAAGTAGTGATCGGGGTGAAACCGGGTGAATTTTTTTCATACGTCTGATGGGACGTTAGCTGGAATGTAGCGCTGCATCAAACTGTCTCCTGTTGAAGGTAACGAGGTTAGACAATTGTATAAGCAGCGGCGGGCTCGGTGAACTACTTTCTGCTAAAAAGTGTTCAGGCACAGTGCCGAGTTGTTGGTCAAACACATTTTGGAAGCCCTCAGAGTCCAATACACAGCCACTGTTACAGTGGGTACGGAAAGTATTCAGACCCCTTTACATTTTTCACTCTTTGTTTCATTGCAGCCATTTGCTAAAATCAAAAAAGTTCATTTTATTTCTCATTAATGTACACAGCACCCCATCTTGACAGAAAAAAACAGAAATGTAGAAATTTGTGCAAATTTATTAAAAAAGAAAAACTGAAATATCACATGGTCATAAGTATTCAGACCCTTTGCTGTGACACTCATATTTAACTCACATGTTGTCCATTTCTTCTGATCCTCCTTGAGATGGTTCTACTCCTTCATTGGAGTCCAGCTGTGTTTCATTAAACTGATTGGACTTGATTAGGAAAGGCACACACCTGTCTATATAAGACCTTACAGCTCACAGTGCATGTCAGAGCAAATGAGAATCATGAGGTCGAAGGAACTGTCCAAGGAGCTCAGAGACAGAATTGTGGCAAGGCACAGATCTGGCCAAGGTTACAAAATAATTTCTGCAGCACTCAAGGTTCCTAAGAGCACAGTGGCCTCCATAATCCTTAAATGGAAGAAGTTTGGGACGACCAGAACTCTTCCTAGACCTGGCCGTCCAGCCAAACTGAGCAATCGTGGGAGAAGAGCCTTGGTGAGAGAGGTAAAGAAGAACCCAAAGATCACTGTGGCTGAGCTCCAGAGATGCAGTAGGGAGATGGGAGAAAGTTCCACAAAGTCAACTATCACTGCAGCCCTCCACCAGTCGGGGCTTTATGGCAGAGTGGCCCGACGGAAGCCTCTCCTCAGTGCAAGACATATGAAAGCCCGCATAGAGTTTGCCAAAAAACACATGAAGGACTCCCAGACTATGAGAAATAAGATTCTCTGGTCTGATGAGACCAAGATTGAACTTTTTGGCGTTAATTCTAAGCGGTATGTGTGGAGAAAACCAGGCACTGCTCATCACCTGCCCAATACAATCCCAACAGTGAAACATGGTGGTGGCAGCATCATGCTATGGGGGTGTTTTTCAGCTGCAGGGACAGGACGACTGGTTGCAATTGAAGGAAAGATGAATGCGGCCAAGTACAGAGATATCCTGGAAGAAAACCTCTTCCAGAGTGCTCTGGACCTCAGACTGGGCCGAAGGTTCACCTTCCAACAAGACAATGACCCTAAGCACACAGCTAAAATAACAAAGGAGTGGCTTCGGAACAACTCTGTGACCATTCTTGACTGGCCCAGCCCTGGTCCCTGACCTAAACCCAATTGAGCATCTCTGGAGAGACCTGAAAATGGCTGTCCACCAACGTTCACCATCCAACCTGACGGAACTGGAGAGGATCTGCAAGGAAGAATGGCAGAGGATCTCCAAATCCAGGTGTGAAAAGCTTGTTGCATCATTCCCAAGAAGACTCATGGCTGTACAAGCTCAAAAGGGTGCTTCTACTCAATACTGAGCAAAGGGTCTGAATACTTATGACCATGTGATATTTCAGTTTTTCTTTTTTAATAAATTTGCACAAATTTCTACATTTCTGTTTTTTTCTGCCAAGATGGGGTGCTTAGTGTACATTAATGAGAAATAAAATGAACTTTTTTGATTTTAGCAAATGGCTGCAATGAAACAAAGAGTGAAAAATTTAAAGGGGTCTGAATACTTTCCGTACCCACTGTATGTGTGTAAAACAGAAACTTCAAGCGTGGAAATACATTTGTGGCTGTAAAGTGTGAGCAGAAAGTTCTGTGGCCTCTGAAGACAGCTGAATTGATTAAAACAAGATCGAAAGGGTATTTCTAACTTTGAAGTGGTTCTTGAGCAAAACATCAGCAGAAATAGAGACTGCAGAGGATCCTGCAGTTCACTACATGAACTTTCTACTTCTACCACACCATTTCCAAAAAATGGGAATGCTATGTAAAATGAAAATAAAAACAAAATGCAAAAGCTGGCCTGATATACGATTTTAGCTGCTCAATGGTTCAGAGTTGTAAATTGAATGCACAATCTGTGGTAATACAGACAGCGAGACACAAATAAAGACTAAAAAGAGGATTACCTGGAGCACATCTCTGTTCAGGACTGCTGGGTTTCACTTGTTTATCACTCTACATGCTGTATATAAGAATCTCAGGCTGACATTCGCTCAAATGGATTATGGACTGGACGTGTGAAGATTTTGACACGAACCACAGCAAAGTGCAAATGGTGAAGGCACGGACCAAAAGTTAAAGCTCCCACATTTCATATTTTACTGGTGTTTTATTTGCAGCCTCTATATCCATAACAATATATTTTTGTGGGTTTAAGAACCAAAAACCATCTCAGTATAGTTTTGCATCTCGTCTCTGGAGCTCTACCAGGAACAGGATGTTTTGTGTCTGTGTCTTTAAGGCTTATTGATGTCTATGAGCCTCTCTTCTGATTGGATGACTGTTTTCTGAGTAACACACACCCGGGCCAACCACTGGGTTCCCTCGGTCTTGTAGCTTGCTAGATCCACGACACAATGACCGTTCTGTTTTCCTCTGCATAAGAGGCTGGACTGTGATGAGGGCAGACATGAGCGTAAGTTTGTTATGTTACAAACTTACGCTCATGTCTGCCAGCACAGTTGCTGAAGTGAGTGTTTGACACTTTCACAGTATTTATACAGCACCTTAACCTGCTGTATAATCAAAAATAATTGGAAGCCTTTAAAAAATTTGCAAATTCTTTTTTTTCCTACATTTTTTGGAGTGACTGTTGAGGACAATTTAATTTCTTGCTGCGACTTCTTGATCCCTATCAGCTAGCTCATCAACAGGATGAAATGCTCCCTGCAGGAGGAAGAGGAGGGTCCCTGCTGTATCCGATCAACACATGCTATTAAGGCAAATTCTGGTTCCACTGCTATTTAAACTGTCTCAATATCACATTCTCGGCCTTGGAGCATAAAAAAAATTATTATTTTTTTTTTTTATTTTTTTTTTTTTTAAAAGGCAACATGGCAGCCTTCCAAAAATTTGACAATCAACCCTATCATCATCCATATAAACCAATACAGGGAACAAAATGCAGCTCAGGAGGTATGTTTATTATTTTTTTTTTAGCAAACTACATTTTTACATTAATTACTGCCATTTTCACATTTAATAAAGTTAGTAAACTAGGAAGGCTAGGCTAACCAAGTCTGGCTAGTTCACCTTATTTCCTAAACAAGTACATTTCTCTCTTTCAAGACAAACGATGTCATGTCAAGTGACGTCGCACCTACTCCTCTATTCTCAAAAACCTCCCACTTGGCTTGTGGGATTGTCCCAGTTTGACAGGTGTTCAGGTGTATTACCCCACATGGAGGTTAGAACTTTCCCATTTACTCATGAATGCAAAATAAGCCAGCAGGATCACACTAAGAATGCTGATCAGCATCCTTATTTAGATATTCATTTCACTGCACCTCAGAAAAATGTAAACTAAACAAATATCTTTGGCCTGCAATGTAAAGAAAGATATGTGCAGACTTGTCCAGTAGTTGATGAAGTATTCATGTCCTTTGCTTAAGTAAAAGTACTAATACCACACAGTGAAAATACTCTAGTACGAGTTAAAGTCCTGCATTCAAAACGTTATGCCTGTAAGTTTTACCAGCAAAATGTATTTAAAGTATCAAAAGTAAAAAGTACACACAATGCAGTAATGTAGTAATTATGTTTCTGGATTAATATTGTTTTTTTAATTACTGCCCCTTTTACCTCTGTAATTATTTAAGGTTAGTTTCAGCTGCAGTAATGAATTATATTTCTTTAAGATGATCAAATTTGTATCATTTCTGTTCTGTAGGAACTCCAAATCTCTCATAATTTAACAAGCCCTACAAAAACAATGCATTTTCCAGCAAATCCAAGTGTGTTTTAAAATAGCTTATCTAGCTTTAAAAGTAGGAGACGTTTATGAGCTCCTAAAGAAACATCTAATCCTTCAGTTTTTCAGAAAAATTATAATTCAAAATCACCAAATTTGGACATTTGGTTTACTGAACACAAAGGGTATAAATAATTTAATTTGGAAAGTTATTAGTAACTAAAGCTGTCAGATAATTGTGGAGTAAAAAGTAAAATAGTACAATAGATTTAATGAAGTAGAAGTACAAGAAGAGTCAGTAAAGAACTAGTATCTCAAATTTGTACTAATATACAGTAGTTGAGTAAATGTACTTGGTTACATTCCACCACTAGACATGTCTCAGTAAATGGTAGGGCTCATTTAGCAACTTCTTCTTGCTTTGATCACATTACAATCACAATAACATTTTAGTTTTACTCATTAATTTCTAAAGCTACATCCCGCCTTCAAAAGTAAAGTTTTAGTAGAGCGGTACTTCAGGATATATTTGTACAACTCTCTAGCCCTGAATAATAAACACACAGAAGCAGATTACAAAACTGTCCAAACAAGGAGAAACCAAACCAGAAACTGTCTCTTAATCCCAGCAACACATTGAGATGGAAAACACTGATAACAGCTCAGAGACAAATAAAAGATTAATCTAATAAATCGGACTCGCTTAGGGCCATCACACACAGAAGGCCGCTAGCTGTACAAACAGGCTAAGGTAATCGTGTGTGTGTGTGCCATGGCCTGACAGGCAGAGAGAGGCCGTGCAGCACCAAAGCTGCCCTCACCATCTGGCCTTGGCAAAATGAACACAGTGTTCCTCCACCATCCCTCCCTCTCTGTTTCTACCTCCATCATTCGTGGGTGGATTTGATACTCATCCACCCAGAGAGATTAAGCGTTTCCATATTCTGGTCATATTCCCCGGGTTGCTTTGCTTTCAAAAAAGCTGTGTTTGTATGCCAACATGTTTGCTGGGTGGGTGGGATGGATGGATGGATGGATGGATGGATGGATGGATGGATGGATGGATGGATGGATGGATGGATGAATGGATGGATGGATGGATGGATGGATGGATGGGTGGGTAGATGGGTGGGTGGATGAATGGGTGGGTGGGTGGATGGATGGATGGATGGATGGGTGGATGGATGAATAAATGGATGGATGGATGGATGGATGGATGGATGGATGGATGGATGGATGGATGGATGGATGGATGGATGGATGGATGGATGGATGGGTGGATGGATGGATGGGTGGATGGATGAATAAATGGATGGATGGATGGATGGATGGATGGATGGATGGATGGATGGGTGGATGGGTGAGTAGCCAGGCAGGAAGAGACAGAGAGTGAGGACGGGAAATGACAATTCAATGTGGTTGTAACACTGCAACCGCACGATGAAGATGGAAAAGGGAGATCGACTGCGGGTCATGTTGGTATAATGAGTGCAAAGCTGCATAAATAGAGTAAGTGTACACATTCTCACGTCCATGGGATCCCTACAGGGACCCTCAAGGGGTGTTGACAGTGTGAGCATTCATGTGTGTGTTTTGTGCCTCCAAGTCTGAGGTGACTTGAACTCAAGTTCACAAGTTCAGGGACTTCCGACACCGCGGCAGAAATGTTGATATCATCCGAAGCAGACTTACACTTCTGATCCCGGGGCCTTGACATACAGTAAAAACTAAATCCTTTAACTCCAAATCCAGAGTCATAACCCTTACACAAAGAACAACAACATTTCAGTCGGACAATTTCCACGTTAAAGGATTTTCCTTGTCTTTGTGTGCTTTAGAGGACATTTAGGAGACAACAAACACACACGCGAAACCCCAAATGACTTGATGGGAGTGTAAATCCACAGCGCTCTTAAGAGGCTTTACCAGAAACATGTACTGCTCTGCCACCCCCCTCCCCACCACCACCACCACCCGACCCCCACGCCACCCCCCCGAGCCGTCGGTCAGCCTCTCTGAACTGAGTCCCCTCTTTATTTGATGATCTGTAGAGGTTGTCCGTATATAAACCGTGACACATAAAGACAACACTTGCATTTGTATGGCGTATGAAGAAACAGGAGAGGACACACACTCGCACACACAGCGGTCTCCCGTGATGACCGGGGTTAACGTCCGCTCACACACTCCCCCGTGTGCTAAATAATTCAGGGAGGACAACAAGACTCGCCCCATCTCAGGTCTTAACCCCCCACTGTGCTTCATCCCTCACGCACACACACATACAGGCACGCACACGCACAAACGCACAAACGCACAAACACACACACACACTCACATAAACAATGAACTGTATTCATGCTTTCCAGCAAAAGGAGAGCAAACCCATCCAAGGACACGTAACACTACTAAATATTCTATTGTGTGGAATTGCATGTTTTCCTTTATTCAAAAGAAAGAGAGTGCTCATTACTGAAAAGTGCACTGATGAAAAACAGATTGGGAGGCATGAGGGAAAAGACATAATTACATCAAAGGGCTCCAAAACAGAAATCCACATTTAACACAAACACACGCACAACGAACAGTGTGAATGCTCAGGCCTCCAGTGTTTCTTCCGACACCCTTTATGTTTGGTATGAATTCTCACCAGAAAATGATTCAGTCAGTTGCAGTGGTTTTCTGTGTTTTTGGCTTCATCAGAAACAGGATACAAGGGAAATGTCACCTGCTAAAACTTCTTATTTAAAGATTAATTTGAAATATAATCACTTTCAACCACTTTTCATGCACTGTTTGGTGTTGTTGTTGGTCATAGAAAGTGTTGGTCGGTCAAGAGTGAGTTGGAGGTATCCCATCATGCACTGGGGAACATTCTAGATATGTATATACCTATCGACTCTATATAAAAGTGGACGTAGCTTCCGAGTCTGAAAAACGAGGCCAATGTGGAAGCACCTTAAACTGCAATACCACCATGGGCCACTAGAGGTTGGCTCCAAAAAGGCTCTGCCTCCATAGACTCCCATTCAACTTCTCTCATGAAATACAAAGTCAATAAATCTTTTCCACGAAAGTCACTTTTTTCATATTTCCATCTGAAAATAATTCTGTCATTAATTCGATTTTAGGCCTCAAAAAGTGGTATGTTTGGGGGCGTTTCTGTTTGATTGACAGGCCTGTGGTGCAGTCAGGTTTCCGTTATAGGTGGGCGGGTCTAGTGTCCTTAGATTTCAAATCAGATCGAGTCAGATCTGAGTTCCTGAGTTAGCTTGTTGTTTGATGTGGGGCATGTTGCATCAAGTCAATTATTCCGAATTGTTTTGATGAAAACAGCTTCTGGGAACCAAAACAGTTCATTTGCGAGCCAAAACTCCAAAAGGATGGTTGGCTTTCAATCAGGATCACAGATTTGGGCAATGAGACAATTTAAGGTTTTAAAACCAAGCAGTAAAATCATACATCCATTCTAAAACTTAGAGGGACCCATTGAAGGGCAGAGAGGATCGGTGTAATGTGACCCTGCTGCTGCTCGGCTTCTGTATCACCTGCAGTCTTTGGAGGTTTTGCCTTCTGATACCAGAGTAAAGTCATGTCTGGAGTAGATGAAAGCATGGACGGACCTTTCTGAGTCTTCAGAGGAAAGAAATGACCTGATCTTGGTTAGCTGTCTCAGTCGGGCGAAGCTGGACTGCAACTCTATTGTCACCTGAGCATCAAAGGACAATTCTGAATCAAACAGAACACCTAGGTTTCCTCATTTTAGATCGGATCTGTGAGATAATGACTTGGCTAAAGCCAACAAAAAATGAAATTGAATGCTGCCATGTCGTGCGAGTTAACATTAGCTGGTAAGAGATCTAAGAAACAGTGTAGACTGAGGCTAATTAACAACCGTGAAATCGAACAGACCTGGAGCCAACACCACATTGCTGAGAGCACCAAAGTCAATCCAGGTCCTTTGAGCAAATGCTGAAAGTGCACACATGCGGCTGAATCGCTCATTATGTGTCTTTTTCTTTAAACTACCATGAAATAATCAGCGCACTCTAAAAAGAGAGGTTAAAAGGACTGCCTTGGGTCTGTAGTTGGGCCAGACTTCATTTAACACACTGCAAAAAGGCTCGGCCAAAATACAAGAACAAAACACTGAGTTTGAGGAAATAATGACTTAAAAACTGTGAAATGATCTGTCCATTGAACAAGTTAACTTGACTGGACAAGAAATCTTTAAATAAACTGGTTACAGTGTAGAAATAAGTAAGCTCTGATAAGTGTTCAAACGTTTTCAGATCAGACTTGCTACAGCACAGTAATGAGTGAAATACACTGAATAATAACAATGAACTCTTAATTAACTGATTTTATAATTCTTAAATTTAGCTCACTGAAAGGAACAAGAGAATAAATCACAAATTTAAGTGGCGATTACTTAATAGTGGTGGAGTAGTGACTTGAAACCAGTTAGATCTTGAAATAGGTAGGTCAAAACCTATTTTTTTTTTATTTAATACCAGACCTTAATCTTTACAGTATCAGCTTCACATCCAAAACGATGCACTCAAAACAGTCCGGAGTATGAAACGATGGACACTTTCCACACTCAGCCGTCGTCATCTTGGCAAACGGGAGGGACCACCATCGTAAAGTATTTTCAAACTGAGGCGGCTGAGAAAGTTGCAGCTGTTGCAGAACATCTCGCAATCGGGTTTGTTCTTCACTAAGTCCCACCACACTGCTGTTGGGTAGGAGTCATCAGTATGTTGACTGTTTGCATTAAACAAAAGGCACGGAAAAACGTTGATTTCTGGGTAAAATAATTAAAGATGGCAGATCTGTTGGTGATGGGTTCAAATACTACGATTATTTCCGGTGCAGAACGGCAGCATGCGATTTAAAACAACACGACCCTGTTGAAATTGACTTTTTGACAATTGAAAGTAGTCGAAGGTAGAGTTTCAAGATACACTGATTAATATAAGGCTTGTACAGCCTCGAAGTGGATGTTTACTGATATGTTCTTCGCATCTAGTAACTCAAATAAAGACAAAGATGCTTATCAGGAACAGGCGAGTTCTATTTACTGGAATTAAGTCAAATGATCAGCCTGAGACAGCACCAGACGATCCATTTATACTAAAAACCAGACAGACCAGATTTGAAATCAAAATAAAACATGATTTTGCTTGTTTGGATCCACAGCTTTTGCAGTACATTTGTTATCTAAACATAAACCCCAGACTGGGATCCAGAACTCCCAGTGTTTTCTGTACACAGGTGGCTAGTCCAAGTAATCTCACTTCTAGCTCTGCATGTCTCTCACAAACACACACACACAGTTTTTACACCCAGGCTGCAATATCTCAGCCCACACCAGATGACCAACTGTTTGGCTGCCTTTCGCTGGCCAGCCTGTGGTTCAGAGATCACAACACGTCCTCCAGACATTAAAATGACTCAACCTTCGCCGCAGTCACATGCCAGCAGCACGCGCGCACACGCACACACACGCACACATGCACACGCACACACACACGCATGCGCACACACAGACTCCATCCATACACACACACCTCATCATATTCGTCGAGATGAAGTCAGTCTGTGTTGGCTGGAGAGGTAAAGATAAAGAGGGAAAAAATGAAATAAAAGGGGGAGAAATGGGATGTAGATGATGAAAAGAGTGAAGGTCGAGTCTGGTTCCTGTACCGACTACAAAGACGGGGGTTTTTTTTTCTGTTACCTCATCTTTTCTCAACTTTCCATCCGTCTGTAATGGTCAGCGCTGAAGGACCTTTCCATTGTGACACAAGATTGTTAGCATACTTTAACATTACTTTAAATTATTCCCATTCACAGCATAACTGCAAAATTTCCTTCAGCATTGTGGCTGTTTTTCAGAAAAGAAAAACAAACAGTAAATACCAGAAACTACAATCTTAAATCGAAGGGGTATAAACAGACATTCCAATTAAACCCAGTTTTAATTTCCATTTCCTTTTATGGATCACAGATGTCAGAAGTGTTATGCCTGTAGTTTGACTATTGGCTTGAATGGATTTTGATTATGCCAATATCCAATATGTAACTACTTTACAACTTTTTTTTGCCTGATGACACATACTACATTTTAAATTTCAAAAGAGCATAATTTCCACTGTTGTGGAATTAACATCTTATTACGACTACTCTTATTTTGAAGGTCCCGGTCCACAGACATAAAATAAAACATGCTATATTTATTCCTATATCAGGATTTTTCCCTACTATTGTAACACTTGGCTGTAGCGCCACCTAAGCCACGATAACTTCACGATAAGCTTTGTTTTAACAACGTTTGATGATTATTATTTTTATGACCGACAGCTAATTTTTAGATCAATATAATAATAACTGCCCATCACCGCAACCACGGTACCTAAGCCCTCCAGAAACCAACAGAAAACCCTGTATATTATATTTTCTTTCAAACAAAACTGTAAGATGTGTCCTACTTAAAACGGCCTGGATGAGTTTCTCAATTAGACAATCATTAAAAATAACAACGTTGCTATCTGTTTCAGACTAAACACGTCCAGACATGTTGCTGCCGTCTTTCACGCTCAATGCAAGAGACACGATGACATGGACATCACACCAGGGGCGTGGTGTCGAGCATTTAGTCAGGAATGGAGCCTTTAGCCATAATTACAGTGTCATATTAGAAGCTTGTCATAGCCACAATAATGTTCATTTCAGGCTGATGCTGGTATTTCATTTTAAAGCTCTTATCAGCTGAAACCGAGCGGATATCATACATCCTAGTTTTGATTCAAAGATAGTCGGAGCAAATGTGAGGTGTTGCTTCAAGGATTCCCTGAAAACTAAACAGAATCTGGAGGTTGTGCCATTTTCTTAGAGATATTTAAAACACTGACAGGAAATGCAGTCAGAAAGCCAAATATCAGCACTGTGTTAATGTCATGATGCAGGTTTGCAGAAAATGTGGGTTTAATTCACATGTCACTGACTAAACTGGAAGTCTGCTTTTGTGAGCTGAGCTTACTGAAAGTAAGTGAACCAGTGAGGTTCAACAAAACTGAATAGAAATATCAATATTTGTGGGTTCTATGTGTTTTAAATAAAAGGAACATAACATTAACATACAGTAAATGTCATTGTGAGCATGTTAATGTTAGTATTTAGCTCAAAACACTGCATTGCTTAAGTACAGTCTCACAGCACTGCGAGCACAGCTTTAAACTTAGCCTTGTAAGCCTTATTCATGTTTGGCTCTTCTTTCCACTTTAACTCAACGTTCTTCATCCAGCTGATCACACAGATACAAAAAAATCGAGTTGCAGTCGTCTTGTTAATATATTGAATGAAGATATTTTGTATGCCTTTATTACATGCATAGCCACAGTGGATTGAAGACAGAAGATGAGTGAGGGCGATGTGCTAATGTTTCTGTTTGTAGTTTCACTTTAGAGTCTAGTTTGATCAGAAAAAGGATTATCTTCAAGACACTCCCTTAAAACAGGGCAGAAAGCGATTTAAGAAGCACCCAGAGACAAACTGCTCAGCTGTGGACATCAGTGAAACCATCCCAACTCTGGTTTTTGACAGAAAAAAAAAAATCTTCATTTAAATCTTTCTGTCCCTGCTGAGTGCTTGCGGCTGCTAAATCAGATACCGAGATACAGACATACTTTGTCAAATAACACCAGTGGGATGCCATGGAAAATAATAATAATAATAATACATTGTACCAATAAAAATCTCAAGCAGAAATGAAGCTCTGGTTTAAATCACAGCAACACAAAACAAGCCCTAAAAAGTGATTTTACAAGCTGTACATTTTTTGCTGTGAATATGAGAGCAGAGGGAGACGGACGTCTGTCAAAAACAAAATCAAAGGTGCGTGTACGCATATACACACACACACACACGTCAGAGGACTAGCAGCGAAGTTAAATTGAAGCCGATTGTATTCTCGACGTAGACTTGTCTTTGTCCCTCAGCTCTGTCTAAATATTGAAGGAGATCGTGGTGAAAAGAGACGACTATCCTGAGGATTCAACCCAATCTGCATATTCATCACAATTAATTAGGATTCCTCTCTCTGCCATCACTTTTTATCTTTCCTGCTTTATTTCTCGAGAGGCAACTACAAGACAATGGGGGGGGGGGGGGGTGATCGGAATCAGTTATTAGGGGTGTAGACGCGCACACACGCTGACACACAAACCATCCCTCCACATCTCAGGCTCGACAGCGGTTCTGTCTGCATCAGATATGACGATGATGAGTGTGTTACGGGCACATTTTTCTGTGTTGATACAAACTTCCAGCACGTCCTCTCACTTTGTCTTCCCCCTCCTTTGTCTTGGCCGACTGCGCTTCGCGTCACCGCCAAAAGTTGCAGAGAGCGGCTATTTAATGGCGAGACATACAAACGAAGCGCCGCTCAAACAGCGTTCTCGCAAGGCTTAACTCTTTTAATTCTTTTAATTGCTCGAAGAAAAAAAGATAATCGGTCAGAGATGGCGTGAGAAAGTAGTGAAAGTTATGTTTCTGCCTGCATTACAGCACAAGGAGCACGATCCACTGAGGTTATACACTCACTAGTATCCCCCGATGACTTGAATATGCATACAGGAAGATTTATAACCTGCTCTCTCAATGTTCTAAAAACAACTGTATGGTATGGCTCAGATTACGTCCTTGTACAATCGAATGGAGAGATATAAATTATGAAGACAAATGACTGTACAAAATAAACAATAAAAAGTGTGGGATATGTACAGTGTGAGCAACACAGCAAGATGCTGTACAGAGAAATGAATGTAGCTACTTGTGTAATATGAAAAAAACATATAGTTTGTACATGAGGGTAAATTTGACTAAAATATGTGCAATGTAAACAATGAGATTAGATTTACAGTCTACAAGAAGCCATTAAGTGCTTTAAAAACCAAGGTAGGACTCAAATCTGGGATACTAGAATACATGTATACACCTCATTCATCATCAATACATCTGCATTGGTTTACAAGATTACTTGATTGCAGTGTTTCCATGAATTTGTGCTTGTGACGTCTTTAAATCAAAGCAATGTGTTTTCTTGCAAGAATATTGTATTAGTGGTTTTCCTTTCTCAGATTTATTTGATCAGTTTAAAAGGAACACGTCACACAAAGTCCACTGATGATGTCACCACGGTTAATGGGATGTTGCGTTTGGAAGAGTAACAATGGTCTAACAAAATATCCCATGTATTTGCATTATGGGAGTTGGAGGGACTAGTGTTTTTTGGAGCTTAATATTGGAGATGAAAAGTCATCGTAGTTAGACCTCTGCTAGCTCCAAATTTTCAACCTTTGTCTTGTAAAATCTGTCTTGAGCATTCAAACACTAAACCTGCAGCGCGCAGCTTTTTTTTTTTTAACTACTTATACTGTACACCCACACAGAGAGCAAGTAAACGAGGAAGAGAGAGCTTGATTCATTTTTACACAAAAGTTACCGTCACAACACCACCAGAAAACTCTGACTAGCCCACTTGTGTCATTACGTCAGTGAGTGGACGCAGCTGAAAATGAAAACACGGTCTAATGTTGTTACAACTTTATTTTCAAGAATGGATGCCTAAAATTTTTTTTTTTTTAAATGTATGCACGATATGTAGAAGATTACAGCTGCTGGCGCAACTGCCTCCCCAACGTGCCAAAAACAAAGGAGCTTGTTATAGACTTCAGGAGAACCTTCACCCAACACCCAAATTTCTGGGTGTGAACATCACCGAGGATCTCTCCTGGACAAACAACACGGCATCACTGGCCAAGAAAGCCCAGCAGCGCCTCTACTTCCTCCGCAAATTAAAGAGAGCAGGAGCCCCGGCACCCATCATGTGCTCCTTCTACCGAGGCTCCGTGGAGAGCGTCCTGGCCAGCTGCATCACTGTGTGCTACGGGAGCTGCACCGCCTCCAACCGAAACACCCTGCAGCGCATAGTGAAGGCAGCTGGTGGGATCATTGGTTCCGCAATCCTCCTCCCTCCTGGACATCTACAACACCTGCCTTACCCGCAAAGCAGTCAGCATCGTGGGAGACTGAACCCGCCCCTCACACAGCCTCTTCAGCCTCCTGCACTTCTGGGAGGACGTACCGCAGCCTCCGTGCAGCTCCAGACTGAAGAACATTCGCTCATGAGGCTGTCAGGATGCTGAACTCTCTCTCCCCCCATAAAGCCTGAACTTTTGCACTATGGACCCGTATTTGCACGACATTGCACTTATATATATATTGGAGTCAAGTTTCACTGCAGTCGTTGTCTGTTTTATTGTTTTTATTGTTCAATTTCTTGCAATTACAATATTTCAATCTCTCTGTATGTCTTGTAAATATGATAGATTGACAATAAAGTTGATTTAGATTTTTGACTTTGCAGCTGCAAAATGTAAAATGACTCATTTTACAATCAGAATTTGGCCCATTCTGTCCAATAACATTTGAACAGTCTAGAAGAGTCTGACAACACTTAAATTTAATGGACGTTCACTTATAAGAAAAACAATCCTCCACAATAGCTTTAAAGAAAGTGGAATACTAAATTGTAGGAGATCTGATGTAATAACATTTTCTATTTTACAAGAAAAATAAGCAAAAACTTGAAAAAAGCCTGAAAAAAAACAATCACAATTTCCTGTTAAATACATTTATTTTCCATTTCTCATCATGTGAGCCCTCATCCCTCAAATTCGTTGGGGGGTCAGAACTCTGTCATCTTTTTATTTAGGAATTGTTGCACCAATGATTCATTTGTTGGGAAATAGAGGCGACGAATCGGCCAAAGCCGTGATCTTTGTTGCGTGCTGTAATTCTGTAAAATATGGCGATGGTGCACAGATATTCACATGTTTCTCCAAATGTCTCCAGTTGATATTTTTGTTTTCCTTTTTAAAGCCCTTGTTTCTGATTTTTGTGTTGGTGATGGCTTCAGCTATGAGGCACCCCGGGGTGATGAAAGTGTTGAAAGCTCAGACAAAAATAACAACAAAAAAAAGTGAGGGAGTGTGAGACAGATGACAGAAGTCGTCCATTAAGCCGAGCCAAGCAGTCCTGGTGTGAATATTGCATTTCTGTGTTTACCGCAATTACAGGCCTGTTCACTGCTTCACCTCCTGCAGCGGGTTTAAAATGGAAGAGACGCTCCTGTGGGATGATGAGAATATCAGCCGCCCAGTCAGGGATGTGAGAAATGGACACACACACACATCTTCCTCCGGTTTCACTGCGGCTGCTGTCACATCTTCAGAGTGGCTGTGGTTAAAATGATCCTGATCCGTTTCTGTGTACTGCACAGAGCAAAAGTTACTTTTTCTGGTGTCATTTGAAATGCTGTTTCTCTCTGGTTCAACTTCACTACAGAGACCGACACATTACTTCTCTAGCTCATTTTCCTGATTGATAGTGACATTTTGTTTTTGGAAGTTTTGTTTGCATAGTTATGCAGATGATACACGACTGCACATCGCTGCTGAACTAAATGATCATGCAGCTACGCGCTCCATCACTAAATGTCTTTCAGCAATATATAAATGGATGAGCAATAATTTCATAATATTAAATGAGGATTAAAAAAAAAAAAGAAATCCTCAAGACAGAAATCTTGGAAAATAATGAGGGGCGGCTAATTCCATGGATAAAATCCGAGGTAACAAGTCTGGGTGTAATCTTAGACTCAGATCTAAGTTTTGAGGCCGACATTAACAAGGTGACCAAAATGTATTTTTTCCACCTTGGAAACATTGCCATGGTGCGGCCGTTTATAAATCAGACAGATGCTGAAAGGTTGATTCATGAGTTGCTCTGCACCAGCTGCCTGTAAGACACAGGATGGACTTTAAGGTCCTCCTCCTTAGACACAAACCTCTTAATGGGCTCGGGCCGAGTTACACCTGAAGCTCTCTTGCACTTGCCTGCACTTTGCACTACTGGGCCTTTAAAATACATATTGCTGTATTCTATATTTTTAACTCTATTCTATTCGTTTAATCTTTTTGTCTGGTGTTCAATTGTATGCACTTTATCTGTTTTTATCCGTTTTATTTCTTTTAAAATATTCTTTATATCTGTTTTTATGTGAAACACTGCATGTCATTTTCCACTGTGAAGAACTTTGAGCTGCATTTCTTACATGAAAGGTGCTATACAAATGAAGTGGATTATTATCATTATTATGTTTTAACACTTTAGCAGATCTCTCCTGCTGCTCTCGAGGACAATCGAGTGATTCTGACTCCTACACAAATGTTGCATGTGGAGGGAACGTCCAAAGCAAACCTGATCAACCCACCGGAAAATGCAAAAGATGTTGCGGACGCGGGAGATCCAACTAATAGGCTGTGCCACGAGAGACTGTCGGGGCCAAAGGTCAGACAGCTGACAGCTTCAAACCACGGGCCAAACAAAGTAATGCCAGCGCTGCTCCTAATCTAATCTAATGACGTCCCTGCGGGCTGACGGGCCCTCGTGCCGACCTTGTGTTATCACAGCGCTCCGTCCCCTTATTTTTTTACGACTGTGTGACAGACTGAATGTTTCATGCCATTAGATCGGCATAACGGCATCTTTGTTTCTCACATCTGCTTCCCAGTAATGTTTATTTCTCATTTTCCTCTGTGGACGTAAAGTATGACCTCAGATCCCAAAGAAACACAAAGGCCCCATAGTGCTGCCTGTAGTTTCGACGCTCTCCTCTGCATTTCCTCCACATATTCAGTCCAGATTAGAATCAAGGGCGTCAAGCTCTGCGACTTTAGATCGACCTATCAGAGGATTAGCACCTAAACTCCATTTTTATACAGTAGCTTTCATGTAATTATCTTTTTAATTATCTCTGACCTTGCTTTCACAGCTCTTCCCTTACTTTTATCTTTCTTACCTTGCTGCCATTGACTTTTTCATGATTTATATTTTCACTTGCTTCTATCTGAGGAATGTGATGAATACTTATTATAATATGTCAATATTAAACCGAAGCAGCTAAAGTTTGGTGCCCTTTTTTGTGACTGAAAACATTAAAGTTCCTTCTGAGGCCTATTGATATCGAGATGAGATGCGTCAGGGTCTGATTGGGTTTGATTCCGCTCACCAGCTGATTGGCTGATTGATCACACTGTTCATTTGTGCTGCAGATTTTAATCAGAGCTACACAATGTCAAAGAAAAAAGAAGAAATGAGGACATTTCACAAGTTGAGAGAAACGACCTACTCACTGAGTGGATAATGCAGTGATAGAAACCACATGGACAAAGGACGGGTACTGAACCAAATTGCTTGGATATTGTCTAATATCGAATAAGGCCGTGGCATTCGGTACCAAATCTAATAGCTATACAACAACATTTAGTCGTAAATCTCATCAGCATCAGTGAGCCAATACAGCGTTTCTCCTACTCGACTTTAGCAGCCTGCCAACGTGGATAAAATCAGTCGCTTTCAACTTCGGTAAATCATATATTTGAACGCCTCGTTTCACTCCTATTAAACACATTTTTGGGGACACACCTGTCGGGTTATGTGTGCTGCAGCAACTGGGGGACTGGAGGCTTCTGTTCTCAGCCACATGATGTCTAATAGCATGTGAGGAGTTTAGTGAATGACGGTTAAATATGGTGTCTGGCGATAACTTACATGAGAGGTTTTGGAGACATCTGTAAATTGTAGCAACTAACGACAGTCTGCAGGGGCGTCCAACCTTTTTTTCCCCGAGAGCTACTTTGACAAAATGAACATGTCCAAGAGCTACTAATGTATCTCTCCAACACTGTGACATGTATTTAAATAATTAAGCTCCACCAACCAGCTGAATAAGCTGCTTTGTTAAAAATAACAAACTGATATTTAACAGTTACAAAGAAATCTTAAAATTGTAACATCTACTAATAGTCTGCATGTGAGGGGTGACAGGGACATCTTTACATTGTAGCTTCAAAACATAGCCTACCCCTGTGCCCATGTGATGCATTCACAGGACATCTGTAAATCTTAACTACAGAAAATAACCTGGGTTACACTCCCCCACTCTAAACTACACGAAAACTAAAGAGTTGTACTGTAATTTGTAATACTTTTTTTTGCCTAAATGGATTATATAAAATTAGTAAGGGGGAAAAGTATCGTTCAGAAACTGCTATTGAAATCGAGGTATCAAAAACGTCTGAACAAGACACAGCCCTAACATGGATGCAAGTTTTCTTCGAGCAGTCCGACTCAAGCTGCATTTAATTCAAAGTTTGTATTGACCAGCTGGATTTGTATCATCAATCAGACAGGGGAGGGGGAGGGATGGAAAACTTGCCACTTCTATGAACCAGCGTCCTGGGAGAAAAGCTGTTACCATACTGTACGTACAGATCTGTGACAAATTAAAGAAAAAGAGACTATAAATCATTTTATTAATCAGTGCTCCTCGGCGGAGACGGTCCAAATCTCTGTCCCTCTACTGGAAGGATGAACACCAATCTTCCAGCGTGCACTCGTTCATTTGGTGTATTGATGATTGTAGTGCGGTGATCCATAATCTCCCACAGGTTAAGATGAAAGCTTATTTATTCAGGTCTCTTCCAATAATTTTCCCACCAGGACTGTGCATTATATAACGTGTGGAGTTTTGAGTTTGATACTGGACGAACACCATCTGATCAAACATCCACTCACAGCTGCTGAGGACCCACAAGTGAAGGATGTTTGACTTCACATTACATGTAATTACCCCTCAGGTCTAAAAGCAGGAGGAGCAGCGGAGTCCTAAGGGTCCAGTCACAACAACACGGGCCGGATGTGGCCAACTCTGACTAGTACTTCCTCTAAGATGTTTTGAAGTTTGACACGACCAAATCTGAAACCACACTCTGCCACTGGGAGCAACAAGCAGGGCTTGTGCTGCGGTGATTTAGCCTGAGCCCGACCCAAGAGTGGAAGCAATAAATCTCAGTTCCTCTCCTCAACTGCAACAATCTGGGGTTTTTTCTGCGCTTGAAGTTTATAATTTTGCTTCCAGGCGTATTATGAGCAATGGTTTTTTTCCTCACTACATTTCAAATTGCTTGCAGCTTCTTCGTTCACGTCATCAACTGGAGGGCCGCGATCGTATGGGATCAATTATGCCAACTGCAATTTTGGTTGTTTATTCTGTATATTTAGTGAATTTCAGGTTCTTGAAACTCGTCTCTGTCTTTCCCTTGTTGCACTGAAAAGTGATGATCGACCTCGTGCTTTACAGAATGATGTCTTTTCAGAAAATAACTTGTTTTCTGATCGGCTTTACAATTTGGAGTGAGTTTTGAGGGTTGTTAGAACTGACAAGAGATTCACATAATCATTCAAGTAGAGTCAGATCTTGAAAATCAATACAATTACAGGTCTTCATGTGCCAGACATGATATGAAGCAAGGTTTGTTTTATGAAAACCCTTTTTTTTTTCAGGACTGCAACACAAAGCTTATTTTCCAATTTGATACTGTAATCTGCTTTGGTGATTCTACAAGTGCTGCAATTGGACATTACAATTTATTACACTTTTTGTTTACTTTCTTTTTAACTCTAGACCAGGGGTGTCAAACATACAGCCCGCGGGCCGGATTCGGCCTGCCAGGGGGTCCAGCTCGGCCCACCAGATGACTTTGCTAAGTGTGAAAATTCCAGAAAGACATAAATTGCATTTCTATGAGAATATGGAGGTTTATGAGTACAAACGCTTTGTAATTTTTTTTATTTTTTTTTTATTTTTTTTAATCGATCCAGTAATTGCTTCAAAAACAGCGTAAATGCGACGTCTGCTCCGGAGGCAGCAGCGCTCGCTGCTCGCTTTGTGACGCGTTTGACGTGAAACACGTCACAAAGCGAGGGAATCTGTAGAGGAGAGCCCAGGCAGATAAACAGTGGGCTGATGTCTGAGCTTTTGCTCTTTATGTTTCTAGTTTATTGTAGAAAGACCTTAAAACAGGGTTTATCATCCAAAAACCTTCACCAATGATTTAAACATAGAGAAATGTTGTCGTTATGTATGCGTTATTATGCTATGATTTTACTGGTCTGGCCCACTTGAGATCAAAGTGGGCAGTATGTGGCCCCTTAACTAAAATGAGTTTGACACCCTTGCTCTAGTCCATGAAAAAAAACGTTGCAGTCTTGTAGACACAATGTGTATTATGAGTCATATTTCCAAAAACAATGCACATCACGTTACGTTTTATTTCAGCAGCGTCGTTACTATAAACCTCTTGGCTGTCTTGAAGCTATGTTAACAAAATATTTATCATTGGATAGTAGGCCAATGTTGAGGTCATCTACCTGTTAGCTAGATGAAGTACTGTTATAATGCAATTAATCAAAGTGCCTATTGCTTTGATTCTGAAGCAACAGGCTCGTATTAGGCCAGAAGTGTTGATTTGCTCCTTCTAGTCAACAGACGGTCGGATAACAACAGTTACCAGTGAGCTGTTAGGAGAATATTAAACTGTTACTGGTCAGCAGCGCCGTTAAACGTGAGGATTTACTCACCGTAAGCGGGAAAGAGGCGGACTAACAGCTCTCCGGGTCACTTTGTTCACGCAGCGATGCTAACAGGCTAACCGGCCAGGTCCCAGGCTAACTGGTAGCTGCTGGCTAAATACTGATTCAGAAATCGGCATATTGATTTAAAAATCATAAAATAAAGAATCTCATGCCTGATTGAGTTGATTTTCTTCCCCCACCCCTGCTGTTTAAGCATCTAAGTGTGTTTACAAGTCACATGAAGCCTCTTGTGGTACCAGAGGAAGCCAAGTTATTTTACAGGAAGTAATGCATCATGGTTGGGGGAAAAGAGACATGTTAAAAATAAATGAAAAAAATAAAAGAAATTCTGGGAGTGTGTATATGGACAGACATGATTCTCTCAATGTTGGTGAGAAATGCTTGTATCACGATTTTGAAAAGCTTCCTGCCCATTTGACTGTTAACATCATCTTGCATGTATTTACAGATTGTGGCTTGAGGCTACAGCAGCTGCAACCACAACCCACCTGAATCTCTCACTGAACGGTCTCCCGTCGTGTTGAATTGTGGGTAAGAATAGTCTCCACCTCTCCATGTTCCTCTGGTGCATTCTGAGGCCAACAACTTCACTTCTACTCAAGTAACCTTTCACCAAAGCGTCACTTCCACGGCAGTGGGACGTTTGTGGCACCGACTGGCGCTTCTCCTTCCACCCCTGCTCACCAAATAACACTTGGACGGCCCCAGCTCCACAGCCGGCTTCCAGTAAAGGAACTGGTGGTACCAGCCGCTTTCCAGTTCACACATACACACACGCACGGTGTCAAACCACAACACACTCCTGTTGCCAGGAAGGGGTCAAATTAATGGCTGACTTTGCAGCTCTTGGGCAGACGCTCAGACACACAAACACACACATGCAGAATCATTTCCAATCCATTTCTCTGCCCTTCCGCTCACTGCCACCCTCTGCTCCCCCCCCCCCCTCTTGTTGTCTCTCTAATTTGCATAATATACACTCTCCTTCTGAAGCTCGGGGGGCGGGGACACACACACACACACACACACACACACGGACAGATGGCACCACTGGCTTGAGACGCAGTGCAGAGCGGGAATGTGAGGGGAATGAAGGAAAGAGGAGAATGTTCTGGTAAAATAAACACACACACACAGTAATACCATAATTATCCTGGGCACTGGCCTTGGCACTAACCTGGGGAAAACCCTGATGTGCCAACTCACTGCACCCAATGACCTATCACAACCAGCAGGGGAGGAACACTGTCAAACATGTGTACCCGTGCACAGGCTTGCTTATGCAAGGACATGCATGTACACAAAGTCAGGAAAAGGAAATCTCCGATTGACTAAATCGACTGATCACATCTCATCTCAACTTCGGAATTAATTTCAAATTTTCTCCAGTTGCTTATTATTTGTTTTAATCTTCTGGGGTTTTGACAGGGAGGTGATGGTGGTCAGAGCTTGTCTATACTGTCGGGCTGAGTTATCCTCGTAAAGCTCTGGGCCTGATTATCCCGAGATGACTCATCGAGGGGAGAGAGAGAGGGAGAGAGGGAGAGAGAGCGAGAGAGAGAGAGAGAGAGAGAGCGAGAGAGAGAGAGAGAGCGAGAGAGAGAGAGAGGTGAACTCGGTGCACAAGAACCCAACAACCAGGCCACTGGTTACATAGCTATAAACAGAGACTGAACTAAGAGAATTAGGCCTTGAAAAGCATCAAGCGGTGCGATCCCGGCTCGGTCATGTGAGAACTCAACTAGAATGAGGACAGATTGCACATGAGTTGTTTTTTTTTTCCAGACTCACACGAGCAGACAGACGTGTATCGGTCTAACTTGCTTCTTCTCAGCTTATTTTATTGTGTCTGCGAGAGACCGGCTTCGCTGGCTATCGAGCGGCGACGCGATTCTCACCGAGCACGACATGTCAGGTCGCGTAATTAACTTGCTAATGTAGTCGGTAATCACGGAGCGAGAGAAAATAACAAAAACAACAGGCTGCCGCAGACAGATCTGCAGCCGGCAGGCTTTGTTGACGCCGCTGCGGTCGTCGGGATAAAGTTGCATAACATCGCATGCCACGCAAAGGGGGGAGGGGGGAGGGCGTGATATTTAGGATTGACCAGGCGGGAGGTCCGGAGGGGCAACAAACACATGTTAACACAGGCACGCATGCCTTTGCACACACAATTCCCCATACAAGCACTAAAGTTCCTCTAATTAGTTGTATTTCACTGATTATGTGAGAGAAGTTCCACCTCTGCCCTCATAGTATTTCCCATTCAAGCTCTCCGACCTCTGTACTTTCACACCGAAGTAAATACTTTATAACTTGAGTGGGTTGTGTGCACACTTCCTACACATTAACGGCACATATATTCACAAACATATGCAAACACCCACAAGAATGTGGAGCCGTTTTCAACTAAGTTTCTCTAACTTGACGGACATTTACAAACTTCCGTGTGTTTCTGTAACTTTAAGTCTTTTTACTTCAGGGGGTTTCTTCTGTTTAACTCAAATATAATTTCTTGCACTCCAACTTCTGCTCAAACTTAAACTTCGCACCAAAGTAATATTTGCTCTGTTCGAGCTGAATTTTCCAGAAAGCCGTCCACTTTAACACACACACACACACACACACACACACACACACACACACACACACACACACACCTATTGAGGCTGATTGAACGGGACTGGGCGGCGTCCTCACAGCGCTAACTGTCACCACAGTGAGAGGTCAAACAGAAACAGTAGCACAGCTTATATAAGTCACAATAACAGGAGCAGGGGGCAGAGAGGACGAGAGAAGTGTGTGTGTGTGTGTGTGTGTGTGTGTGTGTGTGTGTGTGTGCGCGTGCGTGCGTGCGGAGAGAGCAACAGCTGATCATGTGTTGGCTTCTTGACAGCCTTCTTAATAATCCAGTCATTTCTCACACCAACACACTCATAACTTGTATCATATTTTATCTTCAAAAATCAGAATTGCTTACAAATTAAAAGCATGTAACTGCTAATCAGTTGTAAAGTCATGCTGAATGCTTATTCAGGCCCGCTTCAAAACGGGAAAGGGTGACGTCGCTGTGGGTTGCCACTTGAGCAAAACAATTTGTGAACACAGCAAATCTGAAAATAACATCCAAGCTAATTCGCCAGCTGATGTGTGTGCGCGCGTGCGGTGAGCGAGGCCGCCAGTTCATATAGTTTGCTAACATTAGCACTGACTCCAACCAGATGTTAAGTTTTGTTCATGTATTTTCAACACCTACCGAATCATTGTCTGTTCCCACACACTTATTTTGGAGGAGAAATGAGGGGGCGTCCAGCCAGCATTAGCATCCTTTTGTCCAATTTATGCCAAACTTACTGTAAATTTATTCTTTTGTGGTGATTGCACCAAATACATCTAAAATCCAGCAAAGTTTTATTTCAACTTTAATGCACTTGCCAGACTTTCATAAGTGTGATACATCAACCCAGAGAAAATGTGCTTCGTCACCACTCATCTAAACTGCTAAATGTGTCCATAAATCAACTTCAATCCGGGATTAGGAAGAAAAAAAAAAAAAAAATGTTCATCTCTATGAAAATTGATAATGATGCTGCTGTGAAAGAGACTAAAGAGGATGGAGGGACGGACAGGGCCACGAAGTTCAAGAGTGATTCAGAGCGACAATTTACAGAGGAGGGGAGAGGACCGAAGACCAACAGTGAGAGAGAGACAGAGAGAGAGAGAGAGAGAGAGAGAGAGAGAGAGAGAGAGGTGGAGGGAATCGGAGCGACGGAGTGGGAGGGAGATTTTCTATAAGCAGAAGCTAAAGAGGTCATACTGAGAGTTTCTGGGTCAGAGCGCATTAAACAAGAAGCTGCGCTGAGCCGTCGTCCTCGGTCCCGTGGCGACGCAGCAATGTGGACAGGTTTCCACCAACTGTGACCGCACATTAGACACTTAACTGCAAACCACACAGACACCGCTCAGGGCGTCAACACATAAAGTTGCCCTTTATTCTAATCCAAAGCATATAGGGGCACACACACACACAGATCTACATCCAAGAGCTCCCCGGCGGCAGCAAGCAGTGGTGTGTGTGTGTGTGTGTGTGTGTGTGTGTGTGTGTGTGTGTGCGTGCGTGTGTGTGTGTGCGTGCGTGCGTGCGTGTTGCGACTGCCACGAATGCTAACCTTAACTCTCATCAGTAACGGGCCCAGGAACACCGCTGACAGCATAAACACGGGAAGGTAACGCATACTGGACATGGTATGGAATATATATGGGATGGGAATGATTTGCAAGTCACTGAGTTGTCAGCAGGGCATACACAGCTTATTTTCATGTCCTATTACTACGCTTGTTTGGCCTGAGACGAGTCTGAGCAGCATGTTGGAATCAGCCCTTCGGCCTCTGCTGGTGAAATTTAGCCCAGCTCCTGCCGATGCTCAGTGGATGGCAGTCACCCAGGGAGGAATAACATGTTGAATGTTCGTGCTAAATCACCTCCATTTAACAAGATGCTGCGGTTTAAAGGACCATTCCAGAGTTTAAATAGTAGTACAATTATATAAAGTGAGAAAACTTGGGTGGGACAGATTTTAGAAGCAATATTCGACATCAAAGAGAAACGGGTCGGGACACCGTGACCTTCAGTGCCTGGTGTGGGTCCAACTCCGATGTCTGATCCGACAGTTCCCAGGATGCATCCTCATGGTCTCTCTGCCAGACTATCCCTTACAATATCTTCAAACCTTACAGTTCCAATTAGTGAGGCAGGCTTTGCATAAATAAATGTAATCTCATGACTCACAACCTTAGCCTGGTGTTCACAGACCCACAGTCAAAGTAACTATATGGGTCTGGATACGCTCCAAAGAGAACCATTTCCAGTCATTGCATCCTAGTGGGCGTAGACCTCGGGATAATTTGAAACTATTTACGAAGTCTTTAATCAGTCAGCATTGACCACCGTATGCACTAAAACTCTACCACTCCTGCAACTACTTTCAGAAAAAACTAAAAACACGACTTCACCGTCGTTGCACGTAGACACGCCCAACTGGTCGCCGACTGGTCCGCCCTGAAGAGTAGAGAAAAAGTGGAAACCTTAATGCGAACAGGGTTCCCAGACTGTATTTCCAACGAAGACTGAAACTGTGAGGAATCACTACCTAAATCCACACCTCACTCCTTCCCAGCTCGTCCAAATATGGTCACATCTGGCTTTAAAAAAAACTAAAACCAAGATGGCGACAGCCAAACAGCCAGAATCGAGGCTTCAAAGTGACGGTTCATAAACCAATGAGTGACGTCACGGTGTGTCGCTACTTGAAAGCAATCCAAAAATAGGTAGACAGACTTTTCAGAAACAGAGCCTCAATATGCTTGCACAGTGGAGGCATTTTCTTCATACAATCATTAACCATTTTTTATTTATTTTGCAAGGAGGTCAATTTTTATGAGCTTTTGCACCACGAGGCATTCCATCATTTTTTTTTTTCTCGAGAATGAACTAAAGCAAATCTATTCTAAATCCACATCGCTGGCGGTTTGAATAATTTTGATCTGAAAATATTATTGCGTTATCCGTTTATTTATCATGTCACAGTGTGAAGACCTTAAAAAGAGTTTTACACCAAAAAAACACATGGACAGTGTTGAAGAGTTTTAGAAATGGAGAGAACTTTACAACTGCATTGGCCTACGGTTGGATTCAGAGTTCATGTTGGTTGACTGTGATACTTTATGAAACTCGGCCATCATCAATACACCTGTTTTACCTACAACGACAACTCCTCGTCTGGTGGGCGGGGCTTAGGACAGAGGGAAGGAGGAGAGCTGCAGTAAAACAGCTGTCTTCAAATTATTCTTTTTTTTTTTTTTACCTTTGTAGAAAACTGCTTTAACCAAACTAATCAAGGTCGACTTTTACCACTTACTATATTTTTGTGGCTTATATGGTCTTCACCAGCGATGCCGTCTGCTTGGTTGTCATGGAGATGGAGACCTGTTGACATGCGAGCTCGGTAGGTATTAAACAAGGGTAAAGTTTCAGGTCGAAAGATCTGGAAATGGCTTAGAAGTCGACTTCGAGTTGAATATTTCATTAAACTACTTTAGTTTTGATGATCTCTTTCCACTGATTTATCTGACCTTGAACTGCATTTGGGGAAATAAAGGTAAGTTTCCATCACCTTCAGCAGAGAGGAAGGCATTCTTTGTTTTATTGTGATTCCTTCAAGAAGTTCACTTCAGTGCTAATTGAATGTGATTATACCAAAATTTTCTAAAGTCAAAACTGCCTCTTGACGCTTCCGGAATGATGTCTATTCATTTTTCGTGGCCGTGAGGCTAAACGTGGCAGATGTTTGAGTGGCAGCTACTGCAGAACACCACCTGTCACTTTCACCTACTTAATAAACTAAGCTCTGGATAAAGAGCCAAAACAGGACTCGGGTGGGGGGGGGGTATTCTTTCAAGGGCAAATAATCGACCCAACTGAACTGAAAGCAGCCATTAGACAAAATAGACAAGAGAGAGCAGGAGAAAGAGGCAAATATCTTTCCAATTATCAGCTCTGAAGCATGTTCTTAAGAGCGAACATGCTTCAGAGCGAGCTGAAAGGAAAGGTTATTAAGCTTTAATGCATCACAGCATAGGAACCATTCAAGGCCTTCTCCCTCATTAGACCTACCACCAGGCTCGCAGCGTGTGTGTGCGCACGTGCACGTGTCCACGGCTAAGCACCTCACACTACACTAAACACTTAAACACTGGTAATGAGAGTGTGAGTGCTGGCTAGTCTGCTTACAGAGGGAATAATTGCAGATTTAGCCAACAAGGGCATTTCCATTCCCCTTGTATAGATGGGATTAGCGCTCGTATAGAAAACAGGAGTCATATTTTCCTAATAAAACCACTCAACAGGAGTACATGCTGCTGGAGCCATGCCCAAACAGTATATACAATATGTATGAAAGCTTTTGATAAATCCTTGAGCAAAAGAGAGGGGAAAAAAAAGATTTAATCACATTTCTGTGGATGTAACACTCTTTTTGTGAAAAAAAAAAAAAAAAAACCGGAGGTAATACTTATAGAAAAACACTACTGAGGAGCGGTGCAACAATTCCTCGAGGAATACGGGCCTGATTTCTGACTTTTATTTCTTGCCTTTTTCTTTTCCAAGCAAACAAATGTGATGAAATTTCAGTGGATGATATATTGCCCCGGTTGATGTTTGTGCATTAGTGTGTAGTGTGGGCTTGATTCCACAAACAAAGCCAGAATTGATTCTCCTTATTGAAATCCACCACATAATATCTGAGGGAATCCATCTGCCCGTAAAGCTCTCTCTGCTCTCAATAAATAAAAGTGGATGGAAGGGAGGAGAAAAAAAGAAGGAGCCCCTGTGGAAAGAAAAAAGGAGGCTCTGATCAACCTGGGAGGATTCAGGACTTAAACGATTTGGCCCACGATTCGGCGTGCTGGGACTTTCTCCGCAGCCAGGCGCCGCCATATGAACACATTAGCAAGACAAAACAGAGCCTGACACCCAGTCCAAGTTCCTGGGATCAATGAAGAAGTATTGGCTGCGGCGCTTCTGCTCAGTCAGCCCCCAACTCTCCTTCTGTCCACTCCTGCATCCAGTGATCATCGCCATGTGTGCGCACTGTGGCCCCGAGTCGGATGAGGATCATTTTCTGTAGATGGGATGATTAATGTTCCCGCTCTAAGATGCTGAGTGAGATTGATGCTGCCCGCTATCCCCTCCATGCCTAATCTTTCATCCTTACAGTAAATATGACACAATGTCCATATGCAGGCAAAAACAGCCTGATTACAAACAGCTTGCAAGCCCTCGTCCCTTTTAATGATTACATCCAAAGGCGCTCTCTCAGTCAAGCGGCTGTTTCCCTTAATGAAATTAGCCGGTCGCACTATCTGCCTCCTCTGAGCGCGAGGTAAGGAGTTTTCCACCGGGGTCACTCGGCTAAGTAACCCTAGTTAAGCAACTCTAATGCAAATGAGATGTAAATCAGGCTAAAACGGAACACTGGTTAATTTGGCCTCCTGACATTGCAAACAGTCACTGGGGGATCCGATGCAAATTGCATGCAAATGACAACTGACGGTCTTTGTCTCTATTGGCTGAAGGGTAGTCGCCTGCACAGGTTCGGGTTCACGTCAGGTTTTGTCTATGCAAATATTTGATGTATCCAAGTGGAACTAAAGAAAGTAAACACCCCGCTGGGGAGAGGGGTGGAGCGCTGGACAGGGGGGTTCACAGCAGGTCAGGAGGCTGTCATCGCAACACCCACGCTGCATGGCCCCTGCAGCAGGAAAGGGAAAAATACAAAACCTCAAACCAGAGAGAACAAGAGGGAAGCAGACATTACATTCCAACCGCTCCACGCTGACCAAAGCCAGGACACAGCTGTGTGAGATCCGGCCAAGTCCTACATCATCTGGAGCCGCGCCGCGCATATTCTACTCCTGAGATCGAGCCCTACAGTATAAAGACCACGTATAATTATAGCAGTTTGGCCGGGGTTGTAGTCACACTTGACAGAGACACAGCTGAAGCCAAAGGCTTGGATGAAGAGGTCAAACCTTTGTAAAGGGAAACCTCTAAAGACCAAGTGACAGAGGAAAAGGACTTTCTCCAAAGCTCAGTCCATCCACTGACCTACAGCACGGATTACTACAGACAGCAGCAGCTAACTGATCAACCCACCATCCTTCGAGCAACACATCCAGAGCCTGACTGATACTGGATTTTGAGGGCTGATGCCAATATCAGGAAGCGAACTGAATTTCAATATCGATACATCGGCTGATATACTTTATGTAAAAAAAAAAAAAAAAAAAAAAACTTTTTTTTGCAATGATTCCTCAAATGCGGCCATCATGCACCTTTGATATTCATGATAATGGAGGTAGGATATTTTTCATTTTATTGTCCACACTGACATCAGTATACGGAAACAGTAAACTTCACTGGGAATATAATAATTAAAGAAAAGAAACATTTTCATATAGGCCGACAGCAATATATCTGATAAGCCGATATCAGCCAATACAATCGTTTGGTGGATATATGAGTCGAGCTATAATGTAACTTGTGGCACTAGTAGCATCTTCTGCCACACACCTTTTCAGATGTAAAGCTTTTCTTCGTTTTCAGTATGCATTTAAATCCTGCACTTTAGTTTGAACATTAACACCACTTTAAAAGACTGTAGCAAGTGCTGCCTCCTTCATGACCACATTTTAACAGCAAATAGGTAACAAAAGGTCAACATGTCCTCCCAATTCAATATCACTTACAATTTTCTGCAGTACTCAGCAGCCCAGCACCCCCACTGAGAGCTGGCCAGTAGTTGTTTTGATGCTCAGGGAGGAAACGTACATTACAATGAATCCATCGCAGACCGTCTCCTTTAAAGGAGGTGCAGTCACAACTTCTGAGCCATCAATTCTCCGACGGCCGTCCCCTGAGGTGGTACAGCTGATGTGATAGACATGTGGATGTCACCTCAGATAATCTTCTGAACTCTGCTGATGCTGAAAAACCTCAGTCATTGGCCTCATGTGATCTCAATTATCCCGAGGGAGTGTGTAATAAGATGACATACTTTTAAAAGAACATACTGGATATAAAAATGAAACATTTATTTTATGGCTCCTTTGGGACTGTGGGTTTTTCCATTTAAGTAGTTGTGTCTGACTGGAATGTTTTGTTGCTATTGTTGACTACTTGAGGATTATTTATAACACTTAAAGGGCAACTTCATAGATTTTCCAGAGTTTTCTATCATAAAAATAGAAGTATATCTACACTGATAAACTAGACATCATCTGGAGGAGGTTTGCAAAATCCAGGCTCTACTTGAAGGTGGGTGGTAGATTGGATCAGTGGGAAGGCCACAACCTGTGACCGGTGGTTATTTTGTGTGAGGGTAAGGATTTTCTTATTTCTCAATGACTCCGTGTTGAAGTCTGTCATTGGTCCAAGCAGTTTGGTGAAGGAAGTCAAAGGCAAATGCACTGGCAGCCGCACGTCAGTCGTGTTATCCCACCTTGTGTGGCAACTCTGAGGTGTTAAAGTTGTGTTATAGGGACCAGCTGATGCTGACACGCTGTGTCAGCAAGCATAAAAATCAATTAATTTCCATGGAATCACTTCTATCAGAGGATTCACTCACTCACACGTGAAGTAACTTAATGCATGTTTTCTTTGGTTAACATGACATGTGACTTGTTGTCATAGGTTACCATAGGTTATAAACTCTATTCCACCATCCGCTTGTATTCAACTTCCTCTGTTGGGAGTATAAACTGCCCCACAAATGCAGTAATGAGTCCATGGCAGAAATACCTCCTGTCTCCTGGATGAACTTTGTGTTCCATTAGCAACTGAGCTCATGAGCCTGCTAACACAGTTACGTATTTTCCCCCTTTCAGTCACTCCTCACAGAATGAAATGGAGCTCAATCGTGGGATCAACCCAGCGTAGAGAAAACAGATAAAAGTTCAAGAAGCCATTGCGACTCACTCCTGCTACTGTGTTCCCAGTTTGCGAGCGTTTTAGCCATCAGCAGCTACGTTAGTTCACCAACGAGCCCTGCTAGTGGTCGCCAAGCCTCGAGCACCACAAATACAGCAAGGAGAGCAAAGGATGCGTCACTGCCACGACTACAGTCACAACTTAACACACCATTTTGGCGAGAACAATTCTACTTGACATATTTTAAAACTCAAACCCAGAAACCTCCAACACACCCTCAGTTACCCCGACTGACAGCTCCTCCATATTGTCTTCCTGCCTCTATTACTCATCTGAAGGAGCAGATACACCTCGGACCTGACCAGTGCGGCAATCTACACCCGCCACTTAACAGCTCACACTTTACTTGTGCAACCCAAAGCTGTAACTGACTCGAGTTCACCCAATTTCATACGTGGCAAGGATGTTGTCCAGGACAGTACGGGTGAACCTCTATCTAATGACGGTGAGGCCTCAGAGGATGTGGCAGTAGAGAGCGACGGGACTCCGGCCACAGGACAGATTTGAGACCAAATATAATCAAACCCGACTGGTTTCAACTACGCGCCATCTGAAGGCAAAAACTGTTCTACATGACCACAACTAAAAGCCTGTTGTCAGAGAGATTGTTGCTCAAAGGGGGACGACATGCTCACTTTCAGACAGTCTCTTACCAAATGTATTTACCATGTTGTATTTTGGAAGTACACAGAAAGTAATGGATTCAGCTGCATGGAGAGCGTTCCTGACCTTTACCAGTCGCTGCAGGAAGTAGATGCAATCGTAGGATTTGGGATTTTACAAAGTTACAAATATGAACTGAAAAACTGAAAGCGTCCTAAATTCCAAGGTTGGATAGATGTGGATGGGAGTTTGGGCTCTCAGAGGCTGTTCACACATTCATAATAGCACCTTGTTTGAAGCCCAACAGGTGCCACCTTCTCTCAACCTCTCTATAACTACGACTTCAGACAATGCCAAATGTTGATTTCTGTTACTCGCCTGATATTAAGTTGATGTAAAGTCTATCAGTCGATGTTTTCTGGAGAAAGGCAAAGTTTTGCTGATGGAATTTGCTCTACGGTTAGAACAAGAATCAATTGATAGTGTAGGAATAAAATGACTGCAGTTTACCAACTCAAGGATGTTTCTTTAATCCTTGCATGCCACTTAAGACTTAAGAGAAAGGAAACCAAGAAAGCAAATCTTCTACATCCTAGTCCATTAGTACTGAGCCCGTCACAGGTTCACACTCAAGCACTCACTGTTCAGTTACTTCTACGCATGAGAATGAAGACAGGTAGAGGTGTGCCTGCAGGTTTCGTCTGAACCGGCATCCTTTCAACCCTTTTTGTCCAGAGGCCGTCCGAGTCACACTGCACAGCAAACAAGCGCACCTATCTCCTTTGTTGTACTCTACACACCCTGAGCTACTGGTGATGAATCAAACTACTCCCGTCCTGCTTTCTCACTGTTCATTTCATTCATAAACCCAAAATATTGCAAAAGGTAGCCCATTGGTCGGGTTGGCGCTTACGTAAAAAGACGGCGTGCTCTCGGTACCAATGAGAGACGAGTAGTACGCTCGCTCCCTCTCTCTCCTGCTTTCATGCTCCCTCTTTAACCCTCTCATTTTTGTTCTCTCTCTCTCTCTCTCTCTGTCTCTCTCTTCCTCTCTCTCTCAGTTCCTGCCTCAGTGCATTATAGCAGTCAAAACAACAGACTGGCTGAAGGGAGCGCGGCGCAGAAACAAGTGCTAGATTTTGTGGGGAAAGAAACAGCTGGACGGGCCTATCGAGCTACACCAGTCAGGGTGTATTGCACTTGCTCCGAGTTGCTCCTGAACCCCCCAAGGGCCCCGAGTCTAAGTGGTAACTTAGTCCTATCTCACCCTTTGAGTCCAGCCATCTGTGTTTTGCTCGGCGCTTCCAAAACCTCCCGCTGTACATCACTTGCTTGAAGGTGACAAGAAAAAGCACTCTGAAAATGAAACTTCATTGGCCGATTGATCGGCTGATTGACAGCTATATTGACTGATCTTTAATTCAGCCCTCCTGAGAGTGGGCGGTGGCTGACGTCAGGCCTAATTCAATATGACCCAATTCAATATTCACTTCTTTTTTCTTTTTCCAATGCATGAATCTTGGATGCACAGAGGAGGACAAAAAAAACCTAAACAACAACAAGAGAAACACATATAAATCAATAATAGCAGTGATCCAGTGACTCTCCATGAACTCGGAGTGAGTGTGCCACTGTTTGTGGGGAACTGGGTTGAATGGGTTTAAGGGGGATTTTTGAGGTCCAACACTGCCATCTATGTGCAGGTGTAGACGCTGCAGGCTCCCGATGGATTACATCATCATGTTGAGGGCGATGATGTGTTTTTCTAAGATGCTGTGGCTCAGACAAAGAGAGGCAGGGACGGACACAGTCGGATTCAATAAAGGAAACATTGGAGAAAGTTTCAAAGAAGTGGATGTAGACGTGTAGAAGGAAAAACTAGTTTTAAGGAGTTTATTTTACACCTCTGAAGAATAATTTACATCTACACGACTTCAAAACAACCTGATTTGGTCAATCATCGACTGGCATGTTAGCTCGTGTGACACAAAAGGGTTTTCTATCTGTTGTGTAATGTTTAATCTGACTAAAATTATGAAAGACAGGCAAACATATTCAATTGAATTAATTAAAACAATCCAAGATATGCATAAACCAACCAAGATTGTCACCAATCTCCTCTTTTATATGTTGTAAATGGCTGGGTGGAAATGGTAATCAGGTCAGCGGTGTTAATGATGACAGTCAAACCTGAGTTTTAAACCTTTTCTAAAGATGCTCTGTCTCTAAAGTAATCCAGATTGTATGTCTGAAAAACCAGCCTTGGATGGCTGTGGCAGCTTCACATGAAAGAGAGGTCAGCTGTCACACCACCACGCCGGCAAGCGTCTGTCCTGTCGAGGCGATGACGACAAATGCACCGAGTAACCCCACAACAGCTCCGAGGTGATGCGAGTGGCCAAAACACAACCCTTCATGTGGGTGTTCAGTTTGAGTCTGAGCCTGCTTCCACCCTGACCGACTGAAACCGTCTTCCCGCTTTAATATTTATATTAAACATGTAGAGATTAAACTCACCCCATTTCCACTTGAGTTCATAAAAGCCTGTTCTCGGAAAGAGACGGGTCACACTTCATGTCACGTTTGAAAACGACAGCTTGTGAACGCGCAGCGTTGATGAATTCAGTGGGATCTCGCTGCCTCCTAGTGTCTCCAGGTGCAAACTGCACTGGGGCTTTACAGCAAGGAAGACAGGAGGGAAGTGATGGGCAAAGATGATTTTGTGGTCTTTAAAAAGAATTGGAAATGTTACCGACACAGTGCGTTTATCATGTATCAGGCCAGTGAGAGAGGAAACATCAAGATGCTTCATCTGTACTTTGGGATCCAGACAGTACATGTTGGGATTGTACCAAAGCAGAGCAACTGTGGACATATTCATGAAGCGTCCCACTGCAAAGGGTTGTTCCTGCAGAGGAAAATCTAAGAAATGTTCCTCACGTTAAGACTAGATTCTGGTAAAGAGAAAAGTTAGTCAAAGCATCTTAAAAAGGTGAAAAACTTTCAGAAGCAGGGAGGAGGAATTTTAAGAGACTTAACTGGAGGAGAAAATGGCACAAAGTTTGAAGGCTCTTTTGTGTCTTGATAATGCAAGCAAAAAGTAATGGTTCATCATTAACTGTTTTAAGAGCAAATTTCTCACACTGCCATCAAAAACCAAGTTTATAAGTATAAATATATCAAGCAAAATTATGAATCCTGTGACCAAGTCTCACAAAACTGTAAGAGAAAATTTGCAAACCAAATTATTTCATTGTCAGTTCATGTATTTTTACTTACAAACTTGATTTTTGATTGTAGTGCGAAAGATTTTCTCTCAAAACGGTTTCTTTTGCTTCCATGATAAGACACAAAAGCACCTTAATAGAAAAGACAAAAGCTGAATGACAGCGAGTTAAAAACAGGATAGATCGTGCAGGATGTTGTTTGTGATCAATCTCATTAGAAAACACTCTGTCCCACTTAATCCACTGACACAGTAACACCAGAAATTAAAGTAATCACAGCTCGGAGAAGTTTAGCAACTACAAATATTCAACAGTGTACGAGTGATGACTGCAGGGTCGGTCGCAGCCTTCCATCCGCACAGTGATCACACAAACAAACACAGCGCTTTCACAGCCTCATATGGAGACATTTAATTATTACTGGAAGTACCTGTCCATTCTTTGGCTTTATCACAAAGAGTGAATTTTTTTAATTAAGCAGTAAGACATTTTAAAAGGGGACCACACGCCCCCCCCCCCCCCCTCACTAAGATCAACGTTACAGGTTTCTCACTAAAACCTGCACACTGTATTTATTAGCATTCATTCACTGTAATGACTCTCAGAAAATGTGACATGAACAAGTTAATCAAGTCACCAATTACTCAATGTATCAAGTACGAACAGTTTCCAGTTAGTGAAGCATTTTCTGTTTGGCAGAAGAATTTATTATTCCAACAAGCTGCTTGATAACCTTAATTTCCTCATTTGATGGGCATTTTTCACTACTTTAAACAATATTGTCTTTATATTTTATTCAATTTATCTGACTTGCATTGTTATTCTATAAGGCTCTGGTGTTAGTATATTATATTATATATTATTAGTATATATATATATATATATGTATGTATATATAATATATATGCATATATATATATACACACACACACACACACATATATATAGATATAGATATATATATAAACTTGAAATTGTGTTGGATCGATGTCAATCTTGATGTCAATGTAGCATTTCCCAATCCTACACTAATACTGCAATGTGAGAGAAGTGAGGGAAAAAAACGAAGTCAAGGCTTACACTGCTGCAACCACAGCTTTAACCACGCTGAGAACATTAAACATTAATTAACTTCATGGTTACTATAATAGCTGCAAATAAAACTTTTTTTAAGCGTTTATAACAATTAGGAATTGAATGTCCATTTCTTTGAGAACATATATTAAAGTTAACAGAAAGCACTAAAGAACTGGGAATGAGTAACAATAAGTAAACATCTGTTTGAGCTCATAAAACCAGGCAGGTCTCCCTTTATTTCACTTTGATACAGTAGTTGCTTTGACCAGAGATGAGAAGTTGAGCTCCATTTAGCCCTCAGGAAGTCTTCTGGGTACGAAGGTGCATAAGGCACGCATTTGGTGCAAAGTACGACGCACATGAATGAATGTAATGGGAAATAGAAAATGATCCTTGACAACAAGCTGTGAACAGCAGTTAAAACACAACACAGAAGTGTGGTTCTGATGACACCTTAGTGTCACATCTTTTTTTAGCATGCTCATATCTCATGGAAATTATTTTCACAGTAATATTCCTCCAACTACAAACAGTCCAGTTGTCGGAGCCTGTGCACAGCATCCATCCTCCCTCTGAACACGCTACGATAGTTCGTGGATTAAAGAAGAGCACACTGGAGTATATGACGCTTTTCTCTCAGCAGCTTTGATTTTAACAGTGTTCAGTGGTTCGTACTGGTTTTACCACGTCAGCTGCTCAGAGCTGCAAACATGGCAGTCTGCTAACTCAGGTCTGGCACCGTCAGAGCTGCATTCTGACAAAGTGCGGTGAGACGAACAGTTGTGGTGGTGGTGGTGCGACCAATTCAACGACAAACGCCGACTTCCAACAGTGGCACACCAACTCCAACATGAGGGGCTTCAGTGTGAAAGTAGTTCATCTACAGAGGACCTTTCCGTCTAAACTTTTGATGACAAACAGCCGTTTGTGTTTCCAAACCTTCAACATAAACCTTTTCCACAGCAGACAGTTCGACTTGTGACGGCAGCAGGAGCACAGCGGAGTCAAATCTCAACAACGAAGGTTCAGTGTCTAAAACAGTGAGTCAGCGTCTACAACACCAGGACACGGGAACTGACTCACCTACATGCGATGAACTTGTTTTTGATGTTACCATGTTTGGTGTGTCTCCGTTCACATACTTACATGTAGTACAGTTCCTTGTGTTCTAGCTGAATTTCAACAGCACTATTCAGAAATAACGGTAACATTTGAAAGCATCTCCCTGAACGTCTACGGTTTCACGCACACAATGAAAATACAGATGGCTTCTATCCAACAGTAGTAGTGGTATTTATTGCAAAATAAATACTTTTGTGTGTACGTGTACTACTTGTATGTATATAGCGTTGTGTCCTACAACAGCTGCTGCATTGTCAGACGTCACAGTTTAAAAATAGGCTGATGATCCCTCCCTTTCTGCTACGTAACCGTAATGGCAACCATTGAGGGGGAAAAATGTCCAGCATGTCGTACTCAATGTATTCACTGGTTTCAGGATATGAATAGTCAATAATACACAAGAAATTGATTGGTGATATGCGCGACTATCATTTTTCCTTATACCCCCATTTTTTACAAAAAGGTTGTAATGCGTTACTCCCTTCAGAAGGTGGTGGTAAAAGATGTCCAAGCAAATTCTGAATGATCATTTTGCTTGAAATGCCCATCCCGAGTTTGAGTACACCACGCAGGTACTCGTAGCGCACTGCATGTTTCCATACTTGCCCGTGTCAATGCACCTATGCACTAATAATAAGTGAAATAAGTAAAATAAGTAATATGTGAAAGCATTCAAGTTGAGACACAGCCCAAGTGTCTGCTGTGAAAAAAGTAGCATCATTTGACAAATTAAATGTCTCTGTAATCAAGGCCAGTTTTAAATGGAAGAACTAAAGGTTTGTCAATGCAGAGAAAAGGAAAGTCAGTGCTTACAGTGGTTCAGTGTGTCATCAAAAGGCAAATCTATTCCTCCTACAAGAAGGGAGACGGGCTGCATCAGTACCTGAGAGGATTACTGGCTAAGATGTTTGGTGGTCACCATGAAGTATTGCAACAAAGTTCTGGTACAATGTCAAACTTTGGGGAACTCCATAAATACCGTGTATACTGTTTAGAAAATTTCACCTCTAGTTAGAGTCACTAGAGTCCTGAGAAAACTACAAGGAGAGCACAGGTTCCAGACGGACACCGAGTTATGAGATAAGAACCACTTCAAATACTTCAGTAAATCTTAATGGTCATTGGCCTTGGTGTAACCAATCCACATTAAACAATTCTTTTTTTTTATGTCTGTATAAAATGAGATGTGTCCAATATCAGTCCCATTTATTCAGTCATGCAAGACCACCAACTCTTTTAGTAAACCTCACGTGAAGATGATTTAATAACTGCGATAACTGCACTGGTATTGGATTGGTACTCAGTATGAGGCAACACCCTGTGTTGTGTTATTGGAATCCGTATCAGGAATTTAACTTGGATTGCTTGGATCCTTGTAGCAGGCGCCATTAAAGACCGAAAGTTTATTTGCATATCAGTGCAAAGTGGCGAGGAAACAATTCTCTGGACTGAGGCACAAAATACGATTCTCTATCTTCAATAGCTGAGGAGGAAACTAAGATACAAAAGGAAGAAGTAGCAACAAACCACAGTATTGTGAAATCATACAGTCGAGCACAAACAGTTTCCACAGTTGTACGTTTTCCTCGAACTCCAACATAAACAGCAAAAGCCCAAAAGTGTTTAATCAACACCTCTAGATGCTGTCAGATGGATCGGTCCAGGTCAAAGTCTGACATTGAGCCGTGTCATCCCTCCAAACCAGCACAACAGTGCTTCTGAGCCCATATCCGACAAACATTACTGGGTCAAGATTAAGTCCTGCGTTGAGACTGTAACCTTTGTACTTTGAAGACTCAAAAATGTCTCAAAAACAGATTAAAGCTAAATGTTTCATCAAACAACAAGTCAAAGAGAGAAAAAAAAAAAGGCTACCAGAACAGGACATGGCATCTCCGAGACCACTCTGATATGATTCTCCTGGGTTACAACCGCCTCCGCGTTCCTTAGTGTCAGTAAATCCCAGTAAGGCAAATGCAAATATATATATAAAAAAAAAAAAAAAAAAAAAAAAAAAAAATTAATTCAGTGCAGCACTTTTATTGTATCCCCTTAATATCCTGTTTGTGTGAAAATTACTGTATTCCCAAAGCAGCTGTTCAAAGAGGAGATATATCCAAAGGTGATTGGTCCAAGTCAACTGAGGAAAAGAGGTCAGTGATGCCCTCGTCCTCCGCCAGGCTCAGAAGGTACTCCTCCCCGTCAAGAGAGAAGGCCAGAGGAGGAGTGAGGGTGACAAAACTGTGCTGGTCTTCGGAGGGGGGTTGGACAGGGGTGAGGGGGGTGGACGTGAGGGAACCGGGGGTGGACGTGACCGGTGGCGAGTGTTGTGTCAGCTCGGACAGCAGGTTGGAGAAACTATTTAATCCGCAAGTATTATTAGAAGCGTCTAGAAGGATGACGGGGTGTGGATGAGGAGAGACGGAGAGAAAACAGATGAGTGACGAAGGCTTAAAAAAAAAACTAAGCAAAAATAAGCCAACAATCGAAGTATAATATATTCTAAGCCTCCACTGGGAAAAAGGTGTACATGGATATTTGCACCCTTTTTCGTTGGCAACAAATGCCTCCTTGGCATCGGTAAAGTGTCTGAGGAGAACCATGGCTTCCTTAAATATAAAACTCACCTTTGGAAGACACCTGGATGAAGGATGGGAGAGGCAGAGGGAGGACAGAGTCCTTCCCAATGACGGTCGAGTTTAAGTGACTGCCGTTGGCACCGCTGGCTGCTGGGCTGTCTGTGGTTTCCATGGGGACGGGCTCATCAGAGCAGACGAACACTTCGATGGGCCCCTGGATGCTACTGAGGTAAACCTGGAGGCTCTGCGCATCGGAAAGAAGACAGAGTGCTTTTATTAAATGAAACACTTCCAGAAAACAGTTCTGTAATGTGATTACACTCCGTTAAACACGCTGTCTTCTTCCACGGACGTTGATGACGTACCTCCTCTGGATGTGGCACCTCCAGTTTGGTCTCTGCAGGGGCTTTGATCACAATCACAGTCTGCTCTTTCAAACTGGGAATCCTGTTGACATCCTCATATGTCAAATAGGCATATGTGATCCACAAGGTCAAGGAAAATCTTAAACACAGACTGGGGTTTACGGATGTCTCCGAGAAGCTGTTTATACACTCAATAACTCATCCTCAAAGTCACACCACAAGCAACACACCAGCGATACACACCGTTGCAGACCAGAGCAAAACTCTTGCTGCATGCACAAAGAATACACATCCTTCATTACTGCTGCCCAGAGTGGAACTGAAATGCTCACAGCGAAGATGGGAGCCTTGACTGAACTTTCAATAAGCATTTCACAAAACGCACGCAAACCAAAAGATTTGGGTGATCTGATGGGGCTGAGGAGGAGACAGAGTGTGCAAGAGACTCTGTATGTACAAAAGCAGGGCAGATTTGTACTAAAGGAAGCAGGATGAGGGTTTCTGCCGCGGTGAACCAGGAACACCTAGATGAACGCCATAAGCCGAAACACATTGGTCTCATATTAAGGTTCTTCTACATTCTGCTCGTGTTCCTGAACTTTTGACCGCTAGCAGATTTGTACTAATGCATATCGCCCGGGGGTGCAACGTTAAGTGTATTTCTCCCGAATCACTCGGTACCAGACAACTGATTCACTGTGAAAGATTAACAGATAAGTACGCTTTGTTTATTTATAGACTGTCAGACCAGCTGCATTTTTAGTAGTGAGGAAACAATAAAAACATTACAAACAAAAAACAGAGAGGGTTGAGAGAGGTTATGCTAATGAACTAAAAGGCAACAGATTTTCCCTCCTTTGTCAATTTCTTCAATCATTTTCCAACACAACACTGAAGCAATTGTGTCATCCAGAGAAGTTGGCGTCCCCTGTGATAAAGCACCAATGCCTTAGATTCTATTCCAGACGGTCCCGTTCACACTTTTGCAACTGCAGCTCTAAAACGGTTTCATCTCTCTGTGGCTCTTTGGTCTGGACTTGGCTTTATACTACCTAAACATATCTGGCTAAGAAGTAAGTAATGGCGGACAGCAATACAGAGTAAAACGCAGCCGATTTCACAAGCAAAGGATATCTCTGACAGTGTTGGTCCTCACACAGCTGTTGTACCTGCCGTGTACAACTTTGGATCAGCTCGTCCAGCTTCTTCTCCTCTTCAATGAGACCCTGCAGCTCTCTATCTTCTCGTGGATCTGCTTTCGCACCCCTGTGCACGAACACAACAGTGTGAACGGCAAACAAACAACACTTGAGACGTCTAAAATAAGATCAGACCTCGATGAGTATTACGAACTGAGAAAAACAAAAATACAAAACAGTGAAATTAAGTCTGAGCTCTGCCGGCTGAGGCAGGACGCCAGCACCAGCAGCTGTCAGCACTTTTAAAAGGCAGAACAATCTGCTGTCAGCTGCAGGCCTGCCAGTCTTATGTACAGGCTGAACTGTATGCGTTGCACACAGTAGCCTCTGCATCCACGTCTACTCACATCCACTGGATGTTGCTTTTAGACTTCTTTTTGATGAGTTTGATCCCCTCCAGCACGTTGGTGACGTCGTAGACGCGTCTCTTTGGGACATTGAGCTCCTGGGAGACGACGTTGAGGTCCAACACCCCGTCAACAGAGCGACTCAGCATTTCCGCAAACTTTTGCGTCAAGAGACCCAGAGAGGTGTCACAGCGGGTCCTCTCGGACAGCAGGTTGGGGGCTATGGGGATGGGGGGAGGAGCTGGGAAAAAAGGTGGTGGTTGGGAATTTTTTTAATTCATGAAGAATTCCTTAGAAGCTTTCTAACGTTTCCTGTATCAAGTCGAACAGGTACTATCATGTGCTTATTTTGTTTATTTCTCACTTCAACTTTACCATTCTTCAGTTGCTCAAAGACAAAACGGGGAGTGGGTGGAGTTGAAATTCACCACCTTAAACTAAAAATGATTTCAAAGTTTCGATGTAAAGTGATATTACAATGTTTATTTATCATAAATCCTCAACTTGGCGTTAAACTGAATGCCTAGACTTCTTTAAAAGTAGAATATGGTGTAGTTTTGACACTAAGTTCTTTTCAAATTCACAGTGTGATCAATGTGTTGTGTAGCAACAAAAAGTCTGAAAGTTAAACTTCAGGACAAGTTACCAAAACAATAATTCAGAACTGCCATCAACAAGACAAATGTTTCACAGGCAGGAGACGGAAAGGACAAAAATAGTGTGTGGAGAAGCTCTTCTGCAGAAGAACAGAGCGGACTTGGAGAATCCATCGAAAGAATCAAGTAAATTACAATTCACTGTTAAAACACAAATCTGCTCACGAAGGTCTTAAACCCTGAAACCAGCAAACACCACATTTCCCTTTGACTTTCTGTCATTTGTTTCCACACTTTAGGACGAAAGCATAGTAGACCAGACCAAGAAACACAAGAGGTTTCCTGTAAAGTTGAACCACGTGTGTTGCTCAGCACAGGCACACGCATCTGTTGAAAAATCTCAAGCGCACATTATTACACCACAAAGTCTTACGTCTTCCTCCTGTGTGGGTCAGGGAGGCCATTGGCTTCTTGGCTTTGGTAGGACCATCAGGAAGGTCCTGCAGGTCACTGGCCTCCAGCTCCAGCCTTCTCTTTGCCTGACAGGGAGCATTTAGCACAGCTTGTTAAACAGAAGCATTGCACATCACAAATGCTTGGTTGGAACATTCAAAAAAAACAAAACAAAAACAAACTTAAGACTTTTTAGCTTGCTTTAGTTGCTCACAGGGCAGCCATTTTGGTCTATAACAGTATAAACTACAAACTCGCCACTTACATTCACTTCTGAATTGAGCTGCGTGTAGTTAGAAGCCATGAAAGTGTCTCTATATTCAATAAGAAGTTCGTGTTGTCTTCGGAAGCTGTTTATTGGTCATTAGTGAGTGTTGTCATTTGTGTTGGGGCTCAAGCTAGCTTCCCTGACCGGTGGGTTTAGCTAGTTGCAGCGACACTCCCCATCCCCCTCACATGCTCACCCAAGGCCTGGAAACTAGCGTGCCCCTGACTGTTAGAGACACTTTACAGTCCCCTCCTTACCGATGGACCCCCACAGAAGTCCGGCTGTTAAAAGTACACCGTCAAAGTGTGCAGCACCCGAGGACCGAGCCCGTACAAAACTGTGCTCCAACGAGGCGCGGTGTGATGCCTCAGCTCAAGGTAAAACACACGTCAAGTTACCGGAAGTACATCCGGACGAAGCTTCACCGTTCACTTTCAAAGTAAAAGCGTTGCAATCGCAGCGCAACTTTTATTTTGTCTTTTTCCCCTTTTTCACACGAGTGTTATAACTCAATTCCCTTTGGGAAATTACGGTGGGATATAATTAAAGATATAGCATGAAACTCCAAATACACCGGTGTGCAGTGAGCTGTTGTACCCTGTGTAACAACTCACTGTATAATTCACGTTATAATTTTTGTTTTTTTCCTGGGCCAGGTTGTAAAACGTTGCCCACTACTGCCAAGTGGATATTGGCATTGTTGTTTTTCTACTCGTCTTGAAAGGAATCTATGTGAAAATAGAAAATTCTAAGACAGAAAAAAAATCTAAGAGGTTTATTTTCCCCAACAAAGACACGTCATATCTTGCATTGTATTTTCCACTCCGTTGTTGTTACTATTACAATTGTTATTTTGCACATAAGTGATGTATAACCGTTTACAAATGTCAAGCAACATAAGCAACTCGTCGCTCAACTCCTTACGGTTTCCTTAACTTGTAAACATTTATTTTGAAGATATTTGGAGAGCTTCCGTTATTGTCCTGGAGAACCTCCGCGCACTTAACAATTGACAAACGTTGCATTTAATGGTGCTAATGTTTAATGAAACCGGAGCGAATGTGGTTGATTTCACTCACGACACAAATATCTACAACCGGGCCTTCCTCCGGTTTTTACTACATGATCCTACGAGGAGGAACACGCTCGGCAAAGTGAACAGCAAGCTCGTCTCGGTACGGTCGTGCAGGCGTGAGCAACGTGGGTGACGTTAAGTTTGAATAAAGTGCAACATGAACCTTTATGAACGTGCTCAACCGTGCGAGCCGCCGACATGCAGTCATCCCATAAGTAGCCGCGTTAAAAGCGACTGTTTTAGCCGGTTAATTCAGCTCACCTGGACTCTTTCGACCAGACTTCCGCCGTGTTCCGGTTGCAGAGTTTCCTCCGGGAGTTGCGCACTCGCGGCCGTCGGTCGGCTCGGATTTTGCGGTGCTTCCCTGGCGGGGCGAAGAAGCGCGAGTCCGTCCTGTCGAGACGCCCTCGGAGCACCCGGGATTACGATCGACGGAAACCTTCGAAACCCCATTTCTCACCTCGTGCAGCGCTAACGTCCCGTCACTTTTCATTTCTACCGCTTGTACAAAATGTAGCTGACGGTACCGTCACTGCGCTGTTCAAATTATGTCCGCAAATAACGCGAACAAAAATACTTCCAGATGCACGGGGAGTACACGTTCTTCGCGGGAAACACGGATTCCCCGGGACAGTTTCAAACCAGATTTGCATGTGGACTCCTATTGGTCAGTAGTGAGCGCGCAGCGCCGTGTGCGTCTGACGTAGCCAGAACTGACCAATGAGCACGGAGCTCGGCAAGAAATATGCAGAAAATGGTGTTTACCGTTTTTTGCTGCATCTGTTTAATGGTTTTAATAACATTTTCTGTGATGCAGTTATTTGACAACCTTTAAGAAGAAAGATAAGGACTGAACCTGTAAACGTAAACTTTAATATTTTATATACTGTTAAAATACATCTAATATTATGAGACCATAAACAAGAATGGGTCATATTAAGTTTGGGCTTCTGTGGATATTACATGGGTTTCATAGATGGGAATGTGCAGAATAACTAACAAGAATTGCCATTATTGGAACTGAAAAGTATACATGCCTTATGAGTAGAGCCTGACCGATATACAAGGCAGTTCAATTTAGAGGCCGATATTGGCCTATCACAGATATATCTGTATCAGTGTGGCCGATATTTGCCAACATGAAAACTTTTGATACAAATATAATGCAGAAAAAGCTGCCTTCGATGAACTAAACATGTTTTTAGGGAACTTTAATGTTCCAGTGCACTGATGTCAGTGTGGACAATAAACTGTAAAACGTCATGTCTTTGTCACCAGTGTCCCAGGTGTTTGATAAATACATTTGAGGGATCATTGCAAAAAATATGGCAGCTGATATATCAATATATTAATTTGTTTTACTCCCTAATATCGGTATCAGCCCCAAAAATCCAGTATCAGTCGGCTCTCGTGATGTCAAAGTAGCAGAACAGTGTCAGAGAGAGATGTGTATACGTTAAAACCAAATCAAAAAATACACATTACTAAAGCATATCCTTACAAATTACTTGTTTCTTAAATTGCAACTAACTGGTCAACATGAGCAAAAAAAAAAAAAAAGCTTTCCTAGGAGACTCATTTCACTGCTTGAAAACACAATATCTTAACATCCTGTATAATATTTCATCCAAAAATCTCGGTGTGGTATCTTTAACCGGGATTAGAAATATGTTTCCACACTTTATACAACCTTTCTACCTCACCAGCATGTAAGACAACACAAATCAATCACAGGTGTGTACTCGGTATTAACAAACAAGAAATGATTTCAGTCATCATCATCAAACTTAATCTTCTTCCCCTGGAAGGCCAGGATTTGTCCTTGCTGCTCCTTCCTCTTCTTACTGGCCTCCCAGGATGGATGCAGTGCCTGCTGCGGTGCCTGATGAGAAAAGAAACCTCCACCCCTGTGATCCCTTTGCCTTGGCGGGCCACCTCTGCCTCGGCCCCTCCCTCTATCGGCAGATGCAAAGCCTCTCTCCTCAGTCGGAGGGCGTCTGCCTTCGAGGTGGAGCTGGCTGTACTTGGACCCTGAATTCTTTTCCTTTCCTCTCTCCTGCTTTTGGAACGGTTTACTAAAATCTCTATTCATACCACTGCTGCCTTTTGGTTTTCCTTGGCCCCTAGATTTATTATCCCCACCTCTCCCTCCACCCGCTCCCCCGCCCCCACCAGCCTTCGTCCCAGCCAGGGAGGAACAGAAAGCAGACTGAAGCCTGGCCGCTTTAGGCTTTAGCCTGGACTGAAGCTCATCAAGTTCTCTCTGCAGTTTGTCTTTAGCTTTCACCTTGTCCGTGGAGTCCTTTCCCACTTTGTCCACCTTCTCCTCTCCTTCCACGTCGCTCTGTTTCTTCTTCTTCTTGACTGTGCTCACCTTTCCCACAAAGAAGTCGTCATCGTCGCTCTCCTCTGACTGCGAGGACTGCTTGTGGAAGCGCTCCTCTGTGCTGTCATCAAAGTACTCTTTCTCCTCATCATCCGACGACTCTAAATCACTCTCTTCGTCAGCTGTAGTTTTCTGGGGCGCTGCAGGGGCGGGCTTAAGACTTGGTTTCTTTTCAGCAGCTTTATTTTGAGTTTTATTTTCCACCGTGTCCTTTACATCACTACTTTTTACTGATGCTGGTTTTACACTCTCAGACTCTGGCATTTCTTGCATTTGAATATCCGCGGTACCAGCCAAACCAATTTCTTTCTCTATTTTCTTTCCAGTTTCAACAACAGTTGCATCTTCAGTGTCTTTACGGGCATCAACTCCTTCCTCACCGTCTGTGATTTCCTTTTGCTCCACCGCTTTGTCTTCATTGTTTTTCTGACTCTCTTTTCCTCCCCGTTTGTCTGGTAACGGTAGAGTTGCCTTTCCAGCTTGATTTTGCACTTTTCCCTTTCCACCCTGCTTCCCACCCTTCATTCGCTCCTCTTTGAAGGCTTTCACAGCAGCTTTGATGCTGTCAATCTTCTTGCTGAACTGAGGGTGGGTGGCGATGCGCGCTATAGCCCGGTCAGCGATGTTAGACTTGGGGTTTTTGCACACCTGCTCAAAGTTGAGATTCTTCTGCAAGGCTGTCTTGGTCACCTGCCGAAGAGAAGAAAAAAGTCATAGAATCAGATGCTTTGCAAGAAAAGATCATAAATCTTAAATAACTATTTGATTTTGAAACCACGACTGAATTTGTGGTTTCCCTTTGGCAATGTTCACCCACGGCATTGAAATGCATCTCGTTTGATCTGATCACAGTGAACAGGACAGGTGTGAATGCACCCAGGACGCTTTTAAAAAACAAATCTGCTCAGACCACATTCAGAGTTATTTTGGGACGCAGATGGCTTCAACTTTAACCACAACGAAGGACCTTATCTGTAATGTCTAACAAACATCGGAGTCTGACAGGGTTTCAAACACAAAATTGCAAACATTTAATGTCCAACGCTCTTCACTTACTCAGTCGATTGTTTGTCTCTGTCTGCTGCAACATGCATTCACTGCATCTATGTCTATTGTAATAATATGAATCTTTCTACCCAAAATACACTTTTCATTAAAGGGGCAATACAAGGTCAGGGGTCTGAAGCCTTTCATGACAATCACATTCATTTACAAAGCACTTTTTCAAAACCAGTTGGGCTTCATGACAAAATGAAAATAGAAGAGAAGAAACAGATTGGGATATGGGATTATTGACTGTATTTCTTTGAGAACACTTCAAATTCTGTATGACAACATATATTGGTAGAATAATTGACAGTAATGATTTACAAATTTGGAATCTGTCATTCGTAGGCTAACCCTTAAATTGAGGCTTAAGTAAGCAAGAATATCTTATTTTGTTAAATGCCTGTTGCATCACCTCCTTTCTTCTGCATTTCTGTAAATGTTTACATGTTTGCTTACTTGAATATTTACTAATGTTTATGTTTATTTGCATATACAGCAGAGATGTAATATCCGATCCCAAGGAGTCACTTGAACTGATGTATTTGGAGCCGTGCTGTCCACCTGTGATCAGACCAAGCAGCACGCTTGTTAATACCAGGTGTGAACAGGATATTTAATTTGCAGAGAAGTAAACAAGATAAACTGACCAGGTCTGGCGAGAGGCTCTTCATGGCGTGGACCTCCTCCAGCAGTCTCGCTGCTCTCCTCTGATTACTCTCAACTTCTGTCTCTTTCCCTTTCTTCTTCTTCAGGGCAGCAATCTGACGTGTCAGTTTCCTGATGATCAAAGCCCTCAACCTCTTCACCTCCTTCCTCATCTTCACCACCTCATTGTTGAGGTTCAGGACATCATCCGGCTTCTTCTCCTTTGGCGCAACAGGTAACGGAGTTTTTTTATCTGTGGCTTCTGGCTTTGCTTCGTCTTCCTTCGCCGCAACGGGTAACGGAGTCTTTTTATCTGTGGCTTGTGGCTTTGCTTCTTCTTCCTTTACTTCATCCTCTCCATCTTCATTTTCTTCCATCTCTTCCTCCCGCTTTTCTTCTTCCTCAGCAGATGGCACCATTTCCTCCATCTTGTCCTCGGTACACATCATCTGTTTAAAAACAAAACAATTTTGGATCTGTAATTGCAACAACCCCAACATGAAACTTGTATATTGCGTAAACTTGTGCAATGGAAAATATATTATTTTCCATTCATTGTCTTTTCAAAGGCACCACGATGCCAAACTTAATTTAAAACTTCACTGATTTTAATCACTTCAAACGTGAGGTCCTACTGGGTTTATCCTCATTCAAAACAACCCCAGATTATTTTCGAATGACACCACCTTTAAATCAAATTACATATTATTTTAAACCGTGACGTCGCAGCTAAAAACAGCTCAGATAAAGGAAAAAAAATTTCGAGATCGACCAAGACTGACAAAACAAGCATGGTAGAGTAAGCATGGAGACATTTTACTATGGAAAGTGAGGCAGACACACTTATATTAACGTCCGAGTAGCGGCTACATCATAAACTGTAGCGGCGAATTTAAACCAAACCACTGGCACGCGTTAAGAGTCCCACTTACCGCTCAGAAAAGAATATAAAACATGTAAAGTTAAGAGAAACGCCTCGACTCATAGGGGGCAGCCATGACTAACCAGCGCGCACTTCGACGGTGGCGTGACGTCAGACGTCCGCCGGGCAACGCGGCGTGTCGCGAAAAGGGGGAGGGCCTTCCGCGGACTGTTTTTATTTATTTCTTTGTTTCATGTGCATAAAACAACAACAATGGTGGTTAATTGAAGTAGCGTGACTATTAGGATGAGCGAATGACATTTCCAGTTCCAGTTACCCGACCGATATCACAAGCGAATCAACAGGGGGAGGATGAAGCGGCGCAATGCGGACTGCAGCAAACTCCGACGGCCGTTAAAACGGAACCGAATCACCGAGGGTATATATAGCAGGTACAGACCAGGGGCTGGAGGGACGGTGTTGTACAAGTATGGCGCCTCTCTTGCGTTTTGTCAAGACGGGGCTGCCAGCCTCCGCCGCGTTCATATTCCTGCACGCTTTGGTTCGGTGTCGCGTCGGAGCTGAATGAACATGCCCGCGTGTTGTTGCGATTAAAGGCCCCGGGTTGACGTGAACTCGTGAGGCATGTCATGCACCGTCTGTCCTTAGCCAGGCGCTTTAAATTCAAACTGTGTTCGTATTTATAGGATTTGTGTAACCGGTACCTCTGCGGGTGTTAAGTGTAAATTATGCTCAGTGGATCTGTTTTCAGTTTAACATTTAAAAAAAAGAAAAAGAGCGTGAACTTGTGCGAAAAAAAATAAAATAATAATCATTTTTGGAGCTCGAGATGACAGCGGCGATGTCAGAGGCGCTCGTTTTCCGTCCGGGGTTAGCCGTCGATGCTTCTCACCTGTGCTTTGTCTGGAGGACGGCTGCATTTGAACACGTGAAAGAAGACATTTCCAACCCGACCGTGTAAAGCCACATATTATTCGTGCTATATCGCAATGGCGTGTCTTCCACAGACTGATTGACGGCAAGCCAGACCAGCTGTGCTTCAAGCAGCCAACATGTCCAGACATGTCAATATAAGCGCATTATCATTATTGTTGGGGATATGGATTTGCATCCGTGCTCACTGCTGCATTGCTGCCTTCAAATCTAGAGGTAACACCGTCTGTAAGTCACCCTGAACGTGGTTCTTGTAAACACACAGCACTGATGTAGAAACTCGATGTCCAGATGCTTTGTCGTTAAACCATCGAAATCCATCATAAGCCCTGTCTCCTTTTTGTGTCCTTTTCTTGTGTCTCTGTTTAATTATTTATTTGTGACATGTTTTCGTCTTGTCTCCACAGTACGTTCCTGTACCTGAAGTTCCTGGTCGTGTGGGTGTTGGTTCTGCTGGCCGACTTTGTGCTGGAGTTCCGGTTTGAGTACCTGTGGCCCTTCTGGCTTTTCATTAGGAGTGTCTACGACTCCTTCAGATACCAGGGGCTGGTAAGAGCTTGTTTGTATGACATCCTCTCCCTTCCCCCCCCAAAAAAAGGGGAAAAAAAAAAAAAAACACAAAAAAACCCGTCCCTTTTTGACTCACCCCTGAGCTGGTCTGGACTGAACCGTCAAAGATGAAACATTTAACTCTGTGTCTCTTCTCCTGCACACAGGCGTTCTCTGTCTTCTTCGTATGTGTGGCGTTCACATCAGACATCATATGCCTCCTCTTCATTCCCGTCCAATGGCTGTTTTTCGCTGCCAGCACCTACGTATGGGTCCAGTATGTCTGGCACACAGGTTAGTCCAAGTTTTCTGTGGATTTTTTTTTTTGTGTGATTTAAAAAAAAAAAAATTGTATTCTCCTTCTGGCAGCCAAACAGCCACTTTCACCTCAAAGACTTGGTGCACAAGAAATTCAGAGCTGCCAAGTTTCTTCAGAGCGAGACCCAAGAGTGCAGAGTTGTTTTTTTTTTATTCTTTTCTTGTCTCTTTTTTCCCCCCCAATGCAGAGAGAGGAGTCTGTCTACCTACTGTATCGCTGTGGATCCTGTTTGTGTACATCGAAGCTGCCATACGGTTCAAAGATCTGAAGAACTTTCATGTAGATCTGTGTCGCCCCTTTGCTGCTCACTGGTAAACAGCATTTATCGTTGTGTTTTTCTCACTGCCTTGCAAGTTTCCAGTATTGTCAATGATAAATAGCGGGGGGAATTATAAAAAAAATTATATATTTACACGCATAGAGTGGATGTGTGCTTTCATCGTTTCTCCTCACCTTCCAGTATCGGCTATCCAGTCGTGACTCTAGGCTTCGGCTTTAAGAGCTACGTCAGCTACAAGATGCGACTGAGGAAACAGAAAGAAGTGCAAAAAGAGAATGAGTTCTACATGCAGCTTCTACAGCAGGCTTTACCGCCAGAGCAACAGATGCTGCAGAGGCAAGAGCGCGAGGCAGAAGAGGGTGAGACACAAATATGCATGAAACACACATCACTATACCTACGGTGGAATAAAACAGGGCGACACACTGTCAGTAAAATGGCATGAATCCAGAAGAAGTTACTTTCACTGGAATGTGCATTTAATGGGTTAATCAATCAATTCAGTGGACACATTGTGATACAGTGGTTATATATGTATTTATAAAACTTTAAATCTAAAAAGGTGCTTTCACACCTGTAGTTTCCTTTCATGCCGACCATTAAAACCAAGAGCAGGGCTGCGTCTCAAGTCGTGAACTTAAACTTGCTATTTTAAAGTGCCAGTACGTGGAGTCATTCTGCATTTTGGTATTTTTTGCAGAAACTTATGTGTGTGTCTATTCACCCTTGTGTCCCAGCTCATGATGAAATGACAGATTATGAGCCTTAACAGCACAGGCTGCAACAAAGGGTTGCAACTGAAGCTTGATTTCATTATCGAGTAATGTGTTGACTTTATTTTTCTCGTTTAATATTGATGCCATCACTGTTTTCTGAAGCCCAAGATGATGTCATCATGTTGCTTGTTTCTTCCAGCCAATAATCCCAAAAATCCTAAAAGGTTCTGTTCATGATCACATAAGACAAAGACAGGATTAAAATCCTCACATTAAAAAGATTGAAACAGGGAAATGTTTGGCATTTTTGTGTGTAAAATGCTGACTACAGACTTAAATTACTGATTTGTTATAAAAATAGTTGAAGTCCAGTTTTCTGTTGGTTGATCGACTAATTATTTCAGACCATAATTGCAACTCCGCCTCAAATGTTCCATCATTGACAAACATTTAGACGTGTAATACTTACTGTGCTGCCACGTTTCACTGCGTTACATTATGAAGTACGGAACGGGCTCGACACTCTCATCATTGAACTCTTTCACTGACTGGCCAAACAAATAATCACCACACTCATGTGCTGACGTTTTTATGGCTACCAGCTGCTTATACAGATCACTGTGTTAAAAGTCCACAAGTTAGCAATAGTTCATGTTTAGAATTTAAGCTAAAATCCTGAACCTGCTACCACCGAGTGCTGTGTTTGCCCTTCTTTGCTTTCAAACCACACACCAACACAGATTCAGACCTAGGACTTAGTTTTCCTGCAAATTTGTAGTCGGCGCTCGAGTTCGATTGGCACTTTTACACCTGCTGAATCAACCTGAAGCAAACATGGGAATGCACCACAGAGTGCACCAAACACTCTTGACTATTTAGTAGTTAATACAAAGGAGAAAAAAAAAGGCTCCTGTAGCCGCCTACTGCTATTAGGCTCTCTACAAATCTTGTCAGGGATTTTCTCTGTTGTTTATCGGTGAATCAAGGTCACCATTTAGTCTGTGTTTATGGCCAAACATGTTTCCAGTCTGCTTTTGAATTTGGTTAAATCTGTCCAATATGTTTGCATATGTTTTCTAACACTTCATATGCTTGCTCTCACCCAGCTGCTTTAGCTAAAGGGATCTCGGAGGTAGAGCCCACAGTAGTATCCCAGAACGGAGCACCTCCTGGAAAGAAAAGCACCTCGGTCCCGTTACCGGAACTGGAGTACCGGGAAAAAGGGAAGGACAGTACCGCAAAAGAGCGCGAGGGCAAAAAACAGAACACAATCGGGATCAATAACAACAGTATTATACACGCACTGGACTCCAAACTACAGGAGGCAGAGTACATTGAGAACTACGTCGGGGCAAAGAGACTGAATAACGACCTGGCAGGAGAAAACACACACGCCGACACCAGCACACACACCTCTTCTAAAGAGGAGGTGGGGGGGACGGGGAAGAACTACAAAAATGCCAGCGGAGGCGGGGGCAGCAACTCGTCTCCACGCAATCACAGCTCGGCGAACGGCAGCGTGCCGCCAGGCTCCTCAGCCAATAAGAACGAGAAGAAGCAAAAGGGGGCGGGGAAAGGACAGAAGGATCCGGTGGAGAACTGCATCCCCAACAACCAGCTGGGCAAACCAGACGCTCTCGTCCGGTAAGAGACACACGGACATAATCCATTCTTATTTACTTCTCACGCACCGCCAATGCATCCAGCCTCAGTTTCATTATGCCCCGTTAACAGCTACACTTGATTGAAGTAAATTGGCCGGTACAATTTTGCTTCACTTGATCAGTTAGCTACAGGCAGAACTGACAAAAGCTCACAATAGAACAATTACACAACCTCGAAAAGGATTACAAATAAGAATCCAAAAAAAGGAGGGAAACTAAAGATCAGGGAGGGGAAGTGTGTGTGTGTGTGTGTGTGTGTGTGTGTGTGTGTGTGTAGCTGCAGATGATATTCATATTCCAACACGGAAAGTGCTGAAATGATTGTGGCTGCACCTTCTATGTTCGAATAACTGTGTGTTGCCATCGTGCGGTCTCTCCTCACAGGTTGGAGCAGGATGTGAAGCGTCTGAAGGCAGATCTCCAGGCCAACAGGCAGCTGGAGTCGGAGCTGCGGAGTCAGCTCTCCTCCCTGAGCAGCCAGGACCGCAGCCTGCGCTCTGAGCTGGGCCAGCTGCGCCAGGACAACGAGCTGCTACAGAACAAGTGGGTGCATGTATACGCATTGAATATGAAATCATCCCTTCAACTCAATCTTTGCATCTTGTTTTTCCCATCTAAATGTTATTCCAAAGGCAACTGGACTGGAGATGATTCACCTCTAATCTGAAAGGCTTCTTCGGTTTTAACTGACTGGAGGGGGGTCCGAGGCTTTAACCTTTTTATAGGGGGGTCGTTAGCACCTTGAGAGGCAATGAGGTCACATATTAGATCCACCCAGCCATCTTGTGAGTCCTTTAGGGACTCGCAGTTAGTCCTGGTGTAAATGGGTGTTGAGCTTCTGTGAAAGGACCTCAGGACTGCATTGCAAGTGGCTGATAAGAGGTGTTGTAGCCCACCTCGTCTGTTTAGAGGTATCTGCACCAGTCTGATGTAGATTGCGTCTTTCAAACCATCTATCTCGATCTATTTCAAACCATCGATTACCTGGACAAGATGTGTACATCGTTGTCCTCAAATGAGTGACTATTCACTCCAGTCAGTGAGTTACAACTGGAGAAGCCTTTTGGATGAGAGGTAAAGCATCTTCAGGAATTTCAGGCCGTACCAGTTGCCATGGGATTACATTTCGATTAACCATGACCTCGGTTCATGAGATTTTTCACAGATAGACTTCCATTTTTTCCTTTGTGACAGCTGTTCAGAGAGAATCATTTTAGGGCACCATTACTGTAAAATGTTTGATGATTTACAAGAGATAGGTTTTTGTTTTTTTCTTCCAAAGGTCAAGTTCCAAAGATGCCTACAGTTCCCATAATGCAACTTGATAGAGGCTTTTTTTTTTTAATTATTATTAGAACCTTCAAGCCTGGTACATGCCTATGTATTTCAAAATCCATGTTCCAAATCAAACCACTGAGTAGGCATCATTTAGCACTGAATGGATTGATAATGTTTTATTCCTACAAACATAACCAGCATGAAGATTGAGACTGTAGCAGCTGATAAAATATTAGTACAAGTGAATCCTTAAACCAAACACTCCATCTCATACTCCAGTGCAAAGTGTTTTATTTGACATTAACTATACTCTTGCCCTCACTATAGGCTCCACAGCGCCGTCCAGGCCAAGCAGAAGGATAAGCAGACCATCTCCCAGCTGGAGAAGCGGCTCAAGGCCGAGCAGGAGGCTCGGGCTCTGGTGGAGAAACAGCTGGCTGAGGAGAGGAAGAGGAAGAAGATGGAGGAGGCCACTGCCGCCAGAGCTGTAGCTTTAGCTGCTGCAACAAGGTACTAGTCTTTGTTCCTTCTGTTGGCCGACTCTTGAACATTTCAGCTTCTTTCACTCTTTAAAAAATTATTTATTTTCGGTACAACAGAGTGGAGTCGACCGACTCTTTTCGTGGTCGCATCAGAGAGCTGGAGACGGAGTGTAAGAAGCTCAGCATGGACATGAAACTGAAGGAGGAGCAGATTAGGGATCTGGAGGGAAAGTGTCAGGTGAGACTGGATAACACCGCTATTTTATATTAATAGTGTTTGATGCAGAGGATGTATTCTAGATCATTAAATATGTTAAAAAAATACATTACCACGATGCTGTGAATATAGCTGGTTATATGTTCTTATCTGCCGTTAAGAAGCTGCTGCAGTACTCCAGAACCTGCGTTTACTAAAATGATATGCCGTTTAGTTTGGGTAATCCTGTGTCATGCAATTGCATCAAATGCGAAGCAGAGGCAAAGGTTTGAATGAAAATGTGTACGTTTTAGCTTGTAGTGATTGTCAAATATACACAGAAAGTCTTATTTGCCCTTCTACATGTCATCATGAAGGAGCTGCGCAAGTACAAGGAGAACGAGAAGGACACGGAGGTGTTGATGTCAGCGCTGTCAGCCATGCAGGAGAAGACCCAGCACCTGGAGAACAGCCTCAGTGCTGAAACCAGGATCAAACTGGACCTCTTCTCTGCGCTGGGGGACGCCAAGAGGCAGCTGGAGATCGCACAAGGTAGGTGGAGATCCGTGGGGATGATGTGATCTCCTCTGACAGGGAGGGTTTTTTTATGTTTTCACTGCGGTTTGTTTGTCTGTGCGCCAGAAGGATTATAGACAAACTACCAGCCTGATTTTCATGAAACTTGGTGGAAGGGTGAAGCACGGAGACGTAAAGAAGCCATTTTATTTTGGAGAGGCTCTGAATCCACAAATAATTTTTCATGATCATTAACTTTACATGATAGGGCGTTTAGCCTTGCAAATGCAATATATCTTAAAATCCAGTAGGTGTCAGTCAAGTTGATTAGTCACAAAAGATAGGCCATTCTAGAAATACAATGACTCCGTATCACAATCCACATTGGCCCGTCACAATTATCACACAATCGCCTGATCGCAATTATATGAGCTGACTGCAATAATTTCGCATTAGAATCATTTCCATTCATCTCCATTAGAAAGATCATATTTCCATCGGTATTTCCACATCGTATTCCACCATTTGAGGTTTGACTGGCGTCATCTCTTTGCACTTCCTTCCTCTTCAATGCTTTACTGGCACACGAGTGGAGAAGTAGCGCTGCCAACTGTTTATAACTTCTAAAATTAGATTGACTGCATCTCGATGAGCATTTATTAAAATCAGTGGATCTTCATAACATCATGGATTTAGTAGCAAAACCAAACACCGCTGCCACAAAATGTCTCTTTTACATAAGTTGTAGGTGTATTATTAAACTATGATTAGGTCTAAACTACAATCGTAGCTTGAAATGAAGAGAAAACAAATAAATTGCTAATTATTACTCTGAATATGAATAGTCAACGAAATTATCATCATCGTTATAGGCCTACGTTCACAGGTACCAATAACCATAAATATATACATAAAAAGATACACATGTATTTGCTCACACTGAAGCTGTTGTGGAGCACTCGGAGACGGTGGTTTGAATGGGGAGAACTGGAAGCTGTACAGCAGCTGAGATGTCGGGCTTCAGCTCAACACAACTGTGTTTTGACAACATTGTAGTAGTTTTTGAATAATTTAGACGTATAAAGTGATTGAAGGTGTAGATTCACTGAAGAGTGGACGACTGGCCTTGGTGGAGGCCTGCGCTCTCCTTGTAGATTATTCATGTTACTGTTAGTCTCTCTCAAAACATCCTAGTTGTTTTTTTTTTATCATTGTCTTTGCTTCAGAGCTCTTGAATGAACCTCATCTTTAAATAAAGCAGATCAAATCCTCACCAAATGACTTGTTGCTGAAACCACATCAGAATGTAACAATTTCTAATCTAATCTCTGAGCATAACGATTTCCACCCTTAACCATCTGTAACCTAATGGACAAACAAACTGATGTTAATTAGTGGAAGTGTAATCAATACACCAGTAGCAGTCACCACAGCACCACAAAGCCCGAACAACAACAACAACAGTGTCTGAAACCGTGTACCGCTGCTGTGGTCTCGTGGGATCAAGTGATTACTGTTCATTGCTTTTACAAAGCAGATTTAAATCATTTCAATATGGATCCCATGCCTTCCTCTTTGTTTGCTTTGATCCTATTAACATGATTGAAATAAATCAATTATTTATAATTATAGAAGAAGTTTTTATATTGGATACTAATCGGTCCCGTTAAATCAGGGCAGCGGTCCATGTGTTAGAACATAGTGTTAAATGTGAACTATTCATCTTCTCATCTCAGACATAAACATTCCCCACATATTCAGAGAATACAGAATATGTACTTGTTTATTTCACGGACTGAAAAACACATTATACTTGATAATTAAAGCCATATTAATAGTACTAGATAATAATGTTTACTAAAGTCTGGTGCTGTAAATGATGTATTGTGTTCAAACCTTGTTTGCTTGTTGCTGTCAACGGCTGCCTGTGTGTCGGTGAACTACAGTTACAGTTCTGTACTATTGACAGCAGACAGTTTGACTTGTCGTGGCCGGAAAACTAGTGAAACTAATACTTCTAACGATGGATCGGTTGCAGTCACTGACCCCAGGAGTCACTGTCACATTTACAGACTTGACTTCTTCTGAATGTTATTAAGATACACGTTCACTGCTATGAAATGTCAGAATGTCAGCTCTGAGAAAGGTCTATAATGTGGTGACGGTACAAGTGACTGTATCTTCAATAGTATCCTCATTTGCTTGTGAAAGGCCAACTTTAGCCCCATTGTGGCTAAAACATTCATCAGTACAAACCAAAACAGAAAGCAAATATACACAAATTAACCTACAAGGGAAAGAACAGAAAATAATACACCCCAGAGCCTGCCTGAAAATCATCACGTTTTCACATTTCTTAAGTATAAAAGTAATCTGGTGATAGTTGTCTGTACATTACAAACAGGAAGTGCCAAGAGCTAATTCAGCATACTTTTAACTTCACCAATTTAAAAAAAAAAAAAAAAGGCTAAAAGCTGGTAGTCCAGCAAGTGTGCTGAAAAACAGTTGGTAATTTCAGCTGTTCTGGGGAGGTGTTAGAAAATTACTCACAAACGTGCTCTGGACTGAATTAAAGTCCTTGACAAGGGCAGGCAATGTCTCCTAGAAAACTACATCCCGTGAGTGTCTGAGTGTGGCTTTTATACGAGATAGTGGATTCATGAAATATCACTGCCTTCTCAGCGGTGGATGACATATCCATATATGCCATAAAATGATAGAAATGAATCCAACATCATTTGTTTTAACATTTTGGCTGTTTAAGCCCAGTGTTGACAATCTAGTAATAAGGACTAATTTATTTGACACGTTTTAGACTGTTTTTATAGTGCTGTGAAGACGTCCATCAGTTTGTCCATTTTTTTGAATTGGCTGAAATCAGTTAATTTTCCTGTAAATATTCTAGTGTCTTGTTTAATATCTGTCCTGTGATATAAAATGACACTTTCATTGATAGAGGATTTTCTCCATATCATCCAACTCTACTCACGTCGTCAGTGAAATAGTCTTTTCTGAGCTTTAGAAAAGCACCTGTAGAGCTGTCAGGGATTTAGTCTGCTCAGACACTCTGGGACAAATGTCCACCTCACTCTGACATGACCGTCTCCGTGTCCCGCCGTCTCCTCCAGGCCAGATCCACCAGAGGGAGCAGGAGATCGCCGAGCTGAAGCAGAAGATAGCAGAGGTGATGGCGGTGATGCCCAGCCTGTCGTACTCGTCGGACGGCGGCAGCCTCAGCCCCGTCACCCCGCACTACTCCTCCAAGTTCATGGACAATAGTCCCTCCTCCCTGGACCCCAACGCCTCAGTCTACCAGCCCCTCAAAAAGTGACTCTGACATCCACACTTTGTTGTCAGACAGAACTTTTTTTTCTCTCTCTCTTTTCTTTTTCTTTGGCTCTCAGTTCCAGTTCGGGTTATTTCTGGAGTTTACCGGCCCTTGACACATCACACACAGACACAACCCCTCCATACATGTGTGTATTTGGACGGGGTTTTTTTGTTGTTGTTTTTTTTATTTTATTTTTTTTGGTTCCATTATGAGAACTATTATTTTGAAGGGGGTTGTGTGTAAGGAGATTTTAGTTTTTATAATTTTGGAGTTATGAGATTTAGCCATCAGACAGCGCGACCTGTTTGAAGGGGGGAGAAAGGAACACACAGTTGGTTGGCCAAATGTCTCCTGAAGAGCCACCATGCATCGCTTCATGTCAGTCTTCTTTTTCGATGTACAGTGCGACCCACCCTCCCACCCCAACCAAACCCCACCCTCCTCTCTCTCTCTCTCTCTCTCTCTCTCACAGCCATATTTCCTTCTATAATAAACAGACACCCCAGGCTTTTAATTTGAAAATACAATTGGCTTTTCATGATGGCACGATGGATCGGAAGCTCACCTGTAAAGTACCGGCCTGTGAGAGATACATGAATGTAACACTGTTCATGTTTTGATATCAACCAGTGATTGTTTTGTAATGTTTCCGTTCAGTTATGACAATGTACATTTCTTCTTCTAAGAAAAAAAGAAAAAAAAGAATCGTGATATTGAACAGTTTGCCGTGTTCCTCAGATACAGTTTAGTCTCTTTATGCTGGATTAATGGATTGTCCAAGTGGATGAAGTAGTTTTTTTTGTCCGTGATAAGAATACTACCGCTAGATTGGACCTGGCACTGCCAAAACGTTTGCTGCAGACACCACTCTTCTCCCTCTCTGGACCAAATTAGAACCCCCGCTTTAGGCCATATCGTTCACGGGATTTAATGATGTCGAGGTAACAGGGCGTTACCGTTATTCGCAGATCTTAACAGTGCCTTGCAGTTTCTCGTTTTGAGATGCAGAAACCGCATATTTTACAATCCTGGGATCTAAAAGCTCTCTCTTTTTCTCTTTCTTTCTAATTCCGACACGCCTGGTTTTCATTTCTACGAGTTAAAAGTTTCTCACTTGCGCAAGTCAGTATTCAAAGGCTGAAACAATTAAAGTGTCACATCAGACACACTGGAACCTTCTTGCAGCTAATTGACGCCAATATAAAGGGAAAAGCTGATCACTGGACATGGTACAAGTCATTCTAATGGTGACACAGTCTTGGTACGCCAAACACCAACCAAACTGATTGTCTATTATCGTGCCCTTAGAGTTGGCATTTTGTTGTTTACAACGATGTACATTAACTTACTGAGGAATGTTTTTTCTTCGTTTAGTTCATTTGCGTTCTTAAGTGCCAAGTGTTGATGTTGGGTTTCCATCCATACTTTTTGAATCGATGTAGCTAGGATAATGTTCGCAGAAGAGTGCTGTTATTTTTTCTGTCATTAGGACACATTTGGGACGGTGTTGTGTTTACAAGGTTCGGGGCCGATCACGACGAAGCAGCGGATGGTCCGTTGAAACTGATTGTGTTATTCATTCACACTTTTATTTATTAAGACTTTTTTTTATTTTTTTTTTATTGAGTGGCACTTCTTTGATATCTCCAATCATGCTCAGTTGGTTTCCTTTGTTCTCCACCAGGTGGGACTCTGTGAATGTGCTGTGTTGGGAAAAGGTTACCCCCTGAACCATATGACCATGTTGTGCTGTCATGTCACCTACCTGATGATTTAAAAAAAAAAAAGAAAAGAAAAAAAAAAAGTATTGTTTGTAGATCGCTCTGGCGTTGTGAATTCAGTTCTCGAGTTGCTTTTACAAGTTTGTGTAGAAAGAAGAAAAGGTTTTTGGAAAAAAAAAAAAGCTCATTGTTTTATCTTTCTATCGTTCCACCATGTTTGTTTTCTTTACTCAAAGGGGCAGTGTCACACTTTTCACTTTGATCATCACTATTAAAGAAAGTCTTGCTGGTGGCAATGCAAGCTGTTGAGTCTGTGTACATGTCATTTTTTTTTGTTATAATTTATTTTGACAGACATCAAGGAATACTGTCGATACAGTAGTTAATTTGTTTTCATTTTATAGCATGTTTCTATTAACGCTATTTATATATATAGTTGTCACCTCCCAGACTTTAAATCAGCTTTATGCATTTTCATGATTCTGTCTAAAACCTTGTTTCTGACAGAAAATCAGAACAAAAGTGCATATCCTGTGGGTTTTATGCTGCCTTCAGGTGCTGCTTGGAAATACTGTTTTCCTAGTAAGAAATTCACGTTCAGTTCCTTTAGGGTACACAAAACAAACCATCTTTTTTTTTTAATATATAAAAGACCACAGAGCTGCTCTGTCCTATGTGTGTGTGCTGCAGTGGACTGATATATATGTCGGGTAAATGTTTTCAGCTCTGGCTGCTCAGTTCCAGAACATAACAACATGGCCTATTTTCAAAATGTTATTGGCACTGAACAGATTAAATGTATGAAAATGCATGTTGGTTTTTTTTAGTTGGTCATGCTTTCATTTTTATTAAATAACAGTAGCAAGAAAAACCAAAACATTTGCTCATGTTGGGCGTGTGTATGAAGATAACATGCCACTATGATTTATACTTTTATTTTTGTACAACAAACAGAAATTGACTTCAACACACTGATAAACAACAATAACATCTAAATCTGATTAAAAACCATATAGTAACTGCATAGTTTAATGAAGATGAATTTGCACATATTCCTAAGCGTGTATTTTCTATATACCACGTAATGTCCCATGTGACTTAAATGCAGCGTCCCCGTCAGGCTCGTAAATCGCGCGATGTCCGACGGCACGGGAAGGCACCACAGCAGTCCATCTTCGCCGTCAGCAGCCCGGTCAACAACATTCCTGCTGGAAGACTCGCCGCAAACTTCTCCGACTCTCTGCTCTTTAAAACACCGACATGGATGCCCTCAGGTCGGCCGGGAGAGCGATCATCCGGAGCCCGAGTATGGCGAAACAGTCTTGGACTGCCGGCAGACACAGAAGTAAGAAATATTAGTTAATTTAGAGGAAGAGGAAATACAATTAAATTAGTTGTTTTGTTTGCACCGGTCGCTACAAATGTCCAATTTAGTCGTGCCGAAGTTAACTTTTCCTTCTCCCTGTACCCATTGTACTTTCATTACTCACGGATAATTAGTTCTTATGACATTTGTAAGATAACTTAACCAAAGTTTGGCTTTTTGTCTCAAAAGCAAAAGCATCAAAATTGTCGACTGTCATAAAAAAAAAAAAGAACTGACAATGCAGAAGTTTGACATCTTTTTAAACTTGCGTAGTTCGCGTTACGTCTCGTTTTGTTTGACAAAGACACGTACGTGCACCTCGAAAATGCGACTTAAAGAACTGTTTCTTCTTTTTGGTTGTTTTAGGGGCGAAATATGTTTCAGCTTGTGGTGATTGAGTCACTGTTCGCAATGCGGATTGTCCTGTTTCAGGAATTTTCCGGAAATGTTCATTTGGAGCGAATATAACAATAAATAACACTTTATCCAGGAAAAATAAATAAATCACGACTTTTAGTTTGAAATTTGCGAGAAAAAAAACCCCACCTGTAACTCTTTTGTATTTTCTCTTCACGTGTTTCAAGAATTATAAAAACGTATTTGAACAAGGTTTTACTGACGTGGCCAGTACAATACGTTTCTGTATTGCCTTGTTATTTTACTCGCAGCTTCATTATTTTGGATTTGTGGATAATCCCCCCCCCCCTTCCCCCTCCCATGCTTCCCTACCACACTACCAGAGGTCAGGGGCTGGGACTAATTTCTTGCTCAAGGGCACTTCGGCTGGGCATGAGCTGGCCCACACAGCAACACTAACATGAAACTCTTATTTTTGTGAAGATCGCTCTTGGTGCCCATTGTAGGACTCAAGGGCCACTTTGTAAACTAAATCTCTCTTGATCCTGGCTGTAAAGTTGCAGGGGGGGGGGGTGCTTGGAAAGCCTGAAAGCTCCCCTTGGCCGTAACCAAGAGTCAGGAATGCTGTGGGTCAGTCGGTGCACGGCCGTTGGCTCAAATTCAAGTCGGTCTATTTTAGATTGCAGAAAGGCCATTGTATCAAATCTATAGGGGTATTAGAAAATACTGGGTGGATCACATCAATACGCTCCCACTGTGGCACGTAACCTTAGCGGCTCACCTGGAAGAGTGGCAGGAATCGGAGATACCCTGCGGCATACCATGCCGGCACATTACTGCGTTAATGGACGAGGCTCGGATGTTAATGTGCTTACTTCTGCGCAGCTGTCAGTGGCTGCAGTTACTTCTGATTGTAATCCATCTGACTGAAAGTATTTATAGTGCATTACTGATAAATGTAATCCATTAGTTGCAGTAAACGATCAGAAAGTACAGTTCCAGCATGCCTCTTGCTCCCATTATTAGAGGCTTAATCAGCTTCCTGCAGATGCAGCCACTGACCCACTTTTATAGAAGTAGTGTATTGTAGTATAGATCTTCTCCTGGCTGCACATTCCTCACCGGCTCTGATCCATATCACCCAAGCCGGACTTCCGGGTCTGACTTTGCCCCACTGGGACCACAAATTCAGCTCACTGATTGCATCGGGGACGTCGGGTGAATGCAGCTAACTGATTGGACAACAGGTCCGGGGCACCAGAGGACCAAAAGGAGCCCTGTACCTTTTCACACATAGTACCATGAATAAGGCTCTGCAGGCTAAACCACTAATCTTCCCTCATCTGCACACTGTGAGGGAGTTTTTTTTTATTGAGGATGAACCCGTTCAGCCGCCCTCGTTTTTCTAAATGCCAAAGGCCTGGTCGCCCTAGACAAGGACCAGCCGGAGGGAGCCTTTTTCTAGGGGCCTCCTCAAATCTGTAACTCGCTGCCAGGATGGGAATATTTTTAGCCCATAATGAAGGAGTTATTTCACCAAAACACAGGACTTGCTCGACAGTTCAATTCTTGGTTGAGGCTTTTTCGTCGTCTGCTTCCACTGTTATTCTGTGTCGTCGCTGTCCCGCCCTCCTCGCTCCACTCTAATGACAGTCTACAGTGGTACTTTTAATGGCTGTGATTACAAGCTAAATCATCACTTGCACATATGAGATTGATGTGCTTTTCTCCAGTTGTAGATGCAGCAGATGGTATCTGATGTGATTGGCTGGTTTATATGAAATGCAAAAACAAAAAAAATCGTACCTGACTTAAACCCAAAACCCAGCAAAGCAACAATGTTGTTGTTCAAACGCAATGTCAGCGATCATGTTTCGATATTATATGATATACTTTATTGTCACCATGGGTACATTTTTCTTGGGCAAGTGTTGCTGCTTTTTGATTGAATTCTACATTTTGGACATGACATTATTCTGAAGAAACATACATTTGTGTGCTATAAATAGCAAGGTTTAATTAAAAAGACCGCACGCATTACATTCCAACACTTATTGCACAAATGGGACGACGTTTCACAGCTTAAAGAACCAGCAGTGTATACAAGCTAAAGCCAATTTTGTTTCACAGCCAGTCTATGCATGATCTAAAGATACATTAATCTTAGCTATTGCTCCTATTGCATCATCATATTGCACCATTTACAGACTGCGCTTATTGTAATGTTGGAGAACTTGTTGCTCCACAGTTGAGGTCGTTTGCAGCGAATGTTTCCCCCCAGAACGTCACGGTAGGACTCGGTGTTGACAGTCGGACCCTCGGGGATGAATTCATGGTGCACAACCAAACAATATGTCAAAGAGAAACGCCAGCACGCTCTCCGTTGCGCTCCGGATCTGACGCACATTATTCAGTCTCAGTCAGAGAAGCATTTCGAGGATCTCCGTTGTTGATTTTGCACCCAAAAAAAAAGTCCGTGGTGAAATCACAAGGGCGTACATATACCAGTGTTCACATAATTGTGGCCAACACGGCTGCTGATGTTGATCAAGTGACATAATTTGTAACACTTCCTCACAAAACCTATTGCTGAAAACTGCTTCGTGTGCTGCCGTCTGTTTGTGCAAAACAGCAACAGTTTTGGAACTTTTTGATCCACTTTGTGTCTCGTCAGATCAGATGATGTCACCTGTTTGTTTGTGTCGCCCACCGGTCTGACTCTGACTCAGCAAGGCTGGTTTCCAGGTTGTCCTATATTGTGAGCGCAGACACAGAGATGTGCGGCTGACATTCCTGCTCTATAGAACCTCTGTGATCGCACAACTAGGCCTGTAATACGTTCAACCTCGTTGTCAGTCGTATCTACTGTAAGTGCAGTGGAGGGCTGCAGTTCTACACAGGATACGCGTCTTTATTATTTTGTGAAACGGAGATCAACTTCATTTCTAGTTCTCTGCGGGGTTGAGATACAGTATCTGCATAGGTTCACTGTGATGTTCCTGCATGTCGAGCAGCTCTTAATATTAAATTATTCAAGCGCGCTGCCTCTGCAGCTGCCCTGAAATGACATGAATGTTCGACTGGTTTAAAGAAATGTGTGTGAACGTGTGTTTGGAGCTGCGGTGCGACCGACTGCAAAACCAACTCTTCCGCTGAGGAACAAGTTCTGCGGTTTGGTTCCATGTATGGTTTTTGTAGAACGGTCACAAAATGCATCACTTCCTCCATAGCAATGATAATGCACTTTAACCTGGATCCATCTCATCGACAGATATTCTTTCTGACCTCACGGTTCCTCTGAAGTCCAGTGACTGCGTCGGATGGCCGTGTAGATGGCTGTGTTTTGCGCTGCGACAGTTGGGGAAAGCTGCTCCTCTTTAAGCTCTGCTCAGATCAGTAAACTCGTGCCTCTGAAATGCAGAGACGTCTAAACCAACACGCTGCCATCACTGGCGTATTTATATTTTCCTGTCAGATGAATTTGTCACTCGGTGTAGACCTAGATCAGCGGTGTTGAGAGGAAATGGAAATGTTACCGGGGGTTTAGGTAATTTGGCACAGCGCAGCGGAGGGTCTGAAGTTGTAGAACCACAGTTGGTGGTTTCCCCAGTGATCCAGTGTTCGGTGCAGACACGCAAACCCGCCAGGACGTGAACTGCCTGTAAGTTGGACCTTTTTTTTTTTTTTTTTTTTTTTTTTTTTTTTTTTTTTTTTGGATCAGCACATCGGTTGTCACAGTGTCCAACAAAGACGGGTTTTTTTCGCACTTGGATACCTGAAACGGATGCTCATCCATCAGCGATAGACATCATGTAGAACTACAGAGCTGAAGAGTGGGGCTTCGTCTTATTTTTACTTTTAAAAAAAAATTCCCCCTTCTCTCTGACTCTTCTACTCAGGCTAACTTTAGAAAACGCATGACTTTTCACACCCGGTAATTAATCCCTTCATACCAACAGATGGTGTGTTTGCTTTGTATGTGCAGTGGGGGCGGGGGAGGGGTTACCTGGTTTCCCTCGATCTCACTTCACACATGCTCACAGCTGTTTCCTTTCACGTGTAGTTGTTGCCGACCTCTGACCCCAAAGCCGCCCACATTCCCGGGCCGAGCGGAGCCTGGTACCTGCACTGCTGCTCTTTTCCCAGGACGGAACCAAATTGGAAACCGATGCCGGTACTTTTATTGAGAATTTGATATCGGCCGCTCGGTGCTGTCCGTCTGACCGCAGTGTGAGATCAGTGTGTAAAAGCCTGCAGAGAAACCTGCTGCTGTCGGCCTTAAAGAGCTGCTTAAAGGCTGACGTTGTTTTTGGCGGGTTAATGGAGAGTTTTGTGTTCCAGTTTTTACAGGCGCCATCATGACTGTTGTTTATGATGATGGTTCAATTTAAAACCCTTACCCTAAAGAGATGCCCCGGCACCCACATTTACCTAAATTCACCAAATCCGGTGGACACGTGTATCACACCTAGACGCACAAAAAAGTTGCATCGCACCGTTACGTCAACTCGACAGGAAGTCCACCATTTCGAATTTAGTCACCATTTTGGGTAATTCTGACACGTTGTACTTTGTCGAACTCCTTCAAGGGATTTTGTCGCACCGGCTTGAATTTAGGTTCTCTGGATAGAAAACATGTTTGGGATTAAAAGTTATCAAAATAATTCGTTGTGCGTGTGCCCTCGACCTGCCGGCCATTTTGAGCGTCTCGCCATGAAACTACGAGTTGCTTTAAATCTGATGTACATGGACCGACCTTCTCCAAACATCACAGGTATGATAACAGCCCCGCCCTGAAGACCCCTGTGGGGTAATATTCGCTCATAGTCATAGCGCCCCCTGGTGGCCACGGGAAATGACACTTTTCATACTTTCACGTTCTACGTGGAGCTGGTTGATCACATGAACCTAAAGTCGGGTCACAATAACCTGAACACGTTCGACTTTGTCAATGGGCGTCGCCGTGACGATGCGGCAAAGTTTGATGTCTCGCCGTGACACAGGAAGTTGATGTTTAAGGTTAAAGGATGCTTGAAACCTCACGAAACGTGTCGCATACATCCGGCGTGGTGAGACGACACATCTGATGTGTTTTGCGAGTGGGCGTGGCCAAACGGCTCGCCAGCACCCCCTAAACTGCATCTCCGGCACCTAGTTTCACCTACATGCACCAAATTTGTTGGACTTGTGTATCACGCTTATATGTACCGAAAAAGTGTCTCGGCATCATGAATTTGTTTTCTTCGATCAGTGTGACCGTGTTGTGGTGGCCATTTTGAGCGTCTCACCGTGAACCTGCAACTGACTGTAACTTTTATGTACATATTCCGATCTTCCTCAAACATTACATCTTTGACAGCAGTCCCACCCTGAAGACACCTGATGGTGATATTCCTTCATAGTCATAGCGCCCCCTGCTGGATACAGGAAACGAGACAAAAATAGCAACTTTTACACGGGGATATGCGGTCCCTCGTGCGCTGTACGTTGGGGAGACGGCTTCGGGGGGGCTGCGCAGAGTGCGAGGGCCCTTTATCACTGCTTGCAGTTTTAATTATTATTATTATTATTGTTGTTTTTATTTTTTTTAAGATCTTTTTGTGTTGTGAAGTGTTGACAGAAAATGACAACGGATACACAGCTGGTTTACATGGTAACAAGTGCTGTGCCAAATCACCACTTACGGCCCTAATGAAAGCCAGCAGGCAGACATTACAGGCTATGCCAGGAACTTCTTTCAAACCATCCCTGATAGTCCCACCTCTGCCATTATATAAATTTGAAATCCTTTTGGGTGCCACCATGGCTGGTCACTGGAGCTATAAATGATTTTTTTTTCCCCGCAGTGGCTTTTTCCAGTGTGCTGTGCTGATCAAGTAAAACATTGACATACAAAAATGCAAAAGTTTAAGTGTATTTATCTTAAAGACTATAAACTTATGTCAGCATGAGATTAGTTTTCTACGTCTGATTTCGCCACACCAGCAGTTTGCTTCTGTGTCTGGCAGCGATGGTCAACCAGTCCACCACTTTGATGCAGGCTGATTTATGTGAACAACTATTAGATGGATTGCTGTGAAATGTGCTTCAGACATTGATGGTTCCCAGAGGATGAATTAAGTTGTTAACTGGACATTTTGCATTGAACCATCAGCCAGTCAAACTTATTTGATAAAATATCTCAACATCTTTGATGCTCCTATATAATGATTATTAGTGACTTTAGTGATCCTCTGACCTCACTATTTGTGACTTACTGACTTAAAAAACGTCTTCCCAGCCATTGTTATGGAATATCATAAACTTTGGTTCAGATGTTCTCTTGAGGATAGAACACTTTTAATGATCACAGTATCTTGGACTTTGCTCCATCACTTGAACACCAAGCATACCGTGCACACGGCCTCCCACATAGTAACCTCAAGTTCCATTTGAAAACTGCACAAAACTAACAAAGACGGTTGGTATTGGTGCTGTTTGGCGCTGGCTATAAGATGGAGCCCAGAGTCTGGTTCCAGTGTACCTGTTCATCACAGCTTTCCCAACGGAGTGCAGAGGGACATCTCGAATGTGTGAAACAGGAATAGTGTTTTAAAAGCTGTTTTCTTATTCTTTTATAAAGCTTTTTTTGTCCTGAAAATTGTTATATTTCAGTTTTAATGAATCCCAGCTCTAAAAACAATCATCCTGGATGTAAAAACCTTCTTTCTGCTCTGACAATGTGCTGTCTTCGTCTCTCTCTCTCTCTGTGTGTGTGTGTGTGTGTGTGTGTGTGTGTGTGTGTGTGTGTGTGTGTGTGTGTGTGTGTGAAAACATGTGCCTGCATGAGAACGTGGTATGCACTCCATCCCAGAGAAGATAAATGCTGGGAGGATGAATTTCTAGGTAATGGGGATGTTTTTCAACTCCTCTGTTTCCCTGAGGAAATCTCTGTAAACAACACCACGGGGTCACGGCCGGCTGGCTCCACACCGAACCTGATAAGAAACCACATGGCAGCTAAAGTTACAGTATTTTGTTTAACTCTCCACATTAATTTTAAGTAAAGACATGTTTGGTTTTTTATTGCTGCAAAAGTTGACAGGGTGATGAACTTTTAGAAAGACATCTGTAGCCTAGTTTGTGGCGAGATCAGTTCTGTTGCTCTCGTAGAGGAACGCCACACTTTCCTCTTATCTCTGTATGTCAGTCCATGTATACCAACGATTTGCCTTTTCATTGTCGAGCCCTATAAGTTGTTTTGAAGATGAAATATTTACTTTACATCCACAGTACCTCTGACCTAGATACCCTGTTTTTGCCTTCCCACTTCTGGGAGAGCGCAGATCAAATGGTTCGACTTTGAGTTCAACACGGGCTGTTTACATTTCCTCTGATTTGTGTTTTTAGTTCAGGCTCTTTGAATGTTCCCACGACTAATGTTATTTATTCAGAACATGACACGGGGGCAGAAGTATCTAAATATTTGATGTTTTTAACTTGATGAGTGTTGATCAATGTATTGACCCAGTTGTCCTTTGCAACATGTATTTTTTTTTTTCCCATGTAGAGCTTCCAGAGAACTGGACTGACACGCGGGAGACCATCTTGGAGGGTATGACCTTCAACCTCCGTCACCTTGGCATGACACTGGTGGACCAGCCCAAAGGAGAGGAGCTGTCAGCAGCTGCGGTGAAGAGGATCGTCGCCACGGTCAGAGCTCCAGTAACAATGACAATGTCATGGTGCTGCTGCCTTTCTATGTTTACATCAAAATGTTTTCAGTCAAAGTACCAAATTTGCTCTGATTTCTTCAATAAAACAAATCGCCAAAATCAATAACATTTCATGTGGGAAAACTCCTTTTGTGGTTTTTAATATGCTCGACAAGCTCAAATGATCTTTCCAACTCATGGAGGACCATTTCATCTTTTAATTTAAAGCACAGTATGTCATTTCTGCCACTCAGTCTCTCAATAAAAACAAAACAAAAAGCCTGGGGTTTGATAATGTTGCTTAGTAGTGTGGGATCATGGGAGATGTTGTCTTCATTGTTAAACCACCATTTTCAGACATTTTTCTGAGAAAAACGTACATATTACACCTTTTGAAAGTAAGCCCACTAAGGCAGATTAAAAGGTTTTGAGACTGCCTCTGTTGAGCGCGACCGGTGGGGAGCGCCGTGATATGCACGGAGCAGGGGGAAGCTGTATCCTTTCTTATTGTTGCTCACACAATGAAACTTGGAATATTTACTCATGAAGGTTATAACTTCATGCACGGCACGCAGCTGTGCATAGTTCACACGCCCCAGGAACAGTCTCAGAACGGATCCACCCTTATGAATCAGGTTTGGCAACAACATGTCATATTAAGATTTGGGAAGTTTTCAGCAGCGTGACAGTGAAGTCCAGTTTATTCCAGTATTTTGGGCTTTCATATGGTCACATAAATGTCCCTCACTGGACCCGAGGCTGCCGTGTGTACTGAACCTGTCCCCACAGTCCAACACACTAAACCTGGATTCATACTCGGGTCTCCTGGTGCTGTAGGTTTTGATAAATATTTGAGCATTGCTTTTACCCATCGGTAGAACCACTCCGACGGTGGACGCATGCATTTTACATGATCTGTGTTCAATCTTCCATCCGGTGTTATGACTTTGTTAGATGTTTGCTGCCAGAGGAGAAGATCACTGTGTGTTTCTTAACCTACTACCATAAGTACACATAATTTAGAAAGCATGAGCATCCCAAAATAACCAGGCACTTGTTCTTGCGGTATCTCTGGAACCTACGACATGTAGTTATATTTTTTGAGTAGGTCGGTATGGCAGCTGTGTGTGACAGTTTTGCAGAACTACACATCAAGCTTTACGTGCTACTGAACCGACTTCTCTTTCCAACTGTCCAGGCCAAAGCCAGCGGGAAGAAGCTTCAGAAGGTCGCTCTCAAGGTGTCTCCCCAGGGAATCGTCCTGTACGACAGCTCGACCAATAAAATCCTGGAAAACGTCTCCATATACAGGTACATGCAATGTTGCACCTAAGCAGCATTAAACTGTGACGTGGCTTTGCCGTGTAGCTGGTAGGGACGGGTATAGAATATTTTATTCCAATCGGAACCGGTTCCAAAGCTCTGATGCAAACAGTTTTGCTATCAATATAAAAATAAGTTTTGTATTATTGCCTCACATTCATTATCCTGCACATTTGATCTCACCAACTCCGTTTCTGATTAAGACTTTCAATCGTGTCACCCGCTGCAACACCGTGCATCTGCACACACCATCACATCCCCTCACATCCCCTCACACCCACTCACACACTCTCACACACCCTCACACACCCTCCTGCTCTGAGTGATGTCAACGGAAAGAAACTTTCAACAGTGTGGTTGCACAACGTTCATTGCCACAAGTGCAATGAGACTTTGGCATGTGCAAGCTGAAATGTTGAGCAAATCTGTCGCGACGTCCAGTGAAGGTTGCTCACCTACAGGCGGAGAGATGCGGAGAATTCATTCTGAAATGGTCAGAGCGTCATCTGAGCTGCTGGACTGAAATTCAGTGTCAGTTTCTTATCATTCAGAAGAGGAGCGGATCAATCATTAGTGATCAGGGGGCTGCAGGTAAACTACTGCGCAGTAAAATCTCTGTCAGAGGAACAGTCCCATTTAAAATAATGCTGCAGGCGGTTTGCTATTCAAGAATGTTACTTTATATAGAGCCTTCATGATGGGGTCCTTTTAAAAAAAAAAAAAAAAAAACAATAGAACCAATTGGAGCGTACATTTATGGCGGGAAGTATCTAGAAGAGAATAGCTATCGATATTGGAATTAATATTGTTAAAATCCTTCTTGTCTAACGTGTCTAACCTCGGTCTACAGAATATCCTACTGCACAGTGGACAAGCTGCACGATAAAGTGTTTGCTTACATCGCTCAAAACACCCTCAACGGGACCCTGGAGTGCCACGCCTACCTCTGCTCCAAGAGGAAAATGGTGAGTTTGGACTGATTGTGTCGTGTTAAACATGAAACGTTTCTCTGTGGTCTGAGGGGAGTTCGGGGCTGTCGGTGTGGTTGGGTAAATGGCTGACACCGCAACTCTTCCTTCACCTTCCCCTCCATCCTTCAGAGGAAACCCAAGAAGTCCAGCTCCCGTCGTCTTCCTGTGCGAAGGGCACTTTTCCTCTCATCTTACCTGCCTCCACACTCGTCCCTTTTTTTCTCCCAGGATAGCATGATAATACTCTACTGTCTTCAGAGCTGCTCCCCTCATATCGGGGTTATGCAGATAGCTCTGATCACCTCCTTCTGTCCTCTGTTGCTGCTCTTTAGACAACTTCCTCTCTGTCTGTTGAACGCACCTGCTCTCTGATTGAAATACACTCCGTCTCTAATTGTAATTACCGAGTTGACAGACTGTTTGACATTTGTTTGACCAGATGAAAAATGATTGTGCCACAGAAATGTGTCATTTCTGGAAAACAGCATTGTATATTTGCAGAATAAATAGCCACAGCTCATCTCAATCTGGGTAAAAGCTTTATTTACTTGCTGATATTTCTTTAGCCATTATCTATAATTAAAACTTGTTTTGACTTGTGAAATGTTGGTAATTTCAGATTTTTGACTCTCGTGGAATTCATGTCATTTGGTGCTTTGGTACTTTCCTGAGTCAAAATATTTTAATAGATTTTTATCTAAAACAAATCCATCACAGACCAGTGTAAAAAAAGAATAATTCATTCAGTCCATGAGACATGTGACAGAGTAATAAAAGATGTAGGTTATTTATTTATATTTATGTTTTTCTTTTCTTTTAAACTAACTAACTTCCCCAACCTATTTCCTCAGATGGAATTTCTGCGATTTTATAAATAAAACTGTATTTTATCTCAGCGTGGTGTTAATGAGGGATACATGGAGAGAAAAAGAGTGGATTTTAGAATTTGGATCTTAAATGTAGAGGTGAACATTGAACACCTACTTTTAATTCCTATAATTGAATGCATTCGAATCTAAATTGATTAATTATATTGATTTCTGTAAAAATATTAACAGCAGTCAGATGTAGCTCCTATCACCTATTGATTGTACTTTTTAGAATAAAACTTAAAGGACAAATATTTATTTACTCACAATAACAAATTATTAAACTACAAAATGGATATGAGAGCTGACGGAATACATTTTGTTTCATGATACTGTTTTCCTGTCGCATTCTGGGAGGATTACCCAAAACTAGAGCCACTATGTACACTTTTTTGGTTCCATGTTTGTTCTGCAGCAATGATTTATTTTTGTGTGTTAATCTCCTTAAAGGCATTAAACTTATTTTTGCCATTTGCCAGCCAGCCTGAAAACCTTCATCTTTCCTGTGAGTCCTGTAATCACTGCTGTGTATTTTTGTAGGGCGGCAGAGAAGTCGCCCCAGGTCTCATCTTAATGAAAGAACAGCATTGTCTCAATTAAACTGCTTTCGGGGTAAATCATCTTCACTCAGTGTAGTCGTAACAGCGAAGGAAGGAACACGGATCACATGAGGAGATCAGAGTTTTCTGTCAACAGCGGTCGAGAGACTCCAAACTTTCTTCTTTTTTGACATCCTTCAGTTCTTCGCAGATTTGAGAGCATCACTGCTCAGAAGGAACATCCTTTTTGTACTAAACTGTCCTTGGTCAAAGTCTCATTGTACTTTCTGTCAGGATAGTACGAACAGTTCACAAATGTTACATCTCGAGTGAGGACAGCCTCTCTGACAGGAAATAGGACACATGTTGAAGATAACACTGACCACTCTTCTTATTCAGTATGAACTTACTAGGTGTGAACTAGGCGTTGGTAAACTCTCACTGTCTGTTACAAAGTGTGTTTCTCTTCTCTCTCCCAGGCTCAGGCTGTGGCTCTGACAGTCGCCCAGGCCTTCACTGTAGCTTTTGAGCTGTGGCAAGTGGCCAAAGAAGGTTGGCAGGCTCCACACTCCTCTCAAGTCCTGGAAATGACACACACATTTAAGAAAACAGCTCCTCCACAGATACAGTGTGTATCTGTGGAGGAGCTGTTTTTATCAGCATCTATATGAAATCAGCCCTGATTCGTCAAAGATGTTGATATTAGCTGCTTAGTTGCAGTAAACAGGTCCTGACCCGCTTGTGTTGCGTCTGTTTTCTAGAGAAAGAGAAGAGGGTGAAGTCTGGTTCCGCCGGAGAGGCCAGCAGCAGCTCCCATTCAGAGAGATCAAACAGCATCGGGAGTCTAAAAGGGACAGGTAAAAAAAAAAAAAACGCACTCCAACCTGCTATCACACCAAAGCATGGAACACACCTATCCGTCCACGAGAAGATATCGCGTCAGTGTCACGTTTTTCCTCACCTAGGCGGGAAAAGTACACGCATGTAAGATCAGAGTCGAAGAAGGAAGTCATATGATGAAGTACAAAGTCATAGGCCCAATGTCAAACTACACATTCATAAACTCAAACACGGAGGAACATCCCCTGTAAGCCTGCGAGGGCTCAGGGTCGTCCCGCTGCCAAACTGTCAAGTACATGAGGTTCTCTGATGGGGACTTTGACCCCTTTATGCGCCCTAGTTCAAAGCAAATTTGTGAAATATTAAACATGGTTGTCATGCCTCCCACAAAATGAATGAATGAGAGAATGATAGAATGAATGAGAGAGAGCGAGAGAGAGATTGTAGGTAATCATAGTTGATTAATACAGCAGCGATGATTGTCCTTCTTTCTACTCTCAACTAGATGCTGCCACAGACAACCTGTTGGACTTTGAGGATGGTGTGAACGCTGCAGTGGAGACCAACGGGAATGTCGGAGAGGATCAGCTGGATAATCAGAGGCCCTCCAAGACCAATAACAATCCGGCCTGGGTACGAGCTTCTCCTCCTCCTCTTCATCACTCTGTGTTGAACATGCTGACATGGGAGGCGGTCGCAGAGGACTCTTCACAGAGTTGTCTTTCAACGGACCATTTTCAGTTTGAGATTTGGATCCTGCATGACTCTTGGAGTATTTTAAGTGTTGCTTTAAATACAGTTGAATATAATGTGAGATTTCCTGGAGGAAGTGTTGGAGATATCTTGCATGTATCTATGTGAAACTTTGTCATATGTCCCTTTATATAATACTTCCTGGGTATATATTAATCTAACATACTTTTTCTTCCAGGAAATAGAAGATGGTTTGGATGAAGCCTTCTCCAGGTGAGATATTTCTAATGAATATCTTCAATAATATAAAATAAATCAGAATTGATTCTCATTATTGATTGTTACCATTAAAATGCCCCCTCACCAAAATTTGCCTGTCAAATCCTTCACTGTACTAGTTTGTTCTGCTGCTGCTTGGCTCTACAGCGCTACTTACTGCTGATTTATGTGTACTGCAGCCTAAAAAAAAAAAAGCATTCTCTGATTATACAGAAAAGGAGTGGATCATTTAATCAATCAGGGAGAAATAATTGCGTAGCTAAACTTGACACTGTCCTCAATCTGCTGTGTTTGTGTCTCCAGCTGTGCTCTGGATAGCTATGGTTCATTTCCAGGTAAAGTGGAGCCTCACTTAGTGTGGTAGTCCTAATTACTAACCTAACATCAAACCATCCAATCACCGCTCAACCCAATAACAGTGTAGTCAGTAGTGTGAAGTAGCTTCCTCTGTGCTGTAAAGTAAGCTGATTTAAAGTATTGAGTTTCAGTCAGTTAAAAATGTCCATCTGTCCATCTCATCATCACCAAAAATATATTTTTTGTGTGTGATAACCGTCCTCTGTGATATAAAGTGTGTGTTCGTGCCAATGGACTGCAAGCAGGTGGGAATAAATGTTCTTCGTTGCGCAATCCCTGTCGCTGGTGTAAAAGTGGAGCAGTGGGTCACTCGAACGCACCGTTTGTCCCGCGGTTGAAATGAACGCAAGGTCTTGAAGTAATCCTGCTGACCTTCACCCAGATTGTTTATACAATATTATCCCAGAGAGAAAAGGATGTTTGCGGCCAAACGGAAGGGACCAGAATTAGAGCAGACGAAGGGTTTTGGTTATGCAAGCAGGCCGGGGAGGCTGAGCTGGAATGAAGGCAGCATTAAAAACCAGCAGTTAACCTGAAAGCACGTCGTTGGAGTTGAATTAAAAAGAGCTTTTCTTGCCAATAAGCCTGAGGGTCAGTGAGGGAGAACGGGAAAGAAATAGAATAAGACCCGATGAGACTCGTCATGCTGCTGTATAATGTTTACATGAGCGCAAACGTTCTCTTGGACTCAAGGATGAACTGATTAGATTTCTGTGAACAAAGGTCAACGGTTACGGTATCCTTACAAACCTCATTTGTGGGCATAATTCAAGAATTTGGAATCTAATTGTGCGAAAACAAATTCACATAAATGTCTGATAGGATCAAATAATGAAGCGATGACATTTTATATCCAAAAAGTCAAAGGTCACCTTCACTGTGACTTTATAGTAATCTAGAGAACTTTCCTGGCCATTATTCAACACCATAACCACAGACTGTATATAAAAGTGGATGTAGTTTCTGGGTCTGAACAATGACGCCAATGCGGAAGTGCCTTAAGCTGCAATACCACCGAGGGCCACTAGAGGTTGGCTCCAAAAAGCTTCCTCCTCCATAGACTCCTTTTCAACTATGAAATATGAAGACAAACGATTTCCAAAAGTTATTTCGTTGTTACTAGCTAAAGTCATTCCTTCTTATCAGTTTTCTGGATGTCCATCTTAAAATAACCCTGTTATTAATTATAAAATAAGCTTCAAAAAGCTGTGTTTTTTGGTGGCGTCAGGTGGGCGGGACGAGGTATCGCCAGGTTTCCAATCAGATCGAGTCGCATCCACCGCTCGCTTCTCCCCAGCTCGTCCAAATATGGTCACTTCCTGCACCAAACTGAACTAGCAAGATGGCGACGGCCGAAATTCGAGCCCGAGGCTTCATAATGGCCATTCCCAAACCAGTGAGTGACGTAACTACTGATTGCCGCTTGACCAGAACTTGGGAACAAAAGGGCAGATTGTGACCATATTTCGTATTTGTTCAGACACTAATCTCGGTGTCCACCTTGAAACTGTGCTGACTATAGATCCTCTGTGCTGTCGTGTTGAAGATGTCTGTGATGCATCGACGTTTTGTAGCTTTTTTGCAGCAACATCCATATTTGAAGCCTTGTCCGCTGTCATGGCGACAACTTTGTTTTAGCCGAATCAGCTTTATTGGCCAAGTATATGAACACATACAACAAATTTGACTGTTTTGTTGTTTCTCTCAATGGATTTAAACATCACTTCAGTAGACATACAGCAGAACAAGAACAACAAATCTTAACAAAGGCTAATCAGTTTTATTAAATGCATCTCTCACTAATATACACTTACCACCTTTTATTGAATATCCTCAAAGTCTTCACCTCGTCCTGTACACTGAATGAATGTGGACCGACGGGGATGTGAACTGCAGCTTGACCGTTTGACGGAGCCATAAAACTGCAAAGCTGTAATTCTAGTTTTATTTGGCTCCATCTGAGCTGGCAAGATAATTTGTCCTTCCCTTACAACTCTAAATCTGGAAACACTTGCAGAAATAAGAAGTTATGAACCAACTCCCAGGCCTGTTCTTCATGAGCCATTGCGCAACAAAAATGCTCAGCATTTGTTTCCTGTGTAGGTCATTTTAATCCCACATTTTCAGCATAACTGTGGCTGCTAATATTCAATTTTTTTTTTTTTTTTAAAGACCACAGCCAATAATGAATCGATGGGATGGAGGGGTAGTGGTCTTCTTGCCCTCCAAACAGACTGATTTCAGATGCAGACTCCAAATAGAAGTTTGGTACAATGTTTTGCAAACTGAAGCAACATAACATGCTAAAAACTACACAGCTTACCTGCCATTGTACAAAGAAATGAAACTCTATATTTGTGATTTGAAGTAGGAAGTATTGAGACGAACACACACTCTGCTGGTTTTAGTCTTTTTATGGGATAGGTTGACAAAAAATAGATTTTCTTTTTTTTTTTTCTTCTTTTTTTTTTAATGGAGCGCTTCTTTTTTTAGTTTTCATCCATTCATCTTTCTCTCCCCCCTCCTCCCGCTATCCTTCTCAGACTGGCAGTGTCGCGTACTCACCCCCAGGTCCTGGACATTGGGGTGACGCCCCAGGACTGGCTCACCGAACCCGACTGGGACAGCACCAACGGAAACACTCCCAGCGATAGTAACCCGTTGGGGGACGATTTCTTGGGATTTTGACCTCCACTGCACGGCAAGGAGGGAGACAACAACAAAGACGAGGAGGAGGAGGAAGAGGAGGAGAAGGAGAATGAGGAGAGGGGGCTGTCTTCTTATGAATTAACCAGACATCGGTATGTATTAAAGACGAGGCTACAGTTGAGTCCACGAGGGAATAAGAGTAGAACCGTGAGATGAAGTTTGCTGCTCTCATCACACGAGTGGTTCTTCCCTTCTTTGTGGAAACAACGCCGGCTGCTTCCTCAGCAAACCAAAGCAATAATAATAACCTCCTCTAATGTTACTCCATTTCCTCTGTTACTACCCTGCAAACATTTATGTTCACCAAGCCATTCCTCGGTCAGCATTTTGTTTACTTAATTTCTTCCTGTTTCTGCAGCTTCGGCACCGTAATCAGTGTTTTGTATGTCTTTAGTTATAATTTATAGTTTTGAAATTATTTTTTTATGGATGAAGTAGAGCTTAATTCAGACTGATGTACAGACTCTATCAGCAGGCCTTAATACCAGCAGGACAATCAGCTGCGTGAAAAAACAAAAACGAAATAGATGGTTTCTTAAGTGGATTTAGTTCACGAGAGGATTCGGCCTTCCTCTGCCACGGATGGAAATTGAAGATTATTTTATGTCAATAATCTGAAAATCAATGTACTTGTTGTATTTATATGAAATCTTTGAGTGGCTCGTTCCACACATGTTACAGGCAGGACTTTTTCTCTGCAGCAGTGTAACATGTTCTCATGAATGAAGCCCACATGTGTTCACAATCCATTGTGGCCATTTTAATGTACTTTATAATCTACCAGCATTGTATAGAAATAAAATATATTCATGAATATATAATAGTCCTGTGGTATATTCATCTACTAACAGTGGCTAAATACACACATGACTGTATGGAGGACAGGAAGAGGGAACATGTTCAGTTTGGACAGTTCACTGTTTATTCGTTTTTCTGGGACTTTTAATCATTTAAAAAAGTATTTTGACTGTTTTTGTAAAGCACTCCATTAAAAGTAAAAAATCCAGCTGGAAAAAATTATACTAAATTAAAAGGTAAATTGCAGCATAACGTAGTTAAAGTGTCAAAGTAAAAGCCCTGGTTTGGTCCCTATGACTCATGTATTATAATATATGACATCATCAGATCATGAACAGAGAGGCAGAGTTGCTGCTGCAGGTGGAGCCGGTTTGAACTACTTTATATTCAGTTTTATATCCAGGGACAGCAGATAAATGCGAGGAGTCGTCAGATGATTAGAAAAGAAGAAAAAAAATTCTCTAATCTTTAATTTTTCTGAGATGTTGAATCATTTGAACATTTACTTCGGCTACATTAAACCACGTGAGAAGTTTGCTGGGAGCGGTCACTATGGGGGAGCTGTTAACAACTCGGACATCTGAAATGTGACCCTGACTACACACTGCCGTTCGTCAGACAACAAACGGGTTGGAAACCGCTGCTTTATTCGTTAACGAGTTGTCCTCCACTGTGTCACATCTTCATCTTTAAAGTAACTAAACCTTTCAAAAACAAATGAAGCGGAGTGGAAAGTTCAATAGTTCCCTCTGAAACGTAGTGGAGTGAAAGTGTAAAGCACAAGCACCTCCAAGCTGTACTGACAGCACTTGAGTCAAGTTATTTTCCACCACTGCATGCGTGTGTCGTTAACAGGTTACAGCGAGTCACTGAGCTGAACTGTTTTCACCCGTTTACAGTCTCAATGCTGAGCTCGGCTTACAGACTGTGGGTGAACATTTACCCTGCAGATAGGACTTTAATTCTGGACAAGAAGGCAAATCAGGTCATTTTTTCTAAATGACAAACGGTTCCTTTGTGCTCATATGGTGGGAAGCACACCAAAAATAAATCAAATCTGTAACTCGATGACGCAGGCTAAACTGTGTCTGCTGTGGTACATTGGTTTACAGAAGCTACAAAATAAAACTTGGAGACAGAGAGAGAGAGAGAGATTTTTGAAATGGATTCTTTTATTTTGTAGGAATTCAGCTCACCGGTGGATCAATGCAGTGGGCCTCTTGTCGATTCTTGTTAATACAATGATACTCTGAAATATTTAATGAAACTTCACGCCACCAGCTGTTTAATGCGTGTACTTGGATCTTCGTCGTCTTCACCCTCCGACAGGTTTAAACGGGCAGTTTGTAAGATGCTTAACTTAAAACACTCAAAACCGAAGTTAGCATGCTGACCAGTCTTGTAAAGCCATTTTGCACCAGAAGATGGAGAGACGAGGCAGTGAGTGACTGTTGCGTGAAGTCTGCCCTGAGGCCTACAAGGGAAGAAGTAGTAGTGCGTTCTGACTTCCTGTCATGATAACCGGAAGAGTAAACACAACGATGGCTGAAACCTTTGGTAGAACAAGAGTTAAGATCCACCGCCGGAGAGACGGCTGCTGTTGGTGAGTGAAGGGATGAAGTTTGATGCTAAACTCACAACATTTCTGCTGAGTCAACAGCTATTAATGCTAATTAGTTGTGACCGTCGGGTGGACAAAGGACAGATCGCCATTGAAGTTTTTTCCAACGCTGTCTTGTGTCTTCACGGTCGGTGCGTCCGTGGCTCAAACTGTGAATTAGGGCGTGCTGCCAGCGGTCCGGTCCAGCTGGTGAGTTATTTTTACACAGTAAACCTCTATATGACGTCACTGACAGTATTAATATGTTTAGTTTGCTGTTGATATGCGGTTCAGAGCACTTATTGTGGCTGACACGACCTCACCACCGACCAAGCCTGGTGGGTCCCAGATGTAAGGCGTAGCACTGAACTACAGGCACACTGTGGCTCACCACCGCCTCCTAATGCACAAAGAAAGGATTTCGCTCTTACAAATTACACCTTTAAGGTTACTGCTCACTGTGTGTTCTCAGTTTGCTCTTGTTTTCCACTTATTATGATCTTCTGGAGTCACTTTTGTTTGTCCCTAGATATGAAATGGTGCAATGTATTAATACAGATGTACTGTAGTCCTCATGAGAATGGAGGTGCGGTTTGTTTGTGCCACCAGCAGGGGGAAGCCCTGTGCTATCCAATAAAGCCCCCCCCGACCCCCCCACCCCACACACACACACACCCTCACACTCACACTGACACACACACACACACACACACACACACACACACACACACACTTGAGCTGACATATACCTGAGTCTTCAGCAGTATCTGATGCTGGTCACACATTCTGGACCAAGACAAGTCATCTGTAGTCTCGGCTGCCAGACGATGACGTTATAACATGTCTAATTCTGTCTAAGAAGCCCGTCCCGCTCTGTTGTCCTGAATCCAAAGTGACAGCGTAGGTCAATAAACGCAACTTTTATTAGCTGGGAGAGAGGTTGTGATAAGGATGAGAGGATGCTTTGTGTCAGACTGATCTATAAACCACCAGAAAGAGGAGATGATGGCAGGGGTGGAGGACACGGGGACTAAGCCTCAGCCTGTCTGGCTTCCTTATCACACACGCACGCGCGCGCACACACACCCACCCACCCACACACCCACCCGTTCCTTGCCACGTTCTGTATTCGACCCATGTGTGTGTGAACAGGACTCGGGAGGGCTGAAAGTCACGCGGCTCGCCCCTCTTTTCTCCCTCTAACAGGCTCTGGCTCAGTGAAGCGGGGCCTTTTTTTTTTTTTTTTTTTTTTTACAATTCGTCCCGACAAGCTTACTTAACCACCTGCATTATTTAACAGTCTTTTCTCAAAGGGAGCTCGTACTCTGTCTCCACTCTGATGAAAGCATGCACAGTGAGCAAGAGGCAGGCAAAAGTCTTCTCCGTGTCAGAGCAGGGACAGAGACTGCAGGCACGCACACACACACTTAAAAGGCAATGAAGGGCTAAAGACTCGGGGCATCAAGGTCAAGTGATCGTGGATGAAGGAAAGCCGCTGAATATGAGGTATATTTATGCAGACAGATTTTAAATGAGCTAATTTGCTTACATTTTTATTGACACATTAAAGCGAATATTACATTTCTGACCATGAAAAGGAATCACTTATCTAAAATTCAGGCACCCTGTGTATGTCTCCCCCAGCCTCCTTTCAATAAGCAAAGAAGAAAAAAACCTCCAAAAGAATATTCCTTTTTATCGAAGGCAAAGTGGGTGAAAAACAAAGAAATCTGGGAAAGATTAAAGGAATAGTTTTGGGAATGTGTTTTTTTTTTTTTTGCTTTTGATATCACTTTCATGTCTGTCTGTTAGATATGAAGCAACTGCCAGCAGCCAGTAAGTTGGGGAGCCTCTTGCTCTGTACCAAGTTAGAAAAAACTAAAGATATTCATACACCATCAACTCTGAAGTTGCTTTCAGAGAGAAACCAAAGTCCGTAGTTGGCCTTTCTTAAGAATGAAGGCAGTTCGGGGGGGAAAGTGCTCTCCTGGTCCGTCCCTAAAGTTCCTGGTTTTCGTTAACCTTCCTCAAACAAACAAACAAACAAGCAGTTACATTTGCATAAATGATACTTTTACCTTAAAATAGACATTTTATTTAAAATGTGACTCGGCAGATGTAAACTGTTAGTATGTGTAAGCCTCCCTTCCTTGGTCGATTATTTCTCTCTTCTGTGTGTTACTATTTTAGAAATCCCCGCCACAGGGGGAAACAACAACAAAAACAACAACAACAACAATAATCTCCGAGCTGGCAACTTGCACACTGAAAATGGCAGTTTGAAAAAGATTTGGAAAAGCAAATAAGATGAAGAAGGCCGATCGTTGGTTCTTTTGAGGGGATTTATCCATTTTATTGCTAATTGCCATTCCCTTATAGTATGTTAGTACAAACATACAAATATGTGACAGGATGAAGAACAATAGATAGTTTACATGGAGACAACCCTGTTCACCGTAAGCACTGAGCGTACAGTGACATGGACAGAAGAACTTAAATCTGGCGGGTAAGTAGAGTTTGCAGCGGTCAGAGAGGGTAATCGGTGGTTGTGTCACACACACACACACACACACACACACACACACGATTCACTGGTGTGTGCTCAGTGTTTTTGTATAGCTGACACAAGCACTGCAGTAAAACTTGCTCAGCATGGAACAAACATTTAAACTAACTAATCCATATTTTCATCTTTGGAGAAAATGAATGTCCAGTGGCTGTGATCGATGGCGTCCTTAATTCACATATCTCATCATTTTCTGCCAGCGGTAACGTGTTTGAGCAGCCATATGGAGACACGACTTTTCCATTGTGCCTCTGTCTAGATATTTGCATAACATCAGTGAGTGGAAAGAGGAGACTTTAAAGATTTAGACCGGGCAGAGAGCGACGCTTGAAGTGCCACTGATGCAGGAGAACGATTGCGTGTCCGTCTTCGTGTTCGTGCCTCTTTCTCGTCATCGTCTTCGTTTGCGACGTCCACGTCACATCAGACCGACGCCATCTGAGCTTCCTGCCGTCCGAGGCAAGAACCGACAGATCTGTTTGCGTCATGAGGCTCCACCGGGACTCCTCTGACTGTCTCTGCAGTCGTCATCTGCTGCTACTGTTTACTCCATTCATTATAAAGCAAATATCAGCGTTTTATTTGACACGGCAGCTCCATTAGTGTGTATGTGGGCCAACAGTGTGTTGCGGTCGGACTCTTTCCGGAGACCCAGTTTAATTTATGTTTTCGGTTCTACAGGATGCCAAGGATGGGTGGGAGTGGGCGACTGTGTGTGTGTGTGTGTGTGTGCGTGTGCGTGTGTGTGTGTGCGTGTGCGTGTGCGTGTGTGTGTTAGGGGTTGTTACATTGATGCACGGCGGCTGCAGATCCAACCTCATCCAACTAGCCTTGATTTTGAAGGCCTGGGCCACATCCATTGCAATCTAACCTTGTCACACCTCATCGGCTGGAGGCCAACGTTGGCCACATGCACCCTTCATTAGCATCCCGACAAACAACATCTGCTCGTGCCGAGCTCAGAAGCGATCTGATATATTGGGCCGACACGGGCCTCTCAATAACATCACATCTAGGCCAGCATGAAGTGTCACTTGCCTCCTGTTTGATAGCACATGATGCAGTTTGGTAATTAAAAGATTAATATGAATAACTTTCCTTCCATTTGGAGCTTTGAACTCATCTCCCAGAGTCCAAGTAATACATTTATATTGCAGGGGATGCAGCACCGTTTGCTAAAGTGCACCTGTGATGTGCACAATCACGAGCGCACACAGAGGCCCGAACACAGTTAGTTATTTAGGTTTTGTTTTTTTTGGAGCGGGGGTCTCCAACCTTTTTTCCTCTGAGAGCTGCTTTGATTAAATCAAAATGTCCGAAAGCTACTCCTGTTTAGTAATAATGTGTTCACGCAGCTGAGCTCCACCCAAACCTGCTGAATAAGCTTCTTTTATGTGAACGATGACAAATCGATACTCACCACACATTTGGTCCTACAACAGCTTAAATTCAACAGGTTATCAGATTTATATACATAATGTTCGAACCCTCTGTGATCTACTCAGAACCGGGGCACGTTTTGCTCGTAAATCGCAATCTACAGGTTGGAGACCTCATGATGTGAAATCAATACTAAAATCCTGTAACAGTTGTTCATGATTACTCATCAAAAGTGTGATTGTCAGATTTCTGTCACAATAGGTTCCTGCAAAGCCTTCTTAAGAACTGAAGGGTCTCTGTGTTGGGGTGGGCGATATGGCCCAAAAAAAACATCACTATGTCTGGGTATTTTTACAATCACAATATTTTTCATATGACAAAATAGAGAAAAATATTAGGTGATTGATTTTGATTACTCACAATTTCAACTTTGGAGTTGAAAGCCAGTGTTTGTATTAACGCATAATGCAGTAACTTAAACAGGGAGAACGGTAGCGGATTAAGAAGATGCAATCAGTTGATATCGAGAATCAATCAAATACACCTTAAATGTTTGGAACTGGAACCAACAGATGTTGAGCAAAGGGCAAAAAAAAAAAATGGATGAATGAATTATTCCACCTTGACATTCCCGTGTATTTCCACATGCAGAGGAAGTGCAGCAAACAAGAAGACACAAATCTTGCATTGAAAATATTTTATTTATTTTCTGTGTTAATACATAATTAGACATATATATTTTCATAGAAATAATATATATATATATATGTACTGTATATACCATGGGTGTGAACAATAGCAGAGTCATGCTAGCCCTCATGAACAGGTTTTATCCCATGAACATCAAAATGGTTCAACACAGACATCGTGATTGTACATAAAACACTGACTCCATGCTTCTTGGTTATTTGGTTCGACATAAAGTACAAATATATGCCATAAGTAAACGACCCCGTTCTTCACTTTCTTCTTCTCAACAGTCGCTCATCTGGTCATCTGCAGCCCGGGCGAACCAGTGGTGACGGGGCAGTTTTAGCCGTGTCGTAGGCTTCGGTTGGAGCACGGCGATTGGGTGAACAGTGTTTTGGTTTAAGGCCGGGGGTTACTGAGAAGCTCAAGGTTGTATTGGGACTATTTGCTCTACTGCGATATCAGATTATTTCAGTCACACAGTTGCATCATTACTGAGGGCTTAAAACGTCCTAACAAGCATCGTAATTTGAAGAGACTGTGAGAGTGAGTGAGCGCTTCATTTAAAGTCTCCTGCAGTAAATTATTATTTGTTACCAGAACCTCTATAGACACATAAACCGGAGCTGTGAGTGATGACTTATTTGGTCCAGCATGATAAGTTATTTGATCACATTTTTTTGTTTTCCTTCCCCTGGAATGGCTTCTGTCATATTTGCGCTAATGACGGCAGCTTTTGAAACCAAATTCTGGCTCCTTTTGTGCCAACAGACGCCCCCGTTCACATACAAACAAGAAACACTCAAACGTCTCACCGTGACTGGACTGAACTTGAAGCTTTGCCACTGCAAACCCCACCGGGTGTAACGATCTCCTCTGCCCCTCTGTCACTCACACCTTTATGGCCTCTGATTCTCTGACTCATCTCCCCCTCTGTGTGTGTGTGTGTGTGTGTGTGTGTGTGTGTGTGTGTGTGTGTGTGTGTGTGTGTGTGTGTGTGTGTATCTCTTTCTGTCTGTCTCCCAGTCTCAGACTCCTTATTTGCACATGCCTCATTGGATGTTCACCTTGAGCAGCTGTTCATTCGCCACCCGCAGCCTCAGACAGACAGAGACGGAGGTGTCTGGGCCAGACCTGCCTTCTGCTGCTTACCCCAATGTGTCATTTTGGACCGCGGCCAGTTAGAGAATGCTCTTGGTGGATGAGTGTGTGTGTGTGTGTGTGTGTGTGTGTGTGTGTGTGTGTGTGTGAGGGGGTGCTTGGAGCGATATAGTAAAATGATCACTTTGGGCTCACTAGTATTACAGTCACTGGGCTCATTTGTACATTTATCACCCTCTACATCAGTTTAACATTCAATGATCCAGATGACATTCACCCCCCCCACCCCATCCCACCCCCTGCCCCCTACCCCTCCCCTCCCCCCCGCGCGCACACCCGGTTTATTGAGGACGCTGTGAGAAAGTTTTTGCTTCCTTTGATCAATCACAAAAGAAAAAGAACAGAGTTCTTCCTGAGAGGATGAAGCTGCTTATTACAGAAAATGTGATTCAGTAGTTTAAATCTAACTGACACTTCAAATAATACAGAGTTCATCTTCAATACAAAAACGTGTTCTGGAAAGGCAGTTTGATTTACTTAAATCATTCACCTTGATGTTTTGTTCACACACTGTAAGTTAATTCCTGTCCTAACCAGTCAGTGCTGAGTAATGCATCAGTCCTGCAATGTCACTGTTCATGTGGGAGCCGTGGTATTAGTTGTATTTCATTAAAACAACTGCGTTTTTACGACCGAACCACTTGAATGCCGAATACACACGAATGCACACGACTTCCCGTGTCGTAACCGCGAGCTCGCCAGTTCCATTTGAACTCGGCACAAGTCCTCTTGTTTCCACTCCGCCTACAAAGCTCCAACTGGTCAACTCGTACTCCAGCAGACGTGCTGGCACGACACCAGAGCTGAGTGAATGAAGGCCGGGACGTGTGCGGAGGTCTGGCTCTCTGCTTGGCACAAACAATAAGAGCGCCAACTCCATTCTTACAGATTAGGTATGACAGGAAAGCAACAAAAACAAAAACAAATTGTGGACTGTTCCTTTTTCGATACAAATAATCAAGATGAAAAAGTATACACAAACGTGGGCCTGTACGATAAGTAGGAGTGTGTTCAGGACGCCTGCGCGACAAGAATCAGGTCCTGAATTCGTCACCGCGGTAGGTTAAAAAGAAGGGCTGTTTAAAAATACTTCCAAAGGTTGCTGACTGAACTCCCGCTCCACCTGCGCAGACAACAACGATCAGTCCAACGCCTAACAGGCTCCCTCCGGCAGACGCTACCAGCTCCACTCCCCTTTGGAAAAAAGCTTGACATTCACTTCCCCGGTGCTTTACTTTGTCGGACGCGCTCGCTCTTTAATTCTGCCGTGTTCCTCGGCGCTGGCCACGATGACCCACTTCTGTCATCGCCTCGAGTTGTAATATGCTTCAAAAGAATTTACAAGTCTGCTCTTTTAGCCTCTTTGTTTGTGTGCCAGTGGAAAACGCTTCATCTGCTTGTCAGCTGATTTCTCCCGACAGAAGCCCGTCGCGACATTAAAGGCACTTATTCATTCTGCACGGTCGTTCTTTGAACCTCTATTCTCTCCAGACACTTGTTTTACATCCATTTATACGGTTTCAGAAAGTGGTGCGTGAATTCATTCTTTTTTTTTTTTCACTTTTCTCCTACTTGAACAGAAACCAATTCATTTCCGGTTTGAGAAGCAGCGTTTCACGGCCTTCTGTGATCGTAGGCTTTACTGACAGCTGCTTTCAATGAGGGTTTGTTTACCGCGTTCAGGAGAGAAATCCACTCGACCCCCTCGTGGTGTTTATGACCTCGGCTGTCCAAGTTTTGGGAAAGTTCAGAATTCATTAGTGTTTGCTAGCATTTACAGAAATGTCATAAAGGGCCAGGTTTGTTTGTTTTTGTTTTTTTCAGAATTTCCATGAGGAAAATATTCACGTTCCCACCGTCTTCATACTTTCCTTGTGTCAGTATTTTTCAGGCGATGGCAGAAAAAAGGCAACTGACAATTTTGGCAGCTAAAAAGACTCTATATGAACAATTGTCTGCATACATGACAAAGAAATATTAAATATTAAAGAAATAAGTGTTCTTGAAGTGTAAAGTCTATAGCATTAAAAACGAAAAATGGACGACCTCACCGAGGTTCAGCTGCATAGCTAAATACTCGTTCACATTTCCAAACAGTTTCACGTTTAAAGGACAAAAAGGTTTTTACAATGAGGACTCGCTGAAAGCTTTCTGGTCTCTCGGGTCCTTTAATGTGCTGGTCTGGAACAAGCTTAGTTGGTTACCTAGTTAGCCACACATGCTATCATTTGACACTTATATACAGTAAGAGTAGTCTCGTCCCTTCCTCACACTTCTGCTCTTGGGTTGTTGTTTTAGTCTTTTTTTGTTTTGTTTTGTTGTTTTTTTTGTGCAAAAGCTGCCAAACTCTTAAAATACCAAGTTTTGCTTATCATGCTTATTGATGACAGTGATTGTTCCTCCTTACTCATCTTATCTCTGCCTTCCCTCTGACTTCTCCTTCTGCATCGATTCCTTCATTCACCTCCTCCCTCTGCTCTATTCCTCTTTACTTGTTTACCAGGTAAAGTGTCCGTCCCGGCCAGTCTGAGACGAAAAGATGATAAATGAGCAGAGGAGCGAGGGCTGGGCGGTGGGCCGGGGCAGAATAAGAGATCGGGGAGCTGATGTGGAGAGGGAGGAGGCAGCTAACGGGAGTCTGAGAGAGGATATAATGAGAATCAGGGGAGAAGGAAGCCGGTGGAGGGGGTGGGGGGGGGAGGGGGACCGGTGAAGGGGAGAAACGAGGAAATGGTAGAGTGATATATGAGAAAGAGAGCATTGCGACAGAGGGATAAAGAGCGAGGGTAAAGTCATAAATGGGAGAAAGAATGAGGGTGGCTGGAGACACAGGAGGAAAGAGGAAGGCTGATAACGGAGGGAGAGGGTGAGAAATGGACGGCGGGGTGAGGGAGGGGTGTGTTTGCAGAGCTGATGATCGAGACGTAATGGCTGTCTCTCTCAGCACGGGGCAGTATTTAAATCCAGCACGAGTTCGTGTGTGTGTGTGTGTGTGTGCTGCTGATTAGCAGTCATCACAAGCAGCCAGGCAGTCAGACATTCACTCATTATCACTAATAAGGGTGCAGCTCTGCTGAGTTCAGCTTCGCAGCATTTTTCTGTCTGACTCCTTCGTTGAACTCAACTGGTGGGCGCTGTTATGCAGGGTTACGGTTCCAATATATTTGCAAGTATGCAGATAACACAACATAATTGAAGAGGAACCTCCGGAGAAGATAATGAGTCCTTATCTAAAGCTGGATAATCCTGATAAAGTCCTTTGCTTCTCCACATAAAACCCTTGATGAAGTGGTAACGGCACAAGAGAGAAGGTTATGTGCCGTGATTCTGCTTTAATAGTAAGATGTCCAAGTGCTCCGGAGAACTGGGGCTGCAATTAATGATTATTTTCCTCCTTTTAATTAATCTATCCACGTGTTTCTACGTTAGAGAATCAGGTTGTCGTTATTCTTTGGTTCTTTCTGTCAAACAAATCCCAAGAAAAGACCAAAACCAACAAGCTGTTCCTTAGTCTGCCTGTAGAGCCCATTAATCACTCATTGGCTCCTGCTGAGGTTATAAATCTTTCAAGATGGCACACAAAAATCTACTTTCTCTTTTTAAAAATGCTCTTTGATTTCGAGAACGGCTGGAAACTGTAGTTTTTAAACAACTGTTACTTGTACAGGAATTAATTCTGTATTTGCTTGGGACTCTTTTCAGCTGCGGATTATTATACAACTGGTGGAAGGGGAAGTTTGTACAGCAGCAGGATGCTGTGGGATGGACTCAAAATGAATGACAATGCCCACGGTGTAGGAACACGTCACCCAGTGAAACAATGCAGCTCACTGATGTGTTAACAATAGATCTAATGTCACAAAGAAGAAATAAGCTAAATAACACAGGCTTTGGCTCTGTTTGTACTTAACAGGCCTAATTCATTGATGGTTTTGGGTGTTGTCATGGATTCTTTTTCTTTGTTTTGACAGAAACATTTTATACGTTAATCAATTTCTGTATAAAATGCCTCGCATACTGGGCATCTTGGCAATAATAATATGAGCCTGAAGCTTTGTTCATGACAGTTCTCGGTGAGGACAATCTAAAATACACAAGTGGACTACTTTTAGATGTTTGAGGCTTGTAATAAATTTGGACTTGAGCCTTTTTTTTTTTTTTTTACATTGTTGGACTGCCAGATTGGAGGAGGAGACCTGTTTAAGGTTTCAGCTGTAAATACTGTGTTTAAATCTTCAACTATTAGCATGTAAATTATATCTTCACGAATGTTTTCATAAACGTGCCAGTTCATCAAACTTCGACATACTGCATTGCTGGCAGTTTGGGAAGTCTACAGTGTAACTTTTGTGCACTTAAACATTAATTTGATGTATTTTTTTTCTATCCCATTTTAGTCTCATTATGCATGTTCATGATAGCTGCAAAGGGAGTCTCATAAAAAATATTTTCAAAACAGGCTTCAGCCACACAGGCGAGTGTATCGTCTCTGTGCTTCCTGGCATCCCTGTGGGTCTTCTGCCAAACCCGAATGGAAGCCCAGCCAAACCTTGGCCAGTTTATACATTTCATTAGGAACGATGCCCTCCATATCTCCATCCATATTCCCAGCACATCCTGCTGCAGACCACAGATGGCATGTAGTGCTGATCGCTGAATATGCAGACATGAACAATACCTTTTAAAAAGGAACCGAAATTAGCTACTTTCCACAAGACATGTCAGTTTTTAGAAAAGGTTGACACTGATGTTAACATCTGGATTTCAAAGCTGGGAATTTTTTTAATATTTGAATTTGAATGACAAATTGCCTGAAAGAGCAATCATTGTTTTTTTTAAATGCAAGAGGACATCCCATGAGCAAAATGAGCAGTCATGGCTGAATATTTCTATTTTAGAACTGCAGTGACAATCTGAGAGCCTAAAAAAGACAGACTCAGACAGCCCGGGTTTTTTACGTCACACACCTAAGGAACCAGTCCCGTCAAACACAGCACCCAGGGGGGTGGGGCTTTACATATGAGGCTGCAGGGGAGCTGCGAATGGGTGGGTGGAGATAGAGGCAGAGACTATTTGAATTTTCATATATCCGAACATACTGAATAAAAGCAGAGATGTCGAGTTACATCGGAGCCACTTTGAGACATTTGGAGATTTCTTTTTCTTGGAACAAAATTTCTAAATGTAATTTTGATGAACAGATTTGAGTTTTTTCAGGGTTTTAATCAAGAGGAACTTTAAACTGAATCATGGCTGTAGTCAATCATCGTCCCCTACCTTATGTTAGTAAAATACTGGGGATGTCAGTGGGAGAGAGTTAAAGTTCCTTCTTGGAGAAGAGATAAAAAAAAACCTAAAAAAACCCCCCAGATGCATCATTTAACTGATGATGAAGAGATCGAGAGAGGCAGGAGACAAAACTCTGTGCAAAACCTCTGACCCAACAGTGTAATCATACCCTAATCAAGACTGAGATCATAAGGGCTCAAACAATCACAACAGGAGGAGCGCCAAACAGCAATGTGCTTATTAGAGAGACACTGGCACAGAAAGACAGGGGGAGGAGATGAGCTGCTACACAGAGGGCTGTTAAAAAGAAAGGACGTAATGGCAGATGGACAGATAGAAAAAGAGAAAGTCCTCAGTTTTAAAACAGGCTTGTTTTGTTTTGTGCTGACTGGTACCTGGGCCAGCGCTTCTTGTGTAGCAGCCTACGTTTCTGCCATCTCCGACCAGCCGTACGAACCTGAAGTCGGCATTCATGTTTGATGATCCGTTCCTGGGATTCCATGCCACTGATGAGGTGAAACCAGGACGTATGAATCAAGCAGTCCTCGTCACGAAGAAAGTGATGGACGGACGGTTAATGTCTTGTGTCTGTTTCAGCTGCAAGTCGGCTACAGTCCAGTTTTGGTCACGGTAGAAGTGAATGCAATTTTGTTTCCCGTTCGACTGTTTGCAGCCTTCGGTTCCACAACATCAAATTTGTGTCCGCTCTGGAGTTTGTAGAGAGCTCCATTGTGTTAAGAACAGCTTCTGTGATGGTTTATCTGTTCTTCAGTGTTTTTTCTCAGAATGGCTTTCTCTTGGTCTCAGGGTCTGAAAGAAACAAAGTTATCATCCATGAGGACAGACAAAAGGCTGTAACAGCTCAACGATGATAAGGACCGAAAGCAAAAGGTCAAAAATCTTTAGTCAGGATAGTATTTGTTTTGTGTCTTAGGCAATTTTTCTGTTTTGTTTGTTTGTTCTTAATTGCCTGTTCCCCGAGGCCCCGTCTCTTGTCACTAATGTTGCTCCATCTGTCAAGCCTTCAATTTCAGCACTCCAGAGTCTGCTTTTCACAGTGACAGTCATAACTACTCAAAAGTCAGAGTAATTGTTGCAACAACGGGCCGAGGATTTCAGACGGAGGTACTCAAAAGCAGCATCTCTTTTCCAGGTGCCGCGACTGAAATGACGAGTGGCAGATTTCATCACTTGTCGTCAGCTAATTAGCCCGTGAATCGTCTGAAAACTCCATCTGCAGCTGACGTTTTATCCTCTTCCGCTGACTCGTGTCAAAACAAGAAGTCCATGAAAGGGTCTTAAAAATGCGCTTGACAGCTCTATACATGAGATACAGCCAAGAGACTGAGGGTGAAGCTTCACATTCCAAGAAAATCATTTTTATCCTCACCATCTGATGACTATGATATGGAATAGCTGCTAACATCACCCAAAACTAGTTACATCTAGCAACCTGTGACTAAACAAAGAATAACACAATGATATAACCCCTTGGCTTTGAAAGAAACATTTGGTTATCACCGTAAATAGTAAGCTCGTTGGCCGTACGTGCTAACATTTGCATCTTGTGCCACAGAAGACAAAAATACAGTCTATTTTATACCCTTTTATTCTTATATTTTTAGTTTTGGTAAATATAAAAGAAGTTACTGGCTTCTAAACTCTAGAAATATCAAGCCCCTCTCGTACTACAGCACCATGTACAACTTGAGCATGTTGAGAAATTCCTCGCTTGAAATGCCGGTCATGTTTTGTGGTTCAGTAAATGGTCATTTGCAAAAAGAAATAAGTCACTCAGACCCCAAATTAGTTCAAAACCACAAAAAGGACTGTGATTTGTAATAATAGATGGCAGACAGAGAGAAAACACAGCTAATTCATGGTGATATGGTTACTTAATTTAGACTGTCGTTAGACTGAAAAAAGCATGTAAATAGAAATAGAATAAGAAGAGGTATTTCTGTGAGGATGACGTAAGATGTGAGCTCTTTGCAGAGATTAGTCAATAAGGATTTCCTGTTTCTCACCTGTCCTGAGGTTTGAGGAGTTGGTTATTGCAGAAGGCGATGCAGGGCTGGTCTCAGACGTTGCTGCGCAGTAACCCCCCCTGTGGGTGCTCAGGAGTACTGCACTCTGAGGAGTTCTTGGCTTTGTCCTTGTTGTTGTTGGGCTCGTTGTCTTTGATGATGTCATACTGACGACAAAACAGGGCGATCACCCCTGAGAGACGGATGGACATGACAATTACTAGTTACAATAACATTGAAGGAATGTTTTTTCTGTATTTATGCTAAGCTGTGCTAACCACTTGCCGGCTTTAGCTTCATATTTGCTGTAAGATGTGTGAGGGTTTTAGATGACCTTTTCTCTCAGCATGAAAAAAATAAGTGTATCATCAAAAATGTTGAAATATTCCTTTAAAGGTCCCATATTATATCAATTCAGATTTACTTTTTGCTTTTGATTATGAAGCAGGTTTAGGGGCTATACAGATATTGTGAAAGTCTAAACACACTCAGTCCGCATAGAAATGCACACAGCCTGTTGGGACCTGTAAGTGTTGCTCATAGAAGCTTACATGGAAGGTTCTTACCTCTATCCATGTAGATTTTCTTAAATCTTACATTCACGATTATATTAACGAATTCATGTCAACATGACGCTGCTAATAAAGAAGATATGGTTGAAAGCTCCAGAACAGGCATGCGGCTTCGATTGTTTTGTGAACAGTTTCAAAGGTCAGGAATGAAATGTCAGTGTCAACTTTGATTGATGAGGACCATGTGACACCACCGAAATCTCCACAGTCAGTGGACATTGAGTGGAGACTGTTTTGCTAATTGTCAGACTTTTTTTTTTTTATATATATATATATAAAAGAATTTAAAGTTGGTAAAACTATTGGAAATTGCATTAACCTCACTTGATTTAAATCTTAGGGAAGAAACAAAAAGCTCCAAATCTGCTTATTTGTTAGTCATGTCCCTGAATGCACCTGTTGACTCTCTATAGGCCTGAACACCTTGAAATATTGATACACGGCATTTCATTCAACAGATGGACGAGTTGATGTACTTCTGATGTGTCAATAAAGCTGATCAGATTGAACTGAGGGAAACGGAGACACGCAGAGTGTGAAATGAGCAGATGGAGATATGAACTCGATGAAGTGATAACCACGTGGAGCCTGGCTTCAGTCACAGAGATTAAAAACATGGCAGAAGAGTTGGAGATGTGGAGGCTGATAAAGAACAAGCACGGAGAGGGGAGAAAGAGAATAATTCATGACGGTGGAGGAGCATGTGGAGAATCCAGGCCCGAACAGGCGTCAGCCTCGGCTCATCTGCTCACTGCAGTACCAAAGGGTGAGATGGGATATCTCACTGTGATATCCCCCAGCTTGCCCCACAGGCCCAATTAAAAGCTGAAAAACACAATTCGCCTCCTTCAGTTACAGGTTTTTTTTCATCACCCTGCCCTCCTTTTTCCTTTTCTCCAGTCTCGATTAGCTCAGTTTTTCACTCTTTTCCCTTGCTGCTCCCTTTGAATCTCCCTCTGTTTCTCCCCCAGCCTCTCATCCTCTCGTGGGTAATTGGCGAGGGAAATATCGGCCTCTTGCTGTTAATATACTGTATGTACAACATACAGTATTTGGGCCATATTTGTATCTCTTTGCGGTTGGTAAAGTGGGTTAGTGAGGAATATTTATAGCTGTAAAACTGAGCTGTACTGAACTGTATAGCTGAGGTGCACAAAAGGATAAGTGCATCATAGAGCTCATGACTGGGAGGCTGAAATAACCAGCAGTCACACTCTTGTCACTTGAACAGTAGAACTTTAGTAGCGCTTAAAATGACACTTACTGACAGCACTTTGTAGTTTGGCTCTCTTGAAGAAATTGTATTTTCTTGATTCCTGTTGTTCTGGGTTTTGTATCCTCATGGTTGAAATGCACTTATTGTAAGTCGCTTTGGATAAAAGCGTCAGCTAAATGAAATGTAATGTAATGTAACTTGAAAAGGTGACCTTGCAAGTGGCTGCACTCTGTTTATGTCTCTTTTTTCTTTTCTTTTTTTTTTTTTTTTCCAGAAAAGAGCACTTCATAAAATGTTTCTATCAGCACAAAAATCAACTTTGATGTAACAATAAGTTTGACAGAAAGTTGTGTGTTACTTCTGTCTGAATGATCTGAAAAATGTGAACGACATCATGTTTTTTCTTGATATCAAGATGCTGTCATTACAATATGTGAGTTCCTGCAGATGGTAAGAAGTAAAACTGAACACTGTCAGACGGATTAGAATGACATTTTGTAAAGTCGTTCAGGGTCCCCAGAGGATGAATCAACCTAGCTGATCCCTGCTGATTTTCTGAAGTGTCACTAGCAGGTCAAAAGTTTCATTTATTATGTGTATTATCTAAACATCTACATTTGGACTAGAACAACAGTTGGGCTCTATTTTAACAATCTAATCTCAAGGTCTAAACTGCATAGTTTAGGTGCATTTCGAATGACCTCAATTCCATTTGTTTCTAGTTTAACAGCAGATAATGTGAGCATAACATGAGGTGCATTGTTCAAACACAGGCCCTTAGACTCTTAAATAGTCATAGGTGGCTTTAGGTGTATCATGAAGTAAACCAATCAAAGTGTCATCTCCCATTCACTTTAAGAGCCAGCTATGTTTGCACGTTGATGGATTGCTATTACATCAGCAGATTTGTCAAGTAGCAAGAAAGAGCTCTTCTCTGCGAAGGAAACAGATCTGCCCGTGCACAGATTGATGTGCACAACATTAATCTTTCACATGGTTGTCTTTTTATCTGAACTGTTTTGCATGTTTGCACGGTGCTGCATGTTAGAAGCGCTGTGTGTTTTGCAACTTTCTAAATAGGCGCAAACGTGCTCTCTTTATAATGGGCCCTTTGAATAACAGTACAAAAACTACCATTGACTTGAGACCAAAGTTTTGTCATGTATCAGCCCTCAAAGTCATGTATCCCTCCCCAAATGTTTTGCGAGGGTTAGGATTGGGGTTTATGGGTGTGTCTGGTTTGATTGACAGGTCTGTGGTGCAATCAGGTTTCCGCTATAGGTGGATCGGGTTCCCAATCAGGTTGCGTTAGATGCACACCTCACTCACCAGCTTGTTTAAAATTTGGTCACTTATGGTTCCAAAAAACTGAGATGGCGACAGCCGAAATGTCGAACTCGACGCCTCAAAATGGCAGTTCACAAACCAACGGGTGATGTCACTGTTGGTTGTCATTTGTTTGTAACACGTAAACTTTGTCATCATTACATAATGTGTGGCATATATAACATGTTAAAGAAATAATGATATCACTTAGTAACATGCATACAGCATACGCGCACGTACAAAACAACAGCTAGTATCATGTCTGAAATGTTGCATTTCAACATAACACTTCCCTTTGCATGATTTCTCATCTGCAATCTTTGTTTTGTCTGTATGTATGGATATATATATATATATATATATATTTTTTTTTTGGTCCATTTTCAGAAGAATGTTACTATTAGGGCTACTTCCCTCCCGAAACAGTTTATTTTTGTTTCCATTTGCAATCTACAGAATTGAGTCTTGGATTTCATGTGCTCTGAACACCCAAAATGCAGACTGGCCATTTTACCATCCCACTGCAGGGAACAAAATACTCCTCACAGAGTGAAGACTCCACAGCCGATGTGTTTGTCTCATAATAGGAACTTATTTGCCGCACAGACAGTTCCTATAAGGTCTGCAGTGATAAATGTGTGTCGTTGAAGAGGAATATTACCTGCCCACATGATGAGCACCACTACAATGATGATGAGTTCTCCAGCCCTCAGCTGGGCAGCTTGACCAACCTCCTCCATCGTCACCTCGTCTGGAGGGAGAACACACACACACACACACGCACGCACGCACACACGCACGCACGCACACACACACACACACACACACACACATGCACACAGTCAACAACATGCTGCTGAGAACGAGTCATTGTCTCAGAGAGCAAATGTGAAATTGCCAGCACTCTGAACCTCTGCAGGGAAAGATAAAAGAATCAAACAGGGTGGCAGGAGCGAACAGAGAGGACGGCTGCTGTAACTTCTCCGCTCTGGTCAGTGTAATTAAAGCTAAATGAGAGCAGAGGTCCACAGAGACAGAGAGAGCTGGATCACCACCCAATCACTCGCTGTGTTTCTCCTGCTGACAGCAGTCTGGCAGCATCAGCATAACACCAATCACAGGGTTAGAGGGTTTGAACACAGTCCGCACTACAAGCTCTCGCTCTCTGTTGCCAACAGAAGGCCTCGCCGTCGCCTCCCACAACCTACTGGTCAAACTGCCTCCGTCCTCCAGCCGGGGAAGGCTTCCCCTGGCTCAGTGTATCATCCAAAGGGTTGTGGAAACAGAAGACAGACATCGCTGTGACTGATCTGCATCTTAAGGGGATATGCATAACCTCAGAGGAAGTGTTGTCAACACACTGGCTGAAGGCAGCTGGTCCTTAATGCTGGCCTAGTGTGAACCAGACCCAATTCCATTCTATGAATTATTGAGTCTGGCTACCCTCCATAGAGAATCGTTTGCAGTCGTTCCATCCTACTGGACCTGGACCTTGGGTTGATTTTAACCAATCAGCTCGCACCAAAACCAACCTCCACTCTGCCACTGCTGCAACTACCTACGGCCCGTGTCCACCAAAGCCTTTTTTCCTGAGTACAGGATATTTTATGAATTGTTTTAATGAGCGTCAGCAACTTGATGAGGTGCTGAGTGTTTATTATGTCCTGAGTGATGAACGTTTGGAGTTTTTTCAGCTGGTCACTGTCACCAGCTGTCCAACCCCAGTAAAGGAGGGACGGGACGAACGCGGTCAACCACCGACACGTGTCGCTGATTGGTCTGCTCTTCAGAGCTAACGTTAATTCGGGCCGAGTTCCAAGACTGTACTCACAGCAAAGAAAACTGAAGCTGTGAGCCACAGTCGGCGCAGCCAGGCTAACTTAACGTGCTGATAATATAAGACGGTATTACAGTTAATTTTCTTATTACATTTACACGTGATAAAAAAGGAATCAATTGCTAATTCAGGCTATGTGTTTATATGTTTATAAACCGCACATTCATTCTGATTTGCCATTTTGAATGGGATTTTCTGACTTGCTTTCTGACTGGTGACTAATGCAGCACCAGAACTTCATTACTGTTCTCACAATTCACCACCAGTGGTGTGCGTTTAACCCCTGGCTCTACAAGCTAAATGTATTAAACTTTTATTTTGAAATTTGGTCAGTGATAGATGTATGTAGCTCTGACCTCTAGTAAAGGGGGAGTTTCACCCTCCGCCTGATGTCTTTATGAGACAGCTCTGTTTGTCTGGATGAGTCCAGGATGATGTGTCTCTGGTCTGGCATGCTCACGAGTCTCCTAGTTGCCATGGTAATCACTCTGCGTTAAAGCTGAGACCTCAGGCTTGACAGAGGGGAAGCTTATACTCTTAAAAAGTTGGTACTAGCAGATTGCATGTTTCTGTTGTGAGGGCAGGCCTCTGGTACTATAGACATGAAGCTGTAAGATGAGGTTTGGAGATAACCAGCAGAGCAGGCCACTGCTTCGTCGATGTAAAGTTGCCATAGTTACTGGAGACATTATATCACTTTCTGTATGTTTACATAAACACAATAACTATTATTGTGAATGTCTAGATTGATGTACTGATTAAAGCCTTCCCATAATTTGCAGTGATTACTACTTACAGCCATGCAGCAGCTTGTTTGCCAAACACAACACGACGACGGTGGGATTAATAAAGTCTAATCTAAATCTAATCCAATCACAGAAACATTTTAGTTCTAATCTTTTTTTTATGCTTTTACTGAATTTCGAGAAAAATGGAAACTTAAAGTTACAAAAAATTCATGAAAGTGATGTGGCTTTACAGAACAGACAATCTGTGACTGATATTGAACACAAAGGCTACACCTGGTGTCAAAATAAGAGCTTTAGATGCTGTTTACTTAATATTAATTCAACGAAATTCAGTCTTTTAAAACTACAAGTGTGAAGAAAACTAATCCAACATACAGTATTCCTCATTTTAATGATAAGACCACATTTCCCACAAACCCCATCACTCCCCGTTTTCCTGCTTGTTTTGGTTTTCTCCGGTGAATTGAGTTTGTTTTGGTGATGAGAAGAGAGGAAGCAGAACCTTTCTGATTGTAAATGAGGAGTTATTTTTGTTAGTAGTGGGAGTACTTTATGCCATAATACTTTGAGCACAGCTTCTGTTGACGACATTTTTTTGCGGAAAATATTGAATTTGTGTTAATTATTGTGATCGCAATGGTGTACAAACAAAACAAATGAGATTACAGCTGTGATTTCTTCACTATAACTAAGTTTAAAGTTGGAAATGTTTCCTTTCTGTGCTGCTATTATATTATTCTTCTTTTCCAGATTGTGTGGTCATAATTGGGACAAATTGTAGAACCAGTGGAACTCCTCTCTGTACAGAAAACATCCAACCCAAACTCTCCTTCAGCTGTATTGTGAGGCAGACTGTGGTTTCTTCCCTTCTGTGTGAGGGGAGCTACGAGCCCGGCCGATGCAGCAGAGCAGCACAGCGTTCAGCAGACTGTCAGAGATGAATTAAAGGTTGAAACAGTCCCGACAGTAAGGAGGCTGTGTAATATTTTACGGCTGGAAAAGATTGATTTACCAAACAGCTTTCTGTATAATGTAATAACCAACATGAAAACCATTATACTTCAAAGATTTTTTCAGAAGTCCTCTGGTATTAATGTTGCTTTTGAATATGAGCTACAGACAGACAGACAGACAAACTCAGACAGGCTACGTGTTGTGTTGTATTACGCCTACAAATACTAAATCGTGTCAGGTGATTAATACCCGCTTAGCAGCGGAGGAGAGCCGTAATGGCCAGGAGATTTAATCAGGACAGCTAATGAACGCTTCCACTAACACACACGCACACACACACACACACACACACACACACACACACACACACACACACACACACACATACACACACAATTTGCACACAGGGAGCTTCCATCAAAGACAGAACCCATCAACATCTGAACAGATAGTCAAGCTCAACATCTTTAACACACGTGCTGTGTTCAAAATGTCCTTCTTGAGCACTAACACTCACTATTTTGAGTGCAGAAGTGCGTTCACACTGTCAAGTACAGAAACATGCAGTGAACTACAAGTACCAGGATGATGCACTCAAAACGGTCCAAAAAATAAGTTTGAAACATTGGACACTTTCCACCCTAAATGGATGCCATTTTAGCTACATAGAGGAAAGGGGCGGAGCCACACATGTAAAGGATTTTCAAATTAAGGCGTCTGAGAACACCAAACAAAAGTGTTTTTTTTTTTTTATCACTACTGCTGCTGGACAGAAGAATCAGTGTGTTAAACAGAGAACATGTTCATTTCTGGGTAAAATAATTAAAGCTGCAGATATTTTGGTGGGTGATGTGTTCACATGCTGCTGATATTTCTGGTCAATGTGCAATTTGAAACAACACTACTCTGTCCACATTCAAGTACAACACCGGTAATATTGCACTATTTGCTCGTGTACTAAGGGAAGTATGTCATTTAGAAACACAGCAAGTGTGTCCATTACAATCAGTATTTCTCAGTGGTTGTTTATCACGTGATGCATTTTCTTGTTATTATTGTAAATTATTGCTGAGAATATGGAAAGATTGGAAGTTTCATGGTAACTGGGAGAAAAAGGGCCTTTTTCTATACTGGCGAAAATGTCTAAGAGAGTTGCTTTACCAAGAGAGACTTAAGACGGACACGGTGCACATATATCACTCCTCAACACACTCCCCTCCGAGGGCACTCGACAAGCTCGACAATGCTGGTGCTTCCAGGGGATCGCACTTGCTACCTAATGTCCCCTGTTTCCTCTCTTATCACCTTGCTGCTGTTGAGCGTTTAGCATTTGCTGAAGCGGGCTGCTTTTGGCACTGTAACTGGGTCGGACATGATAAAATTGGAAGTACCACAAGCTGCTCCAGATAACGGCAGCCTCTGCGTTTCACGAGGAAGAACAATACATCGTAGAGGAGAGGTGGGAGGGTTTCTCGCCTAGATGACAGTTTTGGTGTTTTATTTGTCTTTAACTGTAGAATAACCATTTTCCTTGCCCTGCTGGAGCATAAATAGAACATGAGGCCTCTGCTGAGTTATTGTCTGCGGTTAAAAGCTGCTATTAAAATCTGTGCGTGCCTCTACTTGCATGTGTAGAGGAATGTTTGCTTGCTTCCTTATTTTAATTCAAGATTGCTTCTGTTTCTGTGTCCTTCCATATTTGCATTTATGTGCTTTGTATGTATTGAATTTTAATGATCTACTGTGTGTGTTTGCTGTAAAAACTCATAGTGAATGCATTTAGCTTTTGATTATGTTTTCCACTGAGAACTGAGGGATAAATAACTTTACATATGATTTGCACATGAAACCAAGAGAAACACTGTTCAGAGGAGTTTGTATTGAGATCTATGAATAGAGAAATGTGGACAAATGAGTGCTGAATATTCTCCAGTGTCCCCTTATGTTAAAAAAAAAAGATGTTTACATCCAGATTTCATGACAAAGTCCTAGATTTGATTAAAGAAAATGTGTGTTATTCTCTCTCACCGGGACTCTTGGACGCCATCTTCTCTGACTCCTTCGGCGTTCTGAACAGCACGGGCTGACTGGGAGGGCTGCTGCCTGCCATGCTAATGCTCTGAACGTGGACGATGTACTCCGTGTCCTCATCCAGATCCCACAACGCACAGGAGCGCGTGGTGGTGTTCACTTCCTGGATGAACCTCAGCATGCGTACATCCTTCTTCTGCAGAGGAACAGAAAAGGAGACAAAGGTACAAATTTTGATTTTCTTCTTTCTTTTTTTTTCTCCTCAAATGTCAAGTTGTTGCATGAAAATCACAGGTTTAGTTCCAGCCCGCTCCCTTAAGGCAACACTTTCTTTCTACTTGTTAGCAAATATTCCCTGGATGCATCCTTTATCAAATGCAGATTTCTGGGGTCCAATTTTCCGGGTGAAGGCTGATATCGTGCAAATGTGTACACGTCTCTCTTGGCTAATATTTGGGGAAAAAAAGCTGAAATAAAGCCTCCTGGCACAATGTAATTAAGCTTAAAGAGAGAGAGTGCTTCTCTGGCCAAGCATACCCTGCTAGAAATGTACATTATTATCCAGCTAGGGCTGCTTGCTCAGGTCAATTGGTTCCTGTTAGATTAAGAATAAGGCTCCTTCGGGGCACTTTTATTTGCCAGGCAATTAAAGAAGGGGGATTTCTGAAACCATTAAAACTTCATGTAGACAAAATGTACATTTGTAAACTATCTTAAGTGTAACTGTAACTGTAATGGACTTATTTCCTGGGTGTTTTTGTATGTTTGATGTAAATCACGCAATTCCTTTGGCACCATTAAAAGTGTGCTTTTTAGTACTTTTGTTTGCAGTGCACCAATGGATGTTCAACAAATATCACTGGATTGGCTTTGATACTGAAGAGAACAAACGTGTTGATTATCAGTTCAGGGGTCACAAGGAGCATCTTCTTTTCTATGATTTCTGAGTGAATTTATGGTCGTTTATTCAGTATGAATCGAAAATAATCATAATTTCAGAAAAGGTAGGACACGTGTCATGTGACAGAAAGATGGTAGGTGGTTGGATTGGTAAAACACAAGACTTTTACCCAGAAGACCAGGCTAGGAGTGACCATATTTAGCTGGGGAGGAGCAAGTGGCGGATCTGACTCGATCTTTTTGGAAACCCAAGGACGCTACGGCCGCCCACATCTAGCGAAAGCCTGACTCCACCACAGGCACACTCAATCAAACCAGACATACCCCCAAATATACTGCTTTTTGAGGCCTAATAAAAAATGAATTATGGAATTATTTTTAGATGGACCACCAGGACACTGGTCAGAAGAAGTGAATATATAGAATGACACCATAATGACTTGAGAAAAACATTTGTTGACTTCGTATTTCATGAGAAAAGTTAAATGTGAGTCTATGGAGCCAGAGGCTTTTCACAAGACGACCCCTAGTGGCTCTCAGTGGTATTGCACTGAATGGCCCTTCCACATAAGCTTCACTTTTCAGACCTGTAAACTACGTCTACATTTCCATACAGTCTATAAATTGTACTATGACTTGACTTTCTCTCTACACACACTTACATAACGTGACCCAACACACTCAGAGGTACCTGTTGGGTGATGGCGAATCCAATGACAGGGTCTCCCTCCAAGATTTCCCACGTTACCACGGCGGAGTTGACCTCGAGCTCTCTGATGGTCACATTGAGCGGAGCTGACAGCAGCGTGTCTGACATGCACACACACCCACGGCCAGGGGAAACAAATTAAAGCAGACAGGTCATAAATATTCTATCTTTACACCTTGTAATTGATACAGTAAGATGCTACAACGTCGACCTGAACACAAACCTTTCCCTCTTCATCATTATCTCTCTCTCTGAACTCTGTGCTCTTTTGCTCTCGCAGGGCTCCTTCCCTAAGATCTTCTCTTCACCGCCCACAAATTAATCTATCTCCTTTCATTAATACCAGGACTAATTAACCGCACACAGGTCCCTTGGTGTTTCCCTTGAAAAGACGCTTTTTCTCATCTGCCTTTGTTTTGGTGTTTCTCTCTCAAGCACATGCTCACACACATTTTCCCATCCTTTACCTTCTTCTCTCTTCTTTCTCCCACGCACGCTCATTAAATTGTGACTCATGAAGATATATTTCCTCTGTCATATTGCCAATTGAAGTAAATGTCGATGCTAAAAAAAAAAAAAAGAAATCGCATCACAGAATGCAATGCACGACCATGTCGATCGGGAGATTAACTGTGATGGATAAATTCAACTTTTCCTTCCTTAACTGTAAAGGCAGCACAGAGTGGAGCGTGTCTGTGTGTTTACGACGTGCAGAGAACGTGTGTGTGTTTGTGTGTGACCAAAACAAGGTCTTCAATGATCAGAGCCAGAGCTGTATTTCCCATGAGCCTGACTCAGACGTCAGAGTCAGACCTTGTACTGGTCTAGAACATGCACACACACAAACACACACACAAACACACACACACACACACACACACACACACACACACACACACACACACACACACACACACATACACTCACATGTGCTTTCACGTTGGAGACTGCACACTTCCTCTTTCACCACCACCTCCAGCTGTGTGTCTGCAGCTATAATCAATATCTTTTAAATGAATGATGGATCACATACTTGTGCGTTGAAAGGGGCTGCTCGCAGTGAGAAACACCAGTTTAATGCAGCATTTTATCATCTTTCAGATGGTTCTTTTTTTTTTTTTGACCTGCAGCTGCTTAAATAAGTTAACAACTAGCTCGCGAATTGCTCCATATCTTCTGCATGTGTAAACAGGGAACTGTTTGCTCATTAGTTTGCCAATTCAACTTTTTAAATTGGTAATTTGATACCTGTGTTTTTACAGCTTGTTTTTGCTTCTTCCAAGTGCTCACAAACAGTTTGGGTTTCAAGAAATATGTCGTGGATTTGGCTGCCGTGCGGCTTTTGGGACGGTGTTGACAATGTGAGCGCAGCATGCTAGTTTCAGATCTGTTTGGACAACAAAGTATTTTGCCGTTAACTGAAAGGGCTCACAATGACAGTGGATTTAGGGAATTTTGAAATCACACTTGATGGCATTCATTTTCTTTCTTTAAATAGTAGTTGAAATGTCATATTAAATGAGACCCGACGTTTGCCAATGCAAGCTAACATGAGCAAACCGCAGTTCAGCCCGACTGGTCTGACAACCGGCTCGTTTTTAACATGTCCACCGGAAGAGTTTCCCTCTTGTGGTGTTCACGATCACGGGCCGCTTTCATTTTCTGAAAGCTCAGACTTCACGATTTCTGCGGTGTAACCCTTTTCAGAAATAGCGGTGGCCGTGGAAGTTCGTTTTTAGTTGGGTGACAAGTTTATATAATGTAATTTGAGCCGTATAAAGTTTTTCTTACTCATTTAATAATACGTCTGAGGAAAATGTTGATGGTCCCGACGGCCTCATCGCTGTCATCACGTCTTTGGATTTCATGCATTGCATTTCTCACCTGCTCGTTCTCTTAATTGTTGGCCTCCGTGGCTTTTAGGCACAATGAGAAGTCTTTTGCCGTCCATGTGGACATGGGGGTGGACTGTGCTGACAGGTCATCATTGTAAATGAGAATTGGTTCTCAATTGATTTTACCTGGTTAAATAAAGGTCATATACTTGTTGCCGTTACCTACCAGTGCTGTTCTTACCACTGAACCCACTTTAAGCACATGTAGACGACTTCCCATTAACGGAACCACGAGCTCGCCACTTCCACTGAAAGGCAGCAGTCGGGCTGCCGCAGCAAAATGTGTGTTGAGTTGAATGGGGGTGCATTTCATTGCTTATGTAACGTTTTATTTTGTAGCATTTGAACCAGGACAAACTACTTGAAACACTTTTCAAGCTACTAACAGTATGTGCCCGTGTGATTGATAATGCCACAGTGCTCTTTCTGTCTCCGTTTACCTGTCACATTACCAGCAGCAACCGCTGTCACTTTTTGCTAATTAGATTGTCGCTGCACCTCTGCAAATATTGAACCAGCAGCCTGAGACTTGTTCAGAGAGTTAAATAATGGCATTACAGGAAGAGGAATGGACTCTCCTTTTCTCTCTCTGCTTCCCTCCCAGTCTGTTCAATGCTAACACAATCATTGGAATACAGAAGGAAAAAACAGGTCTTACATAGTGTCGGTGAAATTTGATTTTTTTTTTTTGGTGGATGACGAACTGTCAGTGGCTCCCAAAGACTGTGAGAGTGTTTGTTGATGCAGATTAGATGTGTGGTCTGTGCTCAAGTAAGTGCACGATCCATTGCTATGACTCCCTATTTTGCCACTGTTTATCTTCCAGCACACACACACAGAAACAATACAATAGCAGAGAGGGATTGCCATCCATTCATAAATCGTTTGCTGCCCAAAAAAACACAAAGAGCTGGCTGCAGGATTACAAAAAAATTCACCCTTAAAACTGCATTCATCTCCAGCTTCAGAAAGCCAAATATCAAATCTCCGGAGGTTGAGATTAATCCAGCACGATTTTATCGCTGAGATTTGGGCTTTTTCAGAGGACTATCTGTTATCTCGCGGCTTATCTTTAGAACGCAATGCAACTGAGATCTTACGCCTGAGATGAATGTTCTTCTTGAATATGAGCAGCTGCAGGTTAAAAACTATGCATTAAAGATAGATGAGATTAACACCTCCAACACGCATGACATGGGATGATGAGAGCTGTGCTGTATGTAGGGGAGTTGAATTTTCAGGCTGAAGATGTGCTGCACACTTAGAGCTGCAAGTAAAGATTATTTCCCCAAATTAAAAAGGAATTTGTTGTCAAAAAATTGTGAAAAATACCAACAACAATCTTCCAGATATATTTTTTTGGGCAATCGACATCGCATATGACAAAGAAAAGTGGCAAATGCTCACATTTTAGAAGCTAGAATGTAAAATGTCCATATATTTTTCAATTAAACACCTTATGATCTGCTTTGTGGAGTTGTACGCTCTTATTTTCTTAAATCAAATGCACATTTTTATGTATTTCCCTACACAAATCTAGAACTTACAAGCACACAAATGCAACAAAGATTATTTAGAAAATGACACTAATTTATGGAAATGTTCCCCAAACTGGACTAAAAGTACAAGTCTTAATGCAGACTAACTTGTGTCAGGCATTTTTGCCATCACAAAGCTTATTGTTTCTGATGCAAATGTTGCCGCTGACGCACATGCAAACACATATGTGCGCCGGGTGCCTTCTCCAAAGGGGGATGCGCTCCCCTAAAATGTACAAAATACTATGACATCAGACAGCTGTGGTTTAAACACAGTAATACTTAAACGGCAGCATGTGTGTGATGAGCCGGTATATGTGCATCACCCTCCCCTGTTTACTTGTGATGATCGCTCATCAACCTGTGGTAAAACTCACCGGCATTGACGGAGGACACCGAGAGGAAGCCCAGCAGGAGCAGCAGCACCGTCGCAGACGAGCCTGGTTTAGCCATCCTCCTGTGTCTTCTAACGAGGCTTCACATCCTGCGCGGCCCATTTAGAGCATCGCATTCACCGGGAGGAAAACCAGCATCGCCCGGTCAGGGCTCCCCGAGAAGGGGGACTTGTTGTGCCGGAGACGAGGCTCACCTGAACTTGGACGCTGCAGCAGCACAGGCGCAACAACAGCCAGAGGAAGAGGAGGAGGAGGAGGAGAGGGGGCTTAAGAGGAGGGCGGGTAGGAGAGGGGAGGTGGGGTGGTGCTCGAAGCCGTGCTCGATTGTCTCGGTTGCAGGTGCAGCCTCAGCGATGCCCCCACCCCCAACACCACCGGCATGACTTTGAGTCCAGCTGCCGGTGACGGAGCGCGGAGAGCTGAGAGGAGCGTAAAAGGCATGCGCAAGTGCTGCAGAGTGGCAACGTGCCGCCACAGCTTATTACTGAGTCTCTCTCTCTCTCTCTCTCTCTCTCTCACTCACTCACTCTCTCTCTCTCTCTCACACACACACACACACACACACACCTGCAGCACCAAGTTGTTCCAAAAGGTATTGACCAAACCTCCAAAGACGCACTATCACATCTGTCAAATATAAATATACTTCGCTGATGTCAACGATGCTAATATAGCTAGGACCTACTTCATTAATTTATTAGTTATACAATACATAATTGTTGACAAATGTTGGATATTGATTAGTTCTTTAAAAAGCTCCATAAATATGAAAATGTCCTGCTTTTCTTTGTTTAATACTGTTAAATAGATATCTTTTGGTTTATGATTGTTAGTCAATAATTTGATTGTAATTTTCCACTAATTAGTGACCTTTTGTAGAACAAATAATCGCTTATTTAATAAAAAAAATAATCTAAAAAAAAGTCCATCAACAATGAAAAAAAAAAAATCTATCAGAAATGCCATTAACTGTAGCCATACCCAAATCTGATGGTGTCAGTAACTTTACTAAATAAAACTGGGAACACATCTAAGATAACAAACACATTCAGCCTCCAAGTTCTTGTATTTTTAAGAGAAACTTAAAAAAAATATCTCCTCAGATTATCTTCGCAGTATCAATTAAAGGGACACTTCATTGACCAGCCTATTTATTCATAATCAACAAATGATTTAGGAATACTTTACCATCAGTTATATTTCTGTAATTAAATATGAAATGTACACCTTTTTGGGTTGCCAGATTGTAAAAAATTTGTCCTGTGGCTGGTTCTTATGTGACAGTAAAACAGTGATAATAGTTTTTTATCCACTTTTCAAACTTTCCAGTAATCCACTTTGGAGTTGTGTTAGTTACAATTAACGACAATTATTCCCCCCAAAGAAAAACAACAGAGACTTCAGGATCTTAACCAGAACCAAGGATGAAACACATTAGACCAGTTTTTGTTGCTCTGCACTGGTTACCTGTAACACTTGACTTTAAGGTCCTTCTCCAAACATATAAAGCTTTTAATGGTGCTTAATTTGATATGCATTCTATTTTATATTTTTGAATTACGTCTTAAAATGTTTTTATGTTCCTTGTAATTTTCTTACCGTGAAGCACTTTTAGTGACATTTCTTGTATGAAAGTTTATTATTAAAATTATTAATGAATTAATTAATCATTAAATTAATTTTGGTCAAAATTGTCTGTAACAGTTAGGAGCAACTTTTACCTTCAGTTTGGACACTTTTATGTGTTTCGCTTTAGCCTTGCAATTTTATGCATGAGCAGTCCTAAATCCATGAGCTGTCCTTTTAAAAGACACTGTATTACAATCATATTTTGTTATGTGCTAAAACTGTACAAGAATATGCATCAAACCTAAGTGGAGTAATGATGCAACACCAAAGAAAGCCCTGGAGTAGAAAGCAGTCAATACTTTAAAATAATTTCAAACACATCTGGCAACAGAAGAGATTCCTAAGGCAACCATGAGGAAACAGTGTCCCTATTGTATATCTATTCCATAAAACATGAACTACCAAGTGTATAAATTAAAAACAAGAGTAAACCCGGTGTTAACAGGAAATCAAACCTGAGTGTGATCTATAAATATAAAGGGGTCATATTTGAATGGAAGGACCTACAGCATGGCTCCCACATGTGGTCGATAAAATAAAACAGGTGTTTGATGGTCTCATGGAGAGACGTGGATCCTATATGGGCTGTTAAAGGGACACAGAAGCAATATGCAGGAGGTCAATAAGAAGGAAACAGGAGCCCTACAATGCATGAATAAAATGGGGCCACGGTTTTCTCCTGCAGTGTCCCTTAATGGCGTTCATTACTCACATATATAGGGACCGAGGGGACAAGAGTTGACCATAGATTACACAGATCGATAGCTGATTAACATTCCCAGCATAAGCCTCTTAATGTCTCTTTCATTTCAATGAGAAGAGGCCGAGGTGCCGCTGGGTTCTTCTCCTCCTCCTCTTTGCTCTTGACTGTCCCTGACGGTTAAGAGAACGATTTTAGATGACAACAGTCATATCTCTTTGCTCTGCCACTGACAGTTTTATCACTCAACTTAGATTCAGATGAGCAAAATCTCCTTCAGTGACCTCTGGTTTCGCCATGGGGAAAAAAAAAAAGACTTTGAATTTTCACTTATTGTTGGTCTCGTTTGTTATTTTCATGGGATTTGATGCAGAGATTTATATATTCTGAAGAACTTCTCTTAGAGGTTAATGTATTTGGAGCAATGTTGAGAGGTTGGTTGCTGATTTGATGTGGGTGTTGAAGTGAGAGAAATACTTGATCACCTACTGAAAAGGTGAGGGAGATTGTAGCATTACCACAAGGAAATGTGTAACTTTCACACCTAGACAGCCCAAAGCGTGGCCATTTCATGTTTTGCTTCATTGGACGCGCGTGTCTATTTCACGCTTTGCCGTGATAATGGGTTGCCACGTAAACACTTACTTCTCAGACATTTGTGTTGATCTGTATCTCGATCTACAGCCCACCTAGTGGAAACCTGACTGCAACAAAGGCATATGTCAAATAGAAATGCCCTGAAAAATACCACTTTTTGAGGCCTAATATTTAATTCATGATGGAATTATTTTCAGATGGACCACAAGAAAACTAATAAGAAGGAGTCACTTTAGTGAATGACACCATGACTTGTGGAAAAACTTTATTTCATGAGAGAAGTTGAATGGAGGTCTATGGAGCCAGAGGCTTTTTGGAGCCAACCTCTACTGGCAGTCGGTGGTATTGCACTTTAAGGCCTTTTATAGACCCAGAAGATAAGAAATAAAATGGTGACAAAACTACAATTTAACTTGAGTCTTCCTTCTTTCTTAAAGACACCATAAAATTGACCCTCTGCTCTGTTGAAATGCTCATTGAAGTATGTTGTTTGGAAATACTGTTTAATTTAATGCAGTATTTAGAGTTGACACCTGAAACTAACTGTGTAATGTCGTTGCTGATTTAATTTTTGTTCAGTTATCATTTGAAATTTGCACATTTTGATTATGTAACGATTTCCAGGAGTCTGTGGACTCTACATCTTGACTTTGAATAATTTATATGGTGAGTTTCTGTCTTTGTGTTGTGTTAATGATTTGAGATTATTGTGTTGGATGTGAATGCATGAGGACACATGGGATCATTCGTCCAAAATTGTCTTCAGGTTGAAAAAAGCAAGAAATGGTGTCTGGCTTTTCTTAAAGAATAGCATGTCCTTTTCAAAACGGGCACTAATCAACAAACACATGGTGAAACTGCAAATGCACACATACCGGTGGTCACAAAAACACAAGTAAATTGTTGCTTCCCCCTGCTCCGTGCACATTGCTGCGCTGCGTTCGCACACACAGTCTCAGAACTTTTTGATCACACCTCCTACAGTGAGTACACAGCCCCAGTAGTGAACTCTCCAGTGACGGCTTTTTGGACTTGATGGGTTGTTTTCCACTGGGGGTTGAGTTTGGAGTGTTACAGGAAACATTTGGCCTAAAACGTGTGCTCTATGCAGAGTTGATGGGGTACAAAACAGGCCTGAAGTGGCCTTAATCCATCTGAAGCTGCCGGGGAATGAGCGCGTCCGCAGTCGCTTTGAAGTGGCATTATCGCTCACTTTTTTCTTCGCCTCCGCTCACTGCTCACCCCCAAACTGCCCCGGAGCCGTTTAATTACACTGTACTATGTTTGTGTGTGTGTGTGTGTTGGGCAGAAGAATATTTATAGTGGAGTCATGCAAATGAAGATGAAGGAGGATCATGGGTGAAATGAGGTGAGAAATTATAATAGAAATTGGACAGAAAAAAATGACTGGAAAGAAATTTGAATAATCGAGAAGTGGAGTCAGACAGAAAGAGCGAGAACGAGATTTAAGTCTGGCGGAGGTAGTGATGCTGGAAGAGGTTAAGAGCAGGAAAAAGGGACAGCTAAAGTGTCAAGAGTGTGATATAGAGATAATAAAATGAGTCTCGGCCCATTACCTCACTCTAGTCCCCTCGATGCCAAACTGAACCTGTTCAACTTAGCCCATAGGCACTCCTGCAAAGTCATACATACACCTGCACATGCACGTTGCCCAAGCATGCTGCCATCCTAAAGAAAAAAATGCACTGCCGAAGAGCTGCTGACATTATCACATCTCTTCTCATTCATGAATATTTGGCCCTTTTTCTCCTTGGCCATGCAATTCAATTTTAGAGCTGATCTCACGGGACTAAAGCGACTCATCTTTCTCCTCTCTCCGCTGTACATTACTGTCGAGCATGCACAACTGCAGGGACACCGCAAGATGGCAACTCATCAAATATGGAATTACAGAATCAGAAATAAATGAATAAAATGTAAAAAGATTTGACATTTCCCTCTTGTCAGCTTCTGCAAGTTATAATGAGCCTATTGCAAAATTTACTCGGGTATAATGACAGTAAGCCAGTCATATCGGCTGTTACCACCCGGCGATGCATGGACATTCAAAATCAATGTGCACAAGCAGCAAGCATTGGTGTTAAAGTCAGTGAAGCTTTGCCTGCAGGAGAAACACACAAAAGAAACAAAACATAAAGTAAAGTTTATTTATATGGCGCTTTTCATAGGTACAGTCACAAAGTGCCTTACAAAGTAAAAAACAACTTATAAAAGGCAGTTAAAAAATAAATGGTGAGCCATATTTAAAGGACATTACATCACATTGCAAGATAAATACACAATGAGGTAGTGCAAAGATGCAGACCTGGTGTAAACTGTCTTTAGCTGTCCACAGAATCAACAGACCGTAGAGGTGCAGGAAGAGCATTCACTAACTTTGGAGCTACAACCTCAGATGCTCGGTGGCCACAGGTCTGAAGGCGAGAACCTGAGACGGAGAGCAGATTTACATAATTTGATCTGATGGGGCAAAATGAAGAATGGGGTTTGAGTAGATCAGCCACATAAGAAGAAGGCTGACAGTGTAATGCTATTTATTTAAGCGCGAGATGTAAGACAAGTCTTTTAATTCTGTAATGACAGTTTGTGGAAGTATTTTCAGCTAACATATTCCTTTTTTCTTTTCTTTCTTTCTTTCTTTCTTTCTTTCTTTCTTTCTTTCTTTCTTTCTTTCTTTCTTTCTTTCTTTCTTTCTTTCTTTCTTTCTTTCTTTCTTTCTTTCTTTCTTCTTATGGAGGAGGCATAGTTTTTTTGGTCTCACCTCATCGAGATTCCAATGGAGTTGAGCTGATATTAAAAGGTGACATGAAAACTCTGCAGACCGCTGAGAGAATCGTTACTTAAATCATCATTACGCGACACTGGACATCCTGCACAAACTCAACAATTTTTTTTTAATTCACTGAACTAATGTATTAATGGCAACCTGTAAAGCTATCCTGTGGTCAGTTGAGGAGGTGCAGACGTTCCTCTGTTTGGTTGTCGAGCGGAGTGTGCGCGTCATGTAGAGGATGATTTCATGGTAGTTTCATGCTGCCTCACTGTATTGACCTGCTAAACTGAGGCGTTACTGTCTGCAGTGTGAAATGAAATTCACAAAGTAAGGCCTACCTGGTACCAAGACGGAGTTGAGTTGAGTTGAGCTGTACTACCGTGAGGTGGAAAAGCGTGATTAGAAACAATTCTACACAACTTCCATAGCTGCTGCTGACCGGTTCTACTGCTGTTACTACACACTTTTACTGGCAGAAAGAAATGAAACAGGGAGGGTCTGTGTGTATCTGTCAGACCTACATATGAATATAAAACATAAGAACGTGCCTTCGTATTCTTAATGTTATTATGATAGAGGCACTTATAAAAGAGGCTCATGCCCCCTCAAGCTAAATAATAACGACGTCTCTGCTAAAGAAACAAAAAGTCCTGTAAAGGGATGTTATTAGATCTGATGCGGCCTTCTTTAGCAGGAGTTTTAACAGTGTACTGTGAGAGAAGTATCACTCATAGGGACGAAGTCTTCCTTATTGCGTTCCTCAGCTTATCTCTGGCTTTGTTTTATTTCTTCTCAAGCTGGTAGCGAGCCATAGCAGGAAAAACTATGATAACTACATTGTAAGCTACCCCTGTGTCAGGAGTTTAAAAGAAAAAACAGAATCAAAAGAACAGTGAATATTGAAATTCACATTTGTTGGCTGATTGAAGCTCACTTCCTGTCAGGATCCCTGTCTCACCCTGGTGTGTCTCCCTCTATTTTGTCCCCAATCACCTCTCCTCATGTGTGCTGTCATTCCCCTGTCTGTTTGTTATTATTTTCCCATGTGTTCTGTGTCCTCCTCTCCCCGCCTCCTGCCACCTCCCATGGCCACACCCCTCACCGGTCTCAGCAGCTACCACCACTCTCCCCAATCACCACCTGCAGGTGGCTCATTTCACTGATCACCTCCCCGGACTATATGTACCCTGCCCTTGCAGTCATCTAGTGCTGCCAGATGCTGCCAGATGCTGCTGCCAGATGCTGCCAGATGCTCCTGCTCCCTGTTTCAGCTACTAGTCTGTGCAATCAGTCAGTGCTCCCAATCTCGGCTGATTGCCGAAGCTAAGCAGGGTCAGGCATGGTTAGTACTTGGATGGGAGACCACCTGGGAGTACCAGGTGCTGCAGAGCCACCAGTCAGAGCCGCCCGGTCACTGCAGTACCAGAGTCTGTTGCCGCTTGCTGTGGAGGACCTCGGGATTCCCGCAGCGCAGTCTCACCCCCGGTGAGAGCCTGTGGAGTTTCCCTCCTGACTCGGGAATCAGACATTGACTTTAGGTACCGGCCTTTGTTGAACAATAAAGACTGTTTTTGAATTATATCCTGTCTGGTCTGTCACCTGAGTCTGTGTGCCTGCGTTTTGGTCCAGAAACACCTCACCTCATAACACTTCCAGGTGAATTCTAATGTTTCTCGGTATCTGAAAGTCTAAATTAGCACCTGTTTGCTACATGACATTTGTCTATATAACTGTTTGTTACGCTGCCCCTAAAAATAGATGAATGCTACTTCACTGTTTGGAAATCCAAACCTACCTCTAAAATAGCCATTAGATTTCAACAGGAGATTTTACCTGCAGCATGCTGAAGGGGTCCTCTAACTGAATGGCATGTGTCACCAACGTGTGTGTGTGTGTGTGTGTGTGTGTGTGTGTGTGTGTGTGTGTGTGTACGCGTGTGTGCGTGCGTGTGCTGCTCACGGTTCTCAGTTAAAGGACAGTTTGGACCTTGGTCCATGTGGGATTTTAATAGCCTGGTTTCTAGGATGAGACAGGGAGGTCGTTGTCCTGCTTCAGGACACTGCTGACAGTTTCTCAGCGTGGTGCATCAGTAAATGGATGGACGAATAGCTTCAATGCTTAACTGCAACAGAGACCTTGTACTATTTTGTATTGCTGGAAGAAACGGTTTCCTGTCTCTCTTTCCTTTCTCATGGAGCATCCACAATAATGAACACATGCAATTCTTTCATTTTATCATGAATAAAATGCTACATTTAGGCTTCTTCCTCCATAATGGGGATATGAACACAGAATGCTGTAAGGTGTCTTCTCCACCTGCCTCCCTGAAATGCTGCAGCGTGGGATGGTGGCAATGAAGAGCAGTGAAAATATGGCAGCATCTTATTTTCTTAAGTGGTTCCGATTGAAGTGCTGGCATTGTGTAGAGAGGCTGTCCTCCTGGAAAGACAGGACGAAAGCGTGAGACCAACAGAGAGAGAGAGGAAGAGAGAGAGAGTAGGGTACATGGCCGTTGTTCTGACGTCAGCGTCTTTTCTTAGCATCGCTCTATGTCTTTCTTCCTACAAGGACAGATGCTCAGTGCTGAGGGTGCAACCCCCCTCTGTTACCTAACAGGAAGGAGATGCTGCTGGCTCAGGTGTTGTGACATCCAAGGCAGGCGTGTGGTGGCGTGAGCGCTTGAGTACTGCACGGAGGAGTTAAAGTCACTTTCAACCAACTCAGATGTTCAAATGAAATAATATCTACCAGTATATTTCTGGTAAATTAGGAGGTTGCATATCTGTTGATTCATATATGTTTAGAAACTGCTAAACTCAATCTCCTTTCCAGTTAAACTTAGTTCAGGCTCAATTGAGCAGATTAGTCCCTGAACCATGTCATTATACTGTTGAACATTATTGTCTGATATTAAATTGTAGAGGAGTTTGTTATGTATCCAGGGATATAATAGCGGTAATGGTGATGTCTATTATTAAATCATCCTCCCTGATTCTGGCTCTATTGGGATCTGCTCTTGTGAATGAAATTATTGTGAAATTAAACTCATTTCGCCAGATGAGACCCTGAGGAGCCCCCTCAATGCTGAAATCCCTCTTTAGAGAATACTGTGACACTCATACCTGCGTCTCTTAAATCCCGCAATCCTCCATTAAAGGTGTATTCGAGTTAAATGGCTGTGAGCTAAACCCCTCCTGGACATGGCAGACGTGTCAAGATTTTAATTTCTGTGCATGCCGAAGCCGTAGCCTGTGCTACAAACGTTAGCTTACACATTCATTACAGTCGCAACAGGATGTTGCCTCCAAAGCTAAGGAACATCTGATCCATGTTGTTTTGTGGGGTTACAGGTTATGTAAAAAAACAAAAACAAAAAAAAACAGTCCAGTATTCCTCAGCTGTGCGAAGGACAGGCTAATGTTAGGTGCTCCTGCTTGGTGTCCATGTTTGCATCGGATGTTCCAAACAGGCCGATCAGTCCTCATCCTTTTTTTTTTATTATCTCAGCAGCTAATTGAGCTAAATGTTTAAATGAAATGAAAATACAACATTATGTCATACTTAAAATACAGTGACTAACTACTGTAGCTCTACCTTGAAATACAAGTTGGCCTGCATACATATTGGTACCATTTTCAGGACACTTTTGCTCGGGATAGCAATGCACCTTTAGCCTCTGTCTTTTAGCATAATGTAGGCTTGCAATTAGGTGCTGATTTAGGACCTGTGTTGCAGGGTTACAGTCATTAAATCACAAGAAAGCATTAAAAAGTCAGCCAGAGAAGTGTTTGAAATTGAGCATCGCTGGTTATAGATGAAAAATAAAATATTTGTTCTACTTCTGCCTGAAATTGAGGATCCAATAATCACAAAAATGATAAATACTGTGAGTGGGAAGGGCTTTGAAAGCGGTCAGGTACACAGAGTTGTACTTTTACTGTATACAGTGCATCCGGAAAGTATTCACAGCGCTTCACTTTTTCCACATTTTGTTATATTACAGCCTTATTCCAAAATGGATTAAATTCATTCTTTTCTCAAAATTCTACACACAATACCCCATAATGACAACGTGAAAAACATTTTTTTGAAATTTTTGCAAATCTATTAAAAATAAAAAAAGTTAAAAAGTCACATGTACATAAGTATTCACAGCCATGACACTCAAAATTGAGCTCAGGTGCATCCTGTTTCCACTGATCATCCATGAGATGTTTCTACAACTTGATTGGAGTCCACTTGTGGTAAAATCAGTTGATTGGACATGATTTGGAAAGACACACACCGTCTATATAAGGTCCCACAGTTGACAGTGCATGTCAGAGCACAAACCAAGCCATGAAGTCCAAAGAATTGTCTGTATACCTCCGAGACAGGATTGTATCAAGGCACAGATCTGGGGAAGGGTACAGAAACATTTCTGCAGCATTGAAGGTCCCAATGAGCACAGTGGCCTCCATCATCCGTAAATGGAAGAAGTTTGGAACCACCAGGACTCTTCCTAGAGTCGGCCGCCCGGCCAAACTGAGCGATCGGGGGAGAAGGGCCTTAGTCAGGGAGGTGACCAAGAACCCGATGGTCACTCTGACAGAGCTCCAACGTTGCTCTGTGAAGAGAGGAGAACCTTCCAGAAGGACAACCATCTCTGCAGCACTCCACCAAGCAGGCCTGTATGGTAGAGTGGCCAGACGGAAGCCACTCCTCAGCAAAAGGCTCATGACAGCCCACCTGGAGTTTACCAAAAGGCACCTGAAGGACTGTCAGACCATGAGAAACTAAATTCTCTGGTCTGATGAAACAAAGATTGAGCTCTTTGGCCTGAATGCCAAGCGTCATGTCTGGAGGAAACCAGGCACCGCTCATCACCTGGCCAATACCATCTCTACGGTGAAGCATGGTGGTGGCAGCATCATGCTGTGGGGATGTTTTTCAGCGGCAGGAACTGGGAGACTAGTCAGGATGGAGGGAAAGATGAATGCAGCAATGTACAGAGACATCCTTGATGAAAACCTTCTCCAAAGCGCTCTGGACCTCAGACTGGGGCGAAGGTTCATCTTCCAACAGGACAACGACCCGAAGCACACAGCCAAGATAACAAAGGAATGGCTTCGGGACAACTCTGTGAATGTCTTTGAGAGGCCCAGGCAGAGCCCAGACTTGAACCCGATTGAACCTCTCTGGAGAGATCTGAAAATGGCTGTGCACCGACGCTCCCCATCCAACCTGATGAAGCTTGAGAGGTCCTGCAAAGAAGAACGGGAGAAACTGCCCAAAAATGGATGCCAAGCTTGTAGCATCATACTCAAAAAGACTTGAGGCTGTAATTTCTGCCAAAGGTGCTTCAACAAAGTATTGAGCAAAGGCTGTAAATACTTGTGTATGTGTTATATTTTCGTTCTTTATTTTTAATAGATTTGCAATAATTTTAAACAAACTTTTTTTACTTTGTCATTATGGGATATTGTGTGTAGACTTTTGATGAAAAAAATGAATTTAATCAATTTTGGAATAAGGCTGGAACGTAACAAAATGTGGAAAAAGTGAAACGCTGTGAATACTTTCTAGATGCACTGTATCAATAATATCTTCATTTCTCTTTCACCCGTTATCTCATTGGATTATGCTAAAGCAACTAGGATCTCGACCCTTTCACCTCTCACATTGTCTAAACGCGGTCGTCGTCATCCGGGCTGGTTTCTACACCTACATGTAGAAGTGTGTGAGGAAGAGGAGAAGGGACGACGAGGGGAGACAAAGGGGAGGAGAGGCTTTGATGAATAACTGCGGTACTGATGCTGACAGCACACTTCAGTAACAGACCCCATGTGTCTGTGTCTGTGTGTGTGTGTGTGTGTGTGTGTCTGTGTGTGTGTGTGTGTGTGTGTGTGTGTGTGTGTGTGTGTGTGTGTGTGTGTGTGTGTGTGTGTGTCTGTCTGTCTGTCTGTCAGACGTGAATCCAGTATCCATCAGTGTCTGTTCTGTTTTTGTCACATCTGGTTTTAAACAAATTTTCGACATTGATACGCCGCTATTTGCTGAGTTCTTGATGAATGGGACTCTGCCACCTTCCTCTTTCCCTCCAGGTCTGTCCACCTTTCTGTCTTTAGATTTGGGCACCAGCACCGGCTGACAATGAGCAATCTTGATTTTCTAATCTGTTCACCACACAGGCCTGTTTTCCAATCTATACCACACCACTGATTCGTCCAAGAACACACACACACACACACACACACACACACACACACACACACACACACACACACACACACACACACACACACACACACACACACACACACACACACAGATACACCGCCATTCTCGTTCTCCTCCTGTCTCCTTCTTTTGGCTCCGGGCTTTAACATTACTGCCAGTGTCCTCTCATTAGGGAGGAGCGGGGGACACATTTACCATCCTTGCTGGATTGAGCGGAGCAAATACCGCTTAAATTGAGCCTTCGTATCTAGCTAACATCTATACACCACCACCATCATCATCATCATCATCGTCATCATCACCAGACTCCTTTCTGTTCCTCCTTAACGATCCTACAGTTCACTAAGCATTTCCTTCATTAGCGCTGTAGTAACTGAGCAACCAGTGGGGGAAGCATATTGATGTGGGAGTTTCAGTGTATCATATTAAGGTGCAGTTATGATTTTTCTGCTCAGGAGTACAAAACATTACCATTACATCTGCAGGGGTTTTGTGTTATTGCCAGTAACTGCAATTACTGACAAAACTCCCTTTTCAAAACAAAGCGTCCCCTCACCTCCTCTGGTAAAACCTGCAAATGAACGCATGGCGTGGACTGAGGCCAAATGCCAGCTGACCACTAAAAGGACAGGAAAAACACTGTTTAGTAGTTTACATACATTAAAAAGGAGCATTGCGGCAAGACAAAGTCAACAAACCAGCGAGTGCATCTGTTTACGTGGCCTTGTTCTGCCCAGAATACAAATTAGATGTCTGATGACAAATTGCATTTGGCACTGTGTATTTTACTTCAGTATGTTTTGCACCGGTGCTGCAATGCTTCGCTCATGGAAAGGTAGAGATAAAAAAGAAAAACAGAAAAAAGCACTGCCTCCATTGTGGATGTACCTACCTGGCTGTGTTCAATCATGCAGGTGTGTCGTGCTCAATCAGACAAGAGGACACAGCAACTGTCTGTGTCGACAGTTACTTTGTTTTTTTGTCCTTTTAACAATCAAATTAATGGGAGATTTGTGCTGGTTGCTAATAGCGACTCAGTGGAATCGTAGATTACTTCATGATGTTAAAGCAGGATCGACAGTTCATATTTTACTGTGGTGGAATGTAACTACTGTACAACGCTCTGGATTAAACCACAATGTTTTGAAAAAGTATCTCATTTGCATCAGTAATGATCAAATATTTTAAGTGACATCATAACACTCAGGCTGTTGTACTTTTCATGGAAAATGATCTGTACTTATACAGCACTTAATCACCTTAGCGGGCTCAAGTTTGCCCCCCGTTCACCCTCTCACACATACATTCACACACTATATATATAGCTATGTATAATAGCTGAGCGGCCATACAAGGTGCCCGCCTGACATGGGGAGTGACTTGGGGTTCAGTGCTTTGCTCAAGGAATCTTTGGCATGTGGGAAGGAGGAACCGGGACCCTTATGATTAGTGGGTAACCCGCTCTACCATCAGAGACACACACACACACACCTATGAGATTACATTTGAATTGTAAATGCAGGATGGAGTATTTTGGGGCTACATTGAGTATTTTATTTAGTAAATGTTCTGATCTTGTTAATAGGTTGCAGTGTAGGTCATTTAATGGTTAAGTTTAACAGGTTAGATTGATTACATTGTAAACAGTCCACAAAGTACAACCTCTATGAAGTGATGTTGTAAAAATTTTGACCTAGTATCAGACCTCAACTGATTTATTTAGACAGCAAGTGAAGGTGCGATTTAATCTGTGCTTGGACCTCCAAAACAAGATCCAAAATTCCAGACATAGAATATTCAGGACCTTAAAAATGGACTCCCCTTAACTCTAAACAAAGCTTTAAAAGAACATTTTTCTTACCCTGTAAATGTATTAACAGCTGCTTCACTGTCAAGAGTCATATTTCTAATTTGTTTTGCTTGTGTTGTGGTAATCGAGACAGAGATGTACTTTCCTACTTAGGTGTAGGTTCCATTATGTTAATGCTTAAGAGCATGTAAATACTGTGAATGTGTATGTGTCCCTACGGTTTATCAGTTTGGTTGTAAACATTGCGATGCCTCATCAGTAGATAACAGAGGGAATGTTAGTAGAGGAAAGTGTGGTTGGGACTGATGTCAGAGGAGGACCAGAAAAACATGATGCATGAGCAATAAGTAAGTGCCTGGCTGTGAGTAGAGGAGTGAATGTGTGTGTCCGTGAGCCGCGTCTGAACTCACACCAGCTCCTGAGGAAACCACCCGGAGAGACTTCGGCCAGTAATGCAGCCTCAGTTCCCCTTGTGCGTTTCATGCTGCACACTGATGGAAGATATCCAGAGGTACAGGTCAGTGGCGGTTATGTAATAATCCTCTTTTTTCTGCTCCTGTACACATACACATGCACATATCTTTATATTTGGCAGCAAGACATCAAAAAGATAACAGCTCTGGGACTTCCAGCTGGAGCCATTACTAATTCATAACAATGGCTTTGTGAGCAGTGAGAGGATTGGGTAACTGCATGCTGTCACCAGTCAGCTGGAGCATGCACGCACCCTTCCTCCAATAAACATTCTCTGCAGCTGCATCTTAGTGACTTTGGATATGACAGTTACTCACGATCATCATAATATAAGTGTAGTTCAACACTTTAGCCAGGAGGGGGAGGGGTCAAAAGTGGGGGTGGGGGGGAGTGTGTGTATGTGTGTGTGTGTGTGTGGGGGGGGATACCTCAGTGATTTAAATCTATTGTACCCTTTACTGTATATAAAAGTGGACATAGCTTTTGGATAACCGATGCGGAATTGCCATAACCTGCATTACCACCGAGGGCCACAAGGGGTTGCCACAAAAAAAAAAACACTGGCTCCATAGACTCCCATTCAAATTCTCATTAAATACAAAGTCAAATTTTTTTTTTTGCACAAATTGTTTTGGGGTTGTTAGCTAAAGTCTCCTTTTTATTAGTGTTCTGGTGCGCCATCTGAAATAAATCGCTTCATTAATTGGATATCAGGCCTCAAAAAGCCATGTCTTTAGGGGCGTGTCTGTTTGATTGACAGGCCTGTTATACAGTCAGGTGTCCACTATTAGTGGGCAGGATGTAATGACGTATGGTTTAAACCCACTGCTCGCTCCTCCCCAGCTGGTCCAAATAATATGTACCATGGACGTTCCGTGTGAACGACACCACTCAGCATGCCTGGGAGCAAATTTCACATCCTCCGGCAGGAGCTGCACAATTGCCAGGATCAGTGGCTTGAAAAAAATAATGCATCAAAAGCGTTTAAATAATCCCTCTGTAAATCACTGTGTTTACTTGTGCTGTGGAATTAAACCCAAAAATGCACTTTAACAAGAGCAAACAGGTTTTTCGAACTGATATGCAAATATGCACTTTTAATACAAGCTATAAACTACTGATAAGAAAATGTAAGTCATAATACCAGTGTTTGTGTTTGGGCCCACACTTAGCATGCAAAATTCAATCCTGGCAAGATTAGAGGATATCTTTCTCATTTAGTTACTTACTTATCCCCTCACAAGCTTAAAAGCCCATTGAAGTCAAAGCCGCTTTACCCATTTATCCACCAGCATTGTTAAGGAATAAAAAACAAAAATTACCAGCATTCATTCGGAAATACCCCTACTCTTATATATCTTATTCAGAGTCTCCATCCAACAGCCTGAGGTTGAAAAGGCGACACAGAAGCAGATTGCACGCCACGCACGCTCCATCAAAAGGATGCTTACAGTTTGACTCTTACCAAAATGATGACGGAGTGGCTTTGGAAGCGCCGAGGCCGAGCGGGGTGACTGCTCCGAATAGTGCTCATCAGATACGATTGTGTGAAATGCTGTGAAACGAGGCTTAATTGTAGTGCAACTCATGTTGGGTAATGAACCCCACAGCACCTGAATATGTCTTACAGAAATGACTGTGCAGAAAAAGAGCTGGATTTTGACAAAGACACCAAATAAGTGTTTAATTTTAATTTTTTTGTAAATTACTCTTTTTATTCCATTGCTTTAATGCTTTGATACCAATTTCTTTGATGTATTTAACTGCAAAAACTTTTTAAAGTAATTTGATTGTCTTAAAAACATAAAGTAAGTCAAACTACTTTGGGAACTGCAGTTATGAAACCTCGAGTTTGACTTTACATCCGTCTCTATCTTGCTAGCTCAGAGCCAGAAGTGACCATATTTAGACAAGCTGGGGAGGAGCGGGGGGTGAACTGACTCCATCTGATTGGAAACGCAACAACACTATGTCCCACCCAACAACAGCAGAAACCTGTCTGCACCACAGGCCTGTCAATCAAACAGACATGCTACCAAAAACACTTCTTTTAGACACCTATTTTCTAATCAATGATGATTATTTTTAGATGGACCACCAGAAAACGAATAAGAAGTAGTGACTTTAGCTAACAACACCATAAGAACTTGTGGGAAAAATTCATTGACATTTATGAGAAAAGTTCAGTGGGAGTCTATGGAGCCGGAGGCTTTTTGGGATCAACCCCAAGTGGCACTCCGTGGTATTGTAGTTTAAGGCACTTCGATATTGGCTTTATTTTTCAGACCCGGAAGCTACGTCCACTTTTATATACTATATACTTTTATATAGTGTGGTCTCCACACTAATGATAATAAGCCATTGGTTACCATTCATTCTGGAGCCGATGTGATTTGGCAGCTCGACACTCTGATGCTGACACAAACAGATGCCAAATGACTTTTGGCAAAGTTACTTTCCGATTGAACATTCTTAACTCAACTCACTAATGAGCATGTGTGCTGGGCCAATATTCAATTAAAGTTATAATCAGCCTCAACAGTAATGACAACAGAGAGTCTGAATGACAATTAAACACTGTCATTAAACATACATTATGGAACACAAATGAAACAGAAAAAGGGGGCTGGCGAACAGCTCATATCTAATGGTGATTGAGCTGGTGTCAACTAGAGTCCATTACTAGTCCCATTAAAGGCCATCTATTCAAATTCCTATTAGAAGAGGGAGTAAACAGACCAGTTGGTTCAACAACTGCAGCTTGTGAAAAAACGGAGGGAAGTGAGTTATGGCGTAAACCAAGTTAAAAAAAGAAACTTTTTCTGTCCACAATGAGGCATAAGGGCAGTAGGGTCGTTGTAGGGTTTTATATCTGCTTTTAAACACATATAAAAACACTCAGCTTTAAGGAACACTAAAGGAGAGTGGGTTTAGTTAATCACACAGTCATTGCTCTAGTAAAGAGAAAAACACCCAACCTATTTTTGTTAATTAACAGGACACTGCATGGCTAACGAGACCACAACTTTAATCACAAGTCTCAATTGTTTTAGTGCCCAGATGCTAGTAGCTTCAACCCCAACATTAAAGACTTACTGTAACTTCTGGGTTATTTAGAAGTGAGAAAATCCCATTCAAAATCCTATCGACGCTAACGAGAGCTGTGGAAGAAAGACCTTGTCTGCTTGTCATGTGACTGTGTTCGGATAAGGACTCATTTTCTACGAGAGAGTTGAGTGGTCGAAGCTTGCACAGATGTGTGTTTGGTAACAGCGAGACAGCAAGGATTGGACAGGTTTTCAGAAAGTAGAGATTACCAGAGATTTGAAAAATGACCTTAAAGGAAAACTTTGGTGAGTTTTATGGATATTATAAAACCAAGTTACTATGATGTAAGTCCTGTTCTCAAGTAAATGTTTAACTTTGTTAAAATCATGAAGGTTTTAACGTTTCTACTGCAGTATGTTTGTCTTCTGTGGACGATAAATCTCAGAAAGATGCGTTGGTTTTTTGAATGAAATGATGAGTATGCGATTGAATTGAGTTACAGAAGCTCCTAGAGCTGAGGCTACCCTGGATGTGACGTCAGTCGCCTCTTCATGAAGACAACTGGTAGCGACTGAATCTGATGACAGAGGATGAGAATCTACATATCGCACAGACCTAGTCCAGCTTTGTCCGCTCAGTCGTCATGCTCAAATTTTATTCAAAAGTCAAGTGTATCCCCACCTTTGTGTTCAGTCAGAGAAAAAGGTACAAGAGGACTGATTAAGTTAAGTTATTCAAAGGGATGTGTTTGGTGTGGGCTGTTGTTCTTTAAAGCTTCAGTGATTGATTTGGCTACCTAGGGAAGCGGTACGCGTTCAAACACCACAACTGGAATATTGCCCTCTAAAAATGTTATTTGTTACAAACAATCTGGCAAAAGTCGTTTTCTCTGCTCTATCTTTGTCTTTTTCAGTTTGAGAACTAGCTAGATGTTTAACCTGTGTTTCAGCTAGCCATGAACTGTGTGCGATTTGGTGCTGAGGAGGTGGTTCACAACAGATTTTTATCTTAATGCAGAACAAGGTCCTAACTGCAGGTTGATACAGATCAAAATACCAAAACACAGCTAAAACAGGCTAAAAAGCTCAGTCAGATCAAGGGGAACTCAAGGTTTGGGGATCATTTGTCACTACAAATAGTACCATTTCCATTATACGCACTCATTTGATCTGTTATTAAAATGAAAATCATTAACTTGTGTTGCTTTAAAACTGCAACGACTTTAGATGCTTAACCCCAAAAGTTACTCTTACCCTAATGTGAACTAAAGTCTAACCATGAAGCTAAAATCAGGATTTAACCCGTAGTCCTAACACACGTTTGTCTCACTAACCCTGTGGAGACAATATTGTAATGCATCCAAAGCCTATCCTTAACCATCACTAATACATGTCTTATCTAACCCTAAAATCATAATAATAATAATAGTAATTCTTAAAAAGCAGGCTCTATGTGTGGGAACCTCCATTTTTGTCCCCACTTTGAGAAGAGTCTCCATGGGTCTGCATTCAGCTTAAAGCCCCCCCCCCCCCCCACACACACACACTTTGTTTTTTGTTTCTTTCTCTTTGTTTTCCATTCACAGTCATTTTAAAGGTATTTTGTGCACCTCACCAATCACTCACAAAGCTTCAAACACACACAAAAACAAACCCACACAGTTAGCAAAGGCTTTACCCATGTAATTTCCCTCTCTTTGTTTCCAGTTCATCCTCCTATTGAACCTGTAGTCGACAGGAGGGAAAGGGACAAACTGTGATTTAGTAACAGCGTAAACGAGAGAGCCGAGGCCCGCGGCTCTGCTTTATCAGCGGTGCTCCATCTTGCCGTGAGGGACACGAGAACTCATTTAGGGTGTTGCCAGAGATGGTCTCGCGCTGGCTGATAGCACGGTTGAATTACTATCGCGCCATTGCTGCTCTTTTATTTCTCTCTGTTTGTCTGCCTCTGCGCATGTGTTGGTGCCTGAAGGTTTCGACAGCAGGTGGAGGGAGGCGCCGTGTGAGTGACTGCCATTTTGAATACTCTGTGACTCTGCTGGCACCTGCAATTATGAAAGCACATGCAGTCGTGCATCATCATAAACCAGATGGACACGGAGACGGGGCTCGTAATGAGAAACACAAGCTTGATCGTGTCCCCAAGAGTTTTTCGGAGTTTAACAGAAGAAATGATAATTACCAGAGTCATTTTTGACAAAAGGAAATGATTGCTGGCTTGTGCAGAGGTTTCAGCACATGTTTGTGCATATGTGTGTGTTTTTGTGGTTTTGTACTAATAGGAATATGATGCTCCAGATTGCTTTGGGGTCACCATTGAGACTGGTGACTTACAATCTGGATGTAGTGGGTGGTTTTGGCTTCCTGGGGTGTTGAGGGAGGGTGGAGGAGGAGTGTCGGGGCTCTGTTTGGCAATTCACGTCCAAAATTACAATGAGTGTGTTTTTCACCTCATTAACTATGTAGTTTTGTAATAATATGGAGCACTTCATATGTTTTGCTACTTTTAGTTAAAAGTTAATGTAACCCAATAAAGCTCGAGCCAACTGCTGAAAACCTTTCTTCCTCTCGTGGTTGCTCTTTCTGGAAACGTTTTCCTGGTGCACAGGAAGTGCTGCCTTTTACGTTTTCAATATGAAGCAGAACTAGGTACTTACAGTGGTAGCCATAAAAAGCTTCTTAGAGAAAATCCATAGAGACAAAAAGCAATGAGAGAGACGTCACAGGGCCTCACACTGTTTGACTGACAGGTGATCTCTAAAAAAGTGCCCGACTTGTACCCCCCCACCCCTCTTTTGGGAGGCCTCTTAATTACGAACAGCAGGAATTGTTGTGTTGGCAGAAACCTAACTACAAAGTCAGAGAGGACGTTCAGACTGATCAGACCTTCTGTACTGTAAAAAACTGGTCATCTGACTATGTCAACTTGTCTTCTTATTAAGTAATACAAAGTAGAGTCTTAGTGTTAGAGAGCACTATTTGACACTTGTATTACCAGACCAAATTCACCAAGTGAATATACGGGTCTGGCCGTGCTCCATTCATCCAGCCATATTGTTTCCAGTTGCTGCCTCCAAATGGGCAAAGACCTTGAGACAATTTTGAAACAATTAAAGCCGTCTTTAACCAATCAGAATTGACCGAATACCATATGGCGTGTGCTGAAACTCACCAAGCTGTAAAGATCGGAGATCCTCCCCCAATGTGAGCAGAGTTTGTCGTTAATGACCATTGCAGACAAAAAAACTTTATTCATTGTTCTTGTTCCGGATTCAGTTCCTCGATATTTGTTAGCGTTGCTGCAACTGTTCATATTGCTACTGTTCGTATCTCGGTCTACCAACGCTGTCATTGTCGGAACTACATTTTGAAACAAATACTTAATTTCATCAATCTGAACCACCCTCAATGGTCACTGATTGTTGATGCTGTTAGCGATAGGGGGAGTCATTCAGTCAGTGAAACTAATACTGATTAACTTAACTGTTTTAATCGTTATCGTTGGTTCTCATCAATCCTGCTGACCTAATGTTACCACATCCACCCTTCCTCGCCACTGTAGAGCGATGAATAATGTCTGTCCGAGCTGTTTGTGAATTACTGAAAAAAGCAGTCGAAAGTGTCAATTGATTAATTTAGCAAATAAGTCTGCTTTGAATCACAGCAAGATAATCTAGGCATAGAACAAGACTTTGCATTACAAGAATCACGAGTTCATTATTAGTCATTAGTTTGTCAATTTGCCTGTTTTTCACATTAAATAATTACTATTTATGAAAAAGTGTGTTTGATAGTATTGGTTGTGGATGGTTCTTTTTTTTATTGAGTTTTAGTATTGTTTTTTTTTTATATTTTCATCCTTATTTTTGCTGATGAAATTAACACTGCTCAGACAGCCAGTTTGATTAAAGATTTAGTTAAAAGTTAAAAGGATTAACAGACACCAAAACACTGCACAAAGATGTGTATTACAAATTATGTAACATTGTGTTGAACCAGCGTCTGTGTTTTTGCCAACCCTGCCCTGTTTTATTTATTTATTTTACTCAACCCCCCTGTGTCGCCTCAATGTTATTGAGTTTCTCATTAAAATGAATCAGGAGGCTGCACCGCTCGTTTCGGACGGATGACAGTGTATTGTGTTGAAGCAAAAGTTATTTTGTTATGGCCAGGGAACAAATGGATTGAGGAAGCAGTTTTATTTCATGGAGTACTAATATGGTCTAAATGACTGTACAACTTTCTATTTCTTACAGTGTGCTGTCTGTGGTGAAACATTAAACCCCCCACCTACATACACAGAGTATTAACACCAGATAGAAGACAAATCATCACAACATATACAACTCTGTTCAGTAAAGGACGTCCACCAAACATCACAGGTTACACTATTTTCTCTTATTTAACTTTGGAATGATGCTGTCTTTGTTAAAACCAATGACCTTCATTAGTAGGCAAAGTCAAAGCTTTTACTCTCTACACAGGAAATCAAATATATTGAAATTTGAATTGCATGACTACAAGGTCAAGATAACATCTTAGTGATACGGTTCAGACCAATATTATTAATTCGTGAGTTTTTACTCTGCCAAAAGCACCATTTTAATCATTTCTCTCTCTTAGCGTGTCTATTTTCACAAGTCAAAAGTCTTTTTTTGTTTATTAAAGTATCATATACACATGAAATAGGCCTTTGCAAAATATGAAGAAAAGAAACATTGTAAGATATGAAGTTCTGTGATGCTGATCACACATGGTATCACACATTTTAAACCCACAGAAATATTGCCAAACATATATATATATATTCAGGAACTTAAAAGGGCTCAGCAAGAACTCATAAAACATTTAAATAGTACATAAACAAAAACATATTTTTCAACCTAATTTCCAACATCACTTCATGAGCGCAAATCCATATTTTCAACAGTTTTTAACTGCAAACATGCAACTATAAAGATCTGTGAAATTAATATTTTAGGTAAATAAAAGAATTTAGGTTTGTGCAATAAAGTGTTCGTCAATAAATTATACAGGCAAACATTAACACATACATACTACCATAGATGGTGTACAAAACATGTGGTTTTTAATTGAAGGGTGATCAAGACCATGACGTCATCTTTAGATCACCAGCTCAGCCACATGACTCTAAAAAGACAGGAAACAAAATGATAACAGACAAAATGCATAATGTTGTTTAAAGGTATCGTTTGACATTTTGGGAAAAGTATTTAGGCTTTTTTGTGGTTAGTTAGATCAGAAGACTCATTCCTCTTTCACATCTGTCCAGTAAATATACGGATACAGCCTTAATTTAGCTTAGCACAAAGAATGGAAAGAAGCAGCTACGTCTAGGCTAGCTTTGTCCAGCCTGGTAGTAAACACTTCTTACCTCGTTTGTTTAAAACACTCCCCAATTAACTACAATTTTCAATAGAATGCCAAGAAATATCAGTGTTGATATCTGTATTCTGTGTTTCATATTATTAAGTTTTGAAATTATCAGTCAGAAAAATATTTCCTACTTACTCTGTTCCTTCTTCTTATGCTCCTTTTGAAAAGTCTGCCCATCTGTCTGTGTCCAGCAGAGTTTAAAGTCTGGTACTCCTTGTGTCTCCAGCTTAGTATGCAGCTGTACAAAAATCAAAATGATAACCTGTGACATTACAACCTTTTACACATTTGTTTAGACACTGTGTGGAAGACATTTCTTTTTTTTTTTTATTGTCAGTTTGGTTGACTTGCACAGCTTCACTGTACCTGCTCTAAAACCTGCTGATGAATGTCAGGATCATTCAGGTCAACTTCAGACTGGAACCTTAACTGGAATGTTGTTTTGTGCTGAATGCTGCCGGGTGTTTGACAGATAAAATAGTGTTTTTCCTCACAGTCCAAGTCCCACCATGTTCCTTCGTTATTTTGGACCACAGCACACGATGTCATTGTCTTGCCACTGTTGTCGGGCTGATCCGTGTTCCAGTTAGTAAGACTAACGTGGCTGTGGTCAGACCAGTAAGACCAGGAAGGTCTCCTGAGACCGATCCAGGCTTTTGTTTTCAGCAGATCGGCGAGGAGTCGATTCTATGACGCATTCCTGACACTGACAAGATCTGTATACTTGGACTGACAATGCTTTTTAGCATCAAACCAAGTCATCTCAGTTTCTACAAAAATGTACATAGAAGGACTTTTTTCTGGGAAAAAAAAAAAAAAGACAGAAAGAACAATAGGTAAGACATTGCATTAGCTATTTCACTTGACACAGCGTGAATACTGTAAGTTAAATGTTCGGGGTCCTTTGTAATTACAATAAAGATCATGCCAAACAGTGTTCAAAATTATATAAGTATGCAAATGTCACGTCAGTGTTTGCCACTTTTTATGTGGATGCCTTATCACAGTATAGAATTATCTGAAGCAATAACTTCTTCAATAAATTCTTAGCATGTCTTGAAGGCAACTAGAAAATCAATTGTTCTTCCAGCATTTGACAGTACACTGCCATAGTTGGTGGCCAACTGAGCTGTCTGGGTAGCCGGGGCGGGTCTAGAAGCCGCTCAAAAACAAAACAGAATTTTGATCTCATTGCTTGTACTGCAACTAGCTACGTTTCCAAGAGCAAAAACACGAATAAGGAGGATGTTCTTGATGAAGATAACTGCTCAAATTGCCCTCCAATGCCTACAGAAACTAAGTCATTCTGTTGCAATGGGTAGTTTTTGTTAGCCTTGTGCACCCAAACCCAATTTCACTGAGTGAATATATTCTGAAAACTGAAGCTGTGAGCAATAGTCTGGCTGAGTTTTTGTGCGCTGTTGTTGCCAATATTGACAGAGAGAGCTGTTTGTACATGGGGGCTTTCTCCTCACTTGGACTTTGGTGTTCTGGAAACTTTATTCAGAATTCTTGTCCCCTCATTGTCCAATGTTTTGGCCAACGAGTGGTTTTCTCAATACATTGTCATTAGTTTTTGTGAGTCAGTACTCCAAGATACATCACTAAACCATCATTTGGACAGTGACGTTCTGGCTGTCTTCAAACGCAAATGTCACTCAAGTCACTTCGCCTGGACCATTGCTTCAATGCAGTATATTTTCTGAAGCATTTCAAGGGTGTCTGTTGCCAATATTCCACACAAACTTTGATGTACACTGTCTGCTCATGTGTCAGGTGCCTGGAGAAATTGCAAATGTGTCAGACTAGTGGTCACATAAATGTCTGTAACTCAGGTGCTGATTTTGATCAAGCTTCGAACACTTACTCACAAAGCTTCCCCCTGCACTGTGCACATCATGGTGCTGCACTCTGTTTTCATGCAACAGGATTAGAAAACTAATCCAAAAAATATTTTTACTAAACCTGTGTTTTTTTCTAATTAAAGCTTCTCTTTGCTGTCCTAAAATTACTTAGATTTAGGTCTGAATCCATAACTTCAAAGTCTTCACTGCATATATTATACAAATTTGGACAGTCTTCAATGTGAACTGCAACTTGACAGGTTGACTAAGACACACAACCGTGAGGTGGTAATTCTAGTTTACATATATTTTCATGAGTTTACATCACTTCATTGGTTGTGTAGGAAGAGAACCAGCAGATGTCAGACATAAATGATGATTTGGTTTTGGAACAAATGTGTCTGAACAGATGTTCTTTGGAAATGTCTGAAATTGGGACATTTTGCATTGACATAGACATTTTTTTTTATGTCACTGCTTTTCATCTTTCAAGTCAAATTACACTTAAACATTTGTGTTTATTCTAAGAAGAAACCTTGATAATGAACATCAGTGATGGATGGTTGCAAGCGGTGGCTGACAGCTAGCTCTAATCGTGTTTCCCCTCCCTGTGTCTCCACTGTGTCTTTGTCTGTGTGTATCTGTGCGTTCCAATACCCGTACTACCATACTATTTAATATGCCAGAAAAAGATTTAGTATTGCTGCGTTCAAATGGAACTCATGAGCTCGTGGTTACGACATGGGAAGTTGTGTGCATCGCCTGCTAGGTTTTCAAGTGCTCTGCCCGGTTGCAATTCGCAAAGATGAAGAAGAAGAGGAGGCATTAAAAGGAAGCGTCTGACCTGCATATCCCACTGAAGATGTGTCCGTCCCGTCGTGTGTCCGCTGCGATTTTGTTCCGTCCTCTGCGCGGCTTCATATCCAACCGGCGGCGTGTCAGACCCCGAAGCGTTTTGTCTGCCCGTTTTATCTTCCGTCCTCATTTGGTCATGTTTCCTTGATTTCTGTGCTTCTGTTGCGGGTAAACGTTGTTAAACGGGTAATTTTTGGTCTGTTTTGTGGTTATTGTTGTATTTCCTACTTTGTGCTGCAGCCTACGGACAAAGTTAATACAGCCAGCTGTGTTTTAGTCATTAAAAAGATTAATCCAACTATTTATTGTGTAACTATTTCACATACGGTGTTTGCAGCAGGAAGAGAACGCATTTCTTGTCCACATTGAAAGACTGCGGGGTTAGACGGTGATGTAAGAACGTTTTTTATGACCGGGAGTTTGCACATGGATGTTTCTCATGTTTGTGAGACGGACCGCGGTGCAGCCGGTGGGATATTAAGCGTTGACTTTAATGATGCCGATTCACTCCGGCAGCCGCGTCGGACACGGAACCAGTAGGAAATAGCCTTAAGAGGGTCAAAGTTCAAGGCCCATTTTAATGATGAAGTAGAATGTCCCAAGTGTATGCAAGGGTACATACTTTGTAAGAGGAGGGCCCAATCCCAACGTCCACCCTCAGACTCACAGGCTTTGATTCACTTTCCCGGTAAGTCCGTGAGGGTTTAGGACTGTACCATTGCCACATCGTCGAGCCTGTGAGGTCCATCTGGCGGACATTTTGAGCCCTTTAAGCACCCTTTCCGTAAGTCCGCATTTCTGCAGACTTTGCCGAAGAGAATTACCCCCAGTTCATAGCAAAATTCGCCACCTATTAAAGGTGGTCGTCTTCTCTCCAATAAGGTCCGGCTGCAGCTGGACCCTTCTCGTTGTCCTGCCCGAAGTCTGCCGCCCACAAAATGTAAACAAACAAAGCATGGAGGGTGTTAGAAGTGACATCACCTGGCTGCTCGCTGCTGTGGTTATTTATTGCACGTTTGATTTTAAGTTAAATGCCTACATTGGAATTGCTAACGTTAATGCCTTTTCTGGTAATTATTTAAAACGAATAAACATTATATTGGCCTAAATATAGCCTATATATGCCTATCTATCTATCTATCTGTATATCTACCTGTATATCTTTCTATCTGTATATCTATCTATCAGTATATCTACCTGTATATATATCTATCTGTATATCTACCTATATATCTGTCTATCTGTATATCTATCTGCCTTTCTGTCTGTCTATATATCTATCCATCTATCTACACACACACACACATAAATATATGTATATATTTATATATATATCTATAATTTTTTTATTTATTCTTTTCTCTTTTTTTGGAGGTGTGCCGTTTTTTCTTTTCCAATGGCGATGCAAGCAGTGTGTGATATCACGACGGCGTGTCCCATTTTGCCTTTTATAACATTTCAGCCCTCGTGAACTCAAAACACTCAAATACTACAGCTGTTACATCAGTCAAGTGATTGAGGTTTTCGGGTTTAGGGTGGACTTTGGGATTGGGCCGACCTGTAGGAACACAGCTTTTCAATTTACAATTGGGACATACAACTTCATCATACCAACTTTGACCCACTTTGTCGTATCCTTTGCGATCCGTAGCGCGAACTTTGTAGTAAAAAGAAAAAGGATGCGATTTGGAACGAGTAAGCTTCCTTTTAATGCCTCTTCTTCTTCTTCTTCTTCCTCCTTTTGCGGGCACAGCATTAGTGCCACCAACTGTCTCGGTGGCTCAGTCGATGTGAAAAGGATTGTGGGTCAGAACAGCTTGAGGAGCATGCTGGCCTGCATACTGCAAAATATGTGTGTGATATGCATGATATTTGATGTAGTAGGACATCCTGGTACTTTTTGCATCCTACGTTTAACATACACACACATGTTTGTATTGGGACATACGAAATCTTTTTTTGCCAATCTAAATAGTGTGGTAGTTTGGATATTGGAATGCAGGGTTTGTGTTTAGATGGCGTGGGTGTGGTCTCCTTCACTCCCAGCTCCTGACTTCCACACCTGCAGCTGATTATCTCATCAACCCCTCACCATAAATACACCTAGTTGTTTATCACGTCTTCACCACATCATTGAGCCTACCTGAGTTTAAAACCTTGTTCAAGCCACTTGGAAGGTGAATCTAAGTCAATCATCATGCTCTCTGCTCACCTGCCCTCAACAACTCCAAACATCTCCCCTTCTCTTAAAACAACAAATCCCTCACTTTTTAAAATCCTGCTTCTGGGTTCTCCTCTTCAAGTGAAACAATACATACAAAACCGTAAATGAAACATGGCAGGTGTGATTATTGTGGATTATTAGTTTTATGAATGTTAGAAAACATTCAGAATTAATACCAATCATCTGCATGAGTCATTGTTGTGTTTGTCATATTCCTGAGGAGCCAGATTGCTTACTCATTTGTCCTTCAATTTGATCAGATTTCTTTACACAGATCAAAATTAATTACACTAATGAAGCACTACATGACTAATGGAAATTTTAATTACTTGACTACAAGGTCAAGACAATGTGTTAGTCATACATTTGATACCAACATCAATAATTACAATGAATTTGAAAACAATGTTTTATTTTTTTTAAATTTTATATTTATTTCAAGTATCATACACAAACAAAACAGGGTTTTGCTACTATAAAAGAGACATTCTAAGAAATATAGTACAAACAATGACTGACTCTTATGTGCGATGGTGATCACACATATGATCATACATTTCAAAGCCAGAAAAATATTGCTAAATATCAAACATTACAAGTGTGTGTGTGGTGGGGGACTGAATTTTCAAAAGGACACAGCAAACTCAAACAACATTAAATTATTGCATAAAAAAAAAGAAATCAGGTTTATTTCTATTTTTTTACTGCAAACATTCAATTAAACAATATATTATATTATATTGCACAATATATTTGTGCAATTAGCTGTAAGGCTCAATGCAGCAATACAGTTTTCAACAAAACACAGACTGACAAATATTAACATTTATTTACTTCCACAGATGGTGTATAAATAAGTAGTGAGACTCACGCTGAAAATAGAACTAAAACATTGTTACAGTGTTAAGCCACAGAGGCTCACAATTTGGCAAGCTGACGGGGGTGTAATAGTACTATAATACTATAATATAAGTTATGAAGAGAAAATCTACGTGACTAAAATTACAATATATTGCCTTAACATCCAACAAAAAAATGAACTTCCATGGCCTCTGCCATTTCCATACCTGTCAGCAAACATGTCAACACTCGTGAACTTGAAGTTTATTGAAAATTTCAGGTACCTACTCTGTTCATCACTCTTTTGTTCCTTTTGAAAAGTCTGTTTGAATCCAGTGGAGTTTAAAGTCTGGTACTCCTTGTGTCTCCAGTTTAGCATGCAGCTGTACAAAGGTCAAAATGGAAACCTGTCAGATTACAACCTACAATACATGTCTTTTTGTTCAAACTATAAAAAAAAAAGTAGAGACACTGTGTGGTAGATTTTTTTTTTTTTTAAATTGTTAACAAGGCTAACTTTCACAGCTTAAATGTACCTGCTCTAAAACTTGCTGTTGAATGTCGGGATCATTCAGGTCGACTTCAGACTGGAACCTCAACTTGAATTTTGTTTTGTGCTGAACGATGCTCGGTCTGTAACTTTGACAGATAAAGTTGTGCCTTTCCTCACAGTTTAAGTCCAACCATGTCCCTTCATTTTTATGCACTGCAGCGCAAAATGGCGTTGTGTTGGCGCTGTAGTTGGGCTGATCCTTCGCCCAGTTAGTAAAAATGACGCTGCTCTGGTCAGACCACTTACACAAGGGATTTCTGTTGAGACTGATCCAGACTTTTTGTGATAGCAGTGATGAGATGTTGGTATTCTCTGACAAGTTCCTCACACTTACAAGATCTGTGTAGTTGGACCGACAGAACTCCTTCGCTTTGAACCAAGACATTCTGTGTTTCACAAAAATGTACATGGAAGGACCTTGTTCTAGAAAAAAGACAGGAAGGATAATAGGTAAGGCTGTGGATTAGCTTTTCACCTAGAGTGACACAGTTTGAATACTGTCAGGCAAAGTTTATGTCCATGGTAGTTATAATAAAAATCATGTCAAACAGTATGTTCAAAATTAGTGTAAATATGCAAAGATAACATGTTTGCATTTGTTAGTGAGCCAGTGATTGTCAAAAGCCAAATTCACAACTTTTTACGCAGGTGTCTATTCAATGCTGGTCGTATATAGTTGATTGAAGCAGTACATTCCTTAATAACTCCTACATGTCTCTTGGAAACAGCCACAAAATCCGTTTTTTTTTCATTTGACGTGTTCAGCGACATAGTTGGTGGCCAGAAAAACTAATGGCTAATTGAGCTTCCTGGGTAGCCAGTGGGTGCTCTAGATGTTGCTCAAAAACACAACAAAACCTTGGTCTCTTTGCTTGTATTGAAACTAGCTATGTTTCCAAGAGCAAAAACATCACATACTGACACATATTTATTTGATCCAGAGTATACAAACAGATAAATGCAACAGAGTGCGGCTGCGACTGCATTAGCTGCGCAAGAGAATGTGGCTGGCAGGGACTATCCAGAAACTGAGTTGCCGAGAGCAAACAGTGAGGCTGGATCAGTAAGTTTCAAGGCTGATCCTGTGGTTCGTCGATGATGCAAAGCAGAGAAACTGTAACTTTCGTGAGTAAGAACTTCTAGCTTAGGCACTTGATGAAAATCAGGTGCCTTGAGTTACACATCCTTCTGTGACCTGTGGTCCTGGTTTGTCTGCAATGTTTTACTCACCTAAAACTTAAGCAGAGAGCACACATCAAACTTTGTGACAAATTATCGGGGACCAGGGAGAATCACAGGGCGAGTATTCTGGCGAGTATGGGTGGTAAGGAGCAAAGATTGCGTTGTAGTGGATGATAAACTTGTGCATTGTCATTTTGGAGAGCCCAAGTTCCATCCCGCCTGTTGAGGTGGTTTGCACTAAAAGTTTTCCTTCAGACACCTCAGAACGTTACAGTAGAACTGGGTGTTGACAGTCTTCTTGAAGCATTTTAAGGGTCTCCACTGCTGATTTTCAGAGTTTGACACAATATTGTTATGCACCCTCTGGTCATGTCCAAGGACAAATTGCCGTTCTCTCAGACCATCACTTAAAAGCATGTGTAACTTGGGGGCTGATTTTGATCAGGACATTTGTCAAATTAAATCATTGGGCTTATACCTTCATCCTGCTCTACCCACATCACGGTGCTGTGGATCGTTCATGCACAACAGCAGCGCTCTCCGAAATTATTAATCCACCTCTTAATGTGTGTATTGACTCACTTGTCACTCTATCTATGTTGAACAAATATCAACCTAAACCTGAAATCTAGAGTTTCTGTAGTATGCTACATATGCTACTTAGATTAACATAGTGCATATAAGACTGAAACTCATTGGCACTTTAAAACACGTCACAACAAACGTTTGGACAAACCTTTTTTTCAGGATTACCTGAAGAATGTTCACTTGTTGTTTTAAATTTAAAATAAAGCACAGATTTAGCACCAAAAAAAATTCTTGCCGTAAAAGCAGACTACATATAATCCTTCCGTACAAATGTAGTCATGCCATAGTCCATGTTTTGTCATATACACGCAGCGCTCTCTGAAGTCTGTCCTGTTAGGCTCACCTGTTCCCCAGTTACTGAAATCTACATTAATATTAAAGTCTGCCTTTCCCAGCGCCCACTTCCACCGGTTCAGTTCTCCATAAAGCCCTATCCATAATTCTTTCCTGATGCTGATCCTGATTACACTCAACGGCCTGTTGTTGTCATCATTATTGTCTACGGTGGCCAGGTCAGTGAACTTCTCTCTGCAGTAACTGAGCTTCAGCCCACGTCTTTAAGGTCCTCACAAAGTGGTACTCTTTGACGATGTTTGAAGACACGGCGGACAGCCCTGAAGGACAGAGGAAGATCATTCATTCACAAAAATACTCATGTATTCTACTGGAATTAGTAACCATGCAACAAATACAACAATTTTGAAGTCAATTTAACTTTATGAACATTTTGAGGCAATATTTGGAGGTGGTCTTTCCCTGCATTGCGTTGTACTGTAAAGCGTTTTTACATGGTAATGCATCCGCTCACGATAAATCTGGGTTTTCTACACACAACTTTCACACACTCACCTGACAAAATGAGGACAAGCATTAGTGTCTTCTTCATCCTGAAAAATCAAAACACACAGAAGACTTGGCTTTCTCCTTGATGTATACGAACAAGAAGATACATGAGGTAAAACATCTCAAACCTTTTATGTACATTCTCTCTGCAGTCTGGAAGGTCATTATGCAAACTTAATGTAATTTATTTTCTCCTGACACGAGAACAGGACATTAAGACATTCAAATCAAGATGGGAAATTGAGCGTGTGACCTTCAACTTGGGCATTAGAGAAATTACAACCCAAACAATCTTAATGTTGGAACAGGGCACTGTTTGTCCACAGAAGAGTACTACAGTACACTCATCACATTGTTTTTATGAGTCGGCGTTGGTGACATACAAACATGTTTGGGTTGTCTATCAAATCTAGCAATTTCGGGGAACACGATATCTTAGGAAGTTTGAAATAATTTGATTTTGGGAGTCAAAAGTAAAGGTCAATGTGACTTTATGTTCCTCTGATCCATCTGCCCCATTTTTGTGCCCATGTTACCCTCGAGGATGAAATGGATCGATGTTCGGGGTCAAATGTGTTCTGCTGGATTCAGATCTGATGTCTGGGGGAGGCCACTAAAGTCTTTGTCATGCTTAGGAAACCATGATTGATATTTAGGAGCCCAAAGTCGGCAATGGAAACATTCCCCACAACATTACAGTAGCCTGAATTGTTAACACAAAGAAAACTGATGGGTGTGAGAGTCCCAGGAGTGCATTAGTTTCAGAGGGGCTCAGACCAGCCACCAGATGTAGCACCGACAATCAGTTAAATTCACTGAGATCACATTTTTTTCATCTCTGATATCTGATGTGAACTTCTGCTGATGCTCCTGACCTGTCTCTGCATGAGTTTATGCACTGCTGCATTATAAATGTATAAACAGGCTTGATATATATATAATGTGACTCAATGCATTACTGCATGAATAACTTGTGAAAATCAAAATACTAATAGAGAACCTTGTGCAGCAACAGGAAGTCAAAAACATTTGTAGATTGCTGTTTAGCTACACAACTACTGACTGTCAAAAATGGTAGGTCTAATGGTGTCCATGGAGATGAAAGATTTTCTTCTGTTTTGAAGTACTCTATTGATCCACATGGGGAAATCTATCTTTCTGCATCTGACCCATCCTACACACACTCACTATGAGCAGTGGGAAGCAGTATAGCACCCGGGGACCAACTCCAGCTCTCAGTGCTGTAATCATGGGTACTGACGAGACTATTAACCCTAACCTACATGGCTTTGATGGTGGGAAGAAACTGTAGCACCTGCCTGAAACAGCATGATCTCCTCTGGTAGAAACCTGGAAAGTCCACATGGACAGGACCTGGGACGGCTGTGAGGCAGCAGGGCAAAACACTGAGCCACGCTGCGCAGAATGGATTGAGGGGGTTTGTCAGAGATTTGAACCCAGTACCTCTGCCACTCAAAGTGAGAATCATACCCCGAGGCCAGAGGTTCCCAGACTTTTTTTTTTTATCCCATGCAGAAAAACCTTTCATATGTGCAGAAACTATAAACAATACCAAATTTCCTAAATATCACTTCCCATCGCAGATACCAAGATTTTTTGCTCATAAAATAAATGTCCCTGATTTTTTCTTGCGTTAGCCTCAGAAAGGCTAAATAGCAACAAAGTCCTTTACTAAGAGAAGTCAGTGCCGACTGCAAATATTCTTCAGCATGAAAACACTGATCTGACTTGTCAGGTCCAGAGTTGTCACTTGCGTCTCTGCCGTGTAGCCATTTCAAAGCTCCTCTTATTTCACCTTCTATATTTTATATTTTATATTTTTTACTGCTATTTACTGTTATTTTATTGCTTTTCTATTATTCTATTCTATTCTATTATTTTATTCTATTATTTCTATTATTATCTTATTGCTTCTGTATGCTGATGTAGCGAAAAAAATTTCCCCTTGTAGATTAATAAAGTAACTACCTAACCTAACCTAACCTAACCTAACCTAACCTAACCTAACCTAACCTAACCTACCTAACCTAACCTAACCTAACCTAACCTACCTAACCTAACCTAACCTAACCTAACCTAACCTAACCTAACCTACCTAACCTAACCTAACCTAACCTAACCTAACCTAACCTACCTAACCTAACCTAACCTAACCTACCTAACCTAACCTAACCTAACCTAACCTAACCTAACCTAACCTTCTCTACTCAAAAACTGAGGACTCTGAATCCAACTGCGTCAAGCTAACGTTAGCATTATTCTATGTCCGATGCGTCGTGGTTAAGCAAAGGCGAATTTTATTTCTAAAATATTCCGGTGATTAACAAGTAAATTTCCCATCATTGTAATGTAATGTGCAAATGTAATAATGGTCGTCTGTAATGAAATGACAAATTTGGCCTTGGTCCGGTTGGAGGACAATTGTTCAGCAAGAATCTTACGAACGACCAGGAGGAAGCACGCGTGCCGCCGGTGGTATCACTGTTTGGGATTCAACAAACTGCCTGGTTGTGTATCTTGGGTAGATGAAGATGATATTGTATGAAATTCATTTTGAAACAATATCTATCGAGGACTTTTTGGGTTTGGATTTGATCTGCGGAGCTTGGAAAACACAACAACAGTCTCGTTTGCAACGTACTGTAGAAGTTATTCTGTTTTTTGACAAGTGTAATTTCATCTTGTCGGGGTGTTGTTAGTGTCTTAAATGTTCTTATGGGTTGGGCACAGTATGCACATACAAGTAAACAATGAATATAACGGCATGACCTGCATGTTTTTGGATTGTCGGTGGAAACAGGAGCCCCTGAAGGAAACCCAGTCAGACGTGTGGAGCGCATACAAATTCATCACAGAACCCGACACACCGTGCCTGCCATGATTTATTCTGCAGTCCATTATGGATATTAACACGGGTATATAATTTATGACAAGATATGTTTGCACACAATCGTTTTCTGCTTTTAAATATCTGAATATAGAAGTTCACCAGTAATTGATATTCAACTGTAGGATTTGAACAAGGTTAAAGGTGACAGGACACCAGGCAGGTGTGATGTTGGATTTAACAGTTCTATGAACAAAATTCTCCTGTATCAGAGTCATTCTTGTGTTTGTCATATTCCCAAAGAGCCAGTTTTCCCACTCTCATCCTTTTTGGTTTAATCTGTTTTACTTTACACAGATCTATTTTCATTACACTAACCTGCACTGTATGATTGTTAACAACACTTGAATGCCTTTAATATCTGCACTTGGGCGTGGGCAGATGGTGAAGTTGAATGTGTAACCATTAACTCCTGGGAGATCTGAGCTATTCATCTTGTGAGTTAAATGCTGACAGCCTCCAGTTATGGACTGTCTCAATCTCAAGGACACTAAACAGATTGACAGAGCTGTCTCTGGAAACGCAGGCATCCAATTTGTAGTGTCTATGTTTTTGGATTGATGAATTAATCTCGGGCTCCCTCTGGTGGTCACTGCGTCACTGTGCTCTATTCTTACTGAAACGGAAGTGGTTTGAGCTTCACGCCTTGTTTCTACTGCAGAGACGACAATAAATAACCTGTAATAAGTCAATTAGACGTTTTCACTGTAATACAATGGCACCAAATACAAGAGCCTTTCCCGGATTTTAAACAAAATTATATTTTGTGATTGATTTGAATAATAAAGGAATAATGATAGATGTTTGGCCACTTCTGGGCAGACAGAAATCTCCCAACACAATGTTGTTCCATATTGCCTTTAGAAAGTTAGTAATGGTAGCATAATAGCAAAGAACTGCGTACGTCTAGCAAACACAGAGCGAGGCTGGGTTCCATCCATCCACCCGCTTCATTATAAAAAGGGTCACTGGGTGCTAAAGCGTAACCCAGCGACCACTGGGCAAAAGGAGGGGTGCATCCTGGAGAGGGACCATCCAGGCTCACATTCACACCTACACCTACAATTTCGACTCACCAATTAACCCAAGTTGCATGTGTTCGAGAGAGAAAACCCTCACAGGCACAGGGAGGATAGACAGACTCCACATTTAAAGGCCCCAGTTCACCTTGCTGTGAGGTCACAATGCTATGATGGCCACCTGATACATGTATTTTTTTCTTCTCTAGTTTTATCTGGTCAGGGCAGGTAGTGTATGGTGGGTTCGTGTTGGAGTAGTTTGCTGGTTGTTAATGAAAACAGTGTTGATGAGAAATGAGTCCCACAAGTTGTGGGACATAAAACCAAATCACTGAGCTGAAAGAAGATAAAACGCTACATCGATCTACAGGGAATTGAAGCGTTAGATGATGATTGTTTGCCTGATTGATCAGTGCGTAGAGATCTGTGTATACATGGTATTTCTAATGTTTCGTTTCCCTGTACGCTGCTCAAGATTCTGATGGTCCAACTACAAAATAGAAAATGTTTTTTTTTTGTTTTTTTTCCATGTCTTTCTCCCAGAACATTGCTTCAAACAGAGCCTGATTGGAAAAGATAGAAAAAAAATTAATTAAAAATCTGAGAGAAATATCTCTTGTGTGTTTAGTCTGTGTGTGTGTGGGCCAGACAACAGACAGACAAACAGACGGGGAGAGAGGCTGTTAACAGCGATTTATCAAGTCAATGGAGTGAAACGTATGTGTACCCTGAATTATCTGTTCCAGTGTCGGCATGGAAATCTGCCAATCCTCCGAATGAGCGATGCTGGTCCTGCATGCTCAATTGAGTGTTTGGTTGTCTTTCGGAAAGTGGAGCGAGTGTGTGTACTATCTTTAAGAGGACCCGGGGACTGAGGACGTCCTGGCTGGTCCTCACTTTGTCACACCCATTTAAAGGGCTTTTTGAGGGTCAAGAGTTCATTTTAGGTTTAAGGTTGGAATTAAGTTTAGGTTAAGTTTAGGGTAAGGTTTGAGGTTAAGCACTTAGATGTGATGGTTAAGGTTAGAGTTAGAGGCTAGGGAATGCATTATTTCAATCAGTGTCCTCACAAAGATAGCTGTGCAAATGTGTGTGTGGACTACATTTGGACATAGAGATGAAGATTTTTTTTTTTTAAGGTGTAGTCTGTGTTATGCAATTAATATAATACTGAATCGTATAAATAATCTATCATTCCTTACATTTGATAGACTTTTATCGCCCTTAATTTCAATTTAACACCAGATGGCGATGTTGCCTTCCAGATTCAGCACCATTCCCAAGCCACTTCCCCCTCCTCCTCTTCTTCCTCCAGCTCGGTGGATCCGGCGCGACAGTCGGATCCTCTCACCATGCCGGTCACGCCCCACACAAATATCAGCCTGTTTCTTCAACACACGCACGATCACATCTCTCATAAACACTCAGACACACGTGCACACGCATATACCGTTCGTGCACACGCACACATCTCAAGACTTGGACCCTGGCCTGCATTTTAACCCCTCCTCCAAATTCAATTCACATCCAAGCTGCAGCTCTTATATCCCTATTTCCAATAAAGTTAAAAGCCTGCCGTCGCACTGGAGCGTTTTCCAAGCCAAATGGTACGACATCGTCCCACTCGGTCCTATTTTTAACCCTTATTACAGTCATCAGAGAGTGAAAGCCTGGATGGCAGAAACACAGGTGGACTGATTCTGTGCAAATGATCAGCCATTATTGCAGCCTAGTGCGAGCTGGCCAGGATTGGTGGCAGTGTAAAAGCTGCATTTGGACGTGTAGATTTTGAATAATTTCATTTCAATTTTTTACATAATTGAATTGCCACAAATCCAAGTCATTCCAATGCTTGAATACAGTAAGATTGATAAGTGGAAAATTCATCTCAGTTGATGAAAGTGATCCCTAAAATGCAAGAGTAGACCTCGTGAAGGGCGAAAGAACCTCGCCCCCTGGCAAAAAACAGACATAAAAAGCTGCCCTTATTTGGATTCAGACTGTATCCTGAATGCTGGTTAGTGCTGCGTCTCCATTTGCAAAACTATAAGCTTCCACTTCACCAAACAAGCGTGTGCAGCATGATCCAGTGTAAAGCCTGGAAGCATTTTTTTGGAGTGCAAACCGGAATCATTCATGGCTGAGGTGTTACTGTAGTATCAATAAAATGCCCACTATGCCAGCTACAAAAGCTGGTTATTTATTGACAAAATTGCCATTACACACACACACACACACACACACACACACACACACACACACACACACATAGATGCAGAAACACACACATGCACACACATTAAAGCACCATCTCCCTACGTGTGGGAGACAGAGAGACCATCACCATGGAAACAAACGTCATGTAGCCTAGTCTCCCACCATCCACCACCATCCCCCTCCCCAATATGAACTCACCCCCACTTCTCTCTCTCCCTCTCTGTTGCTACCATGCTTCTACATTTCTCCTCCTCTGTTTCCCATTCTCAACATCATCCATCTTCCCAAAATACCCCCGCTGTCTCCCTCTCTCTCCGCCTCCACTGTTGCACCTCAAATTTGACCAAATCTATATGTAATATCTCCCTGTTACTATGCCTCTTTTTTTTTTTTTTTTTCCCATATAAGAGAATCCCCCTTTCAGTGTATGTGAATGTGTTTCTATTCGTGTGAAAGACAGAAAGTGATAGTTAAGAGTCAGAGAGATGGGTTGTGTATGGGGGATGGGATGCCAAGACCAACGAAAGTGATAGAAATGTCTGCTTTCTCTTTCTTTCTTTCACTCTGATTCCAGGGACTCATCAATATATCAATCGTTTGGCCCATCTGTCAACAGATGGCAATTATCAGGTTTGAAAGTGTGTGGAGTAACATTCATCTGAACATTAGGATAATATATTTTTGTTAGGTTTAAAACATGTAACAGTTAATCAATCCATCAATCAAATCTCTCTATTCCACCGTATTGTGGTCAAGGCTTCAGTTGCAACAGATTGAGAACATCAGCCCAGATGTTCTTTTCTCCAGCAGCTGTCTCCAGCTTCACATTCCAGTACGCCCCCAGCATGCTGGGAGATGTAGGCTCTACACAATCCAGTATCTCGCCAAAGTGTGTTATATACCCATCAGTTCGCCAGCCGATAGCGTATCCATGTCACGTTTTGCCTTAAGTAAGGTGGCTTACATTTATGCACCAAAAATCAGAGGCACCTTACTTAAACAGGGGCTCAAAAACATCAGTTTAACGTCTTTGCCGAACGTTCAAATGATGTCCACAGAGGAGCCAGAATGAAAGTTTCTGCGACATCCTTTTTTTAACATCTTTTTAACGTTTACTGTTTACGTCCAAATTACATCCATAGTGAATATTAAAAAGATGTTCAAAAAAGATGTCACAAAAACTGATGTTTATTTTCTCAGTGGGTGGAATGGTCTAAAAAATGGTTTTGTCTAAAAAGTATAGCATCGTTAACCATCTGAGATATGGAGTAATGTATATTGGAAGACAATGGACAGCAATGTGGAATAGTGGTGTTTTTTTTTCTCACTGCTAAAATGTCTAACACCCAACACAATGGTACAGGAGAGTGTCTGTTTGTCTTATTGTCACAGTAACATGATGACATTTCAGGTGGTTACAAGTTTACTTTCAGACCAGTATTGTCTCTAGCATTGGAGGGTTTTGATAACAACAGCTCTACAGATGGAGATGTACCAGAGACTGATGAAGATGAGGAACTAGATAATGTGCTGGTCATGAATAACATTCTACAAAAGCAGAAGTGGAGAATTAACATAAAATTTCCAACTTGGGAAGATCTCACAAACACCCACTCTACTGGAAAACACCAGCTGCTGTGGAGAAAAGGGAAGGGGAGGCACGATGTCCAAAAAATGACGGATTCTAGAAAGGTCTTGACTCCCACTACATGCCTCATTTGCACTAACCACGAGCGTTTGTGATTACTGTGCTGACTAATCTAAGATTGGTAGGCGTCGCTCTATGATAAGTTACAGCTGTGTCTGAGATAAAACAGTAGAAACCTGAAATACATTTTTTTTATTTTAAATTCTGAAAAAGAACCATCTTCTTCTGACATCTAAGAGCCTTAACATTTTTTATAAATGACTAAAACATTCATTTTAATGCATTTTCTGTTGTTAATACTACACAGGCAATACTATTTTGTGAAAATGCTCTTTCAGGACAAGGGGGTGCAGGATTTCCAGAGTTTTATGGCCACACTGGATGAAACAGATTTAAAGCAATAAAGTGAGCCCACAGTACTATAACCACCAGCACAATTGCAAGGTCCTGTACACTCACACAGGTCTCTGATTAGACTTCTGAAGTTTAAATTAGTTGTCGCTACAATGGAAATTTTGTGATGCCACCAAACTCCAAATAGTATCTGTAATCAGAAAGGTTTAAACAGGGAGATTACATTACATTACATTTCATTTAGCTAATGCTTTTATCCAAAGCGACTTAGATGGCGTCAATAGATCACGTTCAGCACTCGGCCCTGAGAAAAGGTGAATGAAAGCCACTGTGTGTGTGGACACTGGGTGAGTCTTTAATTAGAAACATATGAAAAGTAGGTGTTGTAGACAGGTGAGTGTGCGGCTGTGGGACTGGCTGTAGCACTGAATAGGATATTATTATGTAAATCAACAAAGATAAGAGAAGTTTACACCCTTGATTATGACTGCCCACAGGCTCTCTTCCTTTTACCTACTAACAACTAAACTGTGAAGATGGCTATCTGTTTTGATGTCCTTTTGATTTATTACACATCCTGACATTTACTGTGGTTTATATTTGCATGGTAGCCTGTCGTTAAGTCAAACCATGAACTATGGCTTTTGTTTGGGCGCTGAGCTTGGACTATAATGACAGAGAACGCCTATTTATAAAGTTTTCCAGATGTTTTATCCAAAACACACTAAAATGTCCAGCTCAATGATTCAAACATGTAATAATCGAATTATATAGTGAACTACCAGATTTTCAGGCTGGTTATTTTCAGTATTCAGATCCACTACTAAAGTAATTACCACAATACCTCACTGTAAAAATTACAAAAGTAAAAGACATGCATTTATATTTTACTTTTATTTAAAGCTATGAAGCATATTTTCTGTTATATAAATGAACGTTACATTAGAGCCCAAATTATGCCTAACACCGCCAAATAAATCTCTGTATTTTCTTTGTTTTTAAATCTGGTGAGACATTCTTGCACTGGCTGGATGAATACTTACTGGGAAATGCTTTATGGCTTTATGTACACCAGAGACCTCAACTGGACAAGCCGGCCAATCTCCAGTTCAGCCCGATGCTAACTTAAATGGAGATGAAAATAATTCACTCAGCCAGCTCTTTCATGGACTTTCTAGATGTTATTGGTTCAAATGGATCAAATTCTGATATTGAAACGCCTTGTGACGCCTTTTATCTAATTTATCCACTATTTATCCTTTGTTTTCCAGCTGCAACAGTTGCAACGGATTAGGCTGTGGCAGAGCTGTGACGTTCATGTGAGGACAGATTTTTGGGACGAGGCAGAAGGGGGAGACAAAAGTTTTGCACTGAAGGTTTAAGGATATTTAAAAAAAAAAAAAAAAAAGTAGTTAACGGATAAGTACTCAAGCAGAAAAATAGTTTTATTGACTATTACTAGGTTATTTTATCAGATCATCATGCATTAATGTAAATATGGTATTGTTAAATTTGGCTAAGGCTAAACTAACTACTCTGTGTTGTGACGAAGGACCCCAATGAGTCTTTCATATTTGATCTATTTTCATGATTTATTGTTTGCTTAGTAAAAAAAAATTCAGGAAATGCCCATCACAGTCACACGCTCACAATCCCAGTTTTGTCCGACTAGTAGTCCAAACCTCAAATTATTGAAAACAAATTCAATTTATTAAATTGATTAAAAGGAAAAGCAGCAAATCCTCATACTTTAAGAAATGTATGGATGATCATTGGCTTCTTTGCAAAAATGCCCAAGTAAATGTTAATTTTCAATCATTTAAGATCTGCTTGTATATACTACTATTGGTTGATTGAATTTTATTAACTTTTCACATATTTAGTGTGCAAAAATCTAAATTGATGAAGCAGCTAGTAACCAAGTATACTTACACCAAATATGATGTGAGTATAAAGTGTTTAAGTACAGTACATGGTTTAATTTCAACCAATCATGGCCATCTGTTGAACTAATACTTTTAAAAATAATGACAAAGATTCAGCATTGTCCCCAAATTATGTGAAAACCTCTGAAATAGGTATTCAGAGATTGGCCCTGTGAGGTATTGCAGTTTCAGGGACTTCCTCATTGGCTTCATTTGTCAGACTCAGTAGCTACGTCCATTTGTAAATACAGTCTATGCTACAGACAGATGCACCTCAGGCTACTGCATAAATTGTCCTCATTTAATGTAGTAAACATCAACGAGGTGTTAACTTAAAAATGTTACAGTAAACAGATTAACTAACCTCAGAGTGACCGGATGGTATTTCACCATGTGGTAGTTATTATCAGTTGCTACAATCCTTTACAGATCTATAAAGCTGCCACCAAAGGACAACTTTAGTTTCTACAAGGTCCAGACCTGCCTCCGCTCCTCTCCTCTGACCTGCTCATCTTAATGCTCAGGTCCAGGCCTCCTGATCCATCACAGTTCACAGTAAAGGCCATCCTCTGGCACTCCTCTTTCATCTGCGTTTTCACCCTCACTCTGTCCATCACCCTCCCCCGTTGCTTTCATGTCCCCTCCAATCCAAACCCTCCCCTGAAGGTTAGAGGGAGTTGGGCGGAGGAATGTCGACTTGGAGTGGTGAAGGGATGGATGTCGCAGAGGGATGAGTGGGTTCAGACGGCATCATGAAGGCCTATATATTTTTCACTCTCTCATCATACATCCAATAACATACCTTGTTCTTTTTATTTCACCATCACGCCTAAAAATGAAAAAGGTGCCAGCAGAGTTGCATTCTTTGCTCAACATACAGTATATTCCAACAGACACATATTTCCCAGTTTCACGCAAAGGTAATCAATGCGATACATAAATCCCTGAGTCATGCGGTCTTTGCTGGCCGTACATGGGATTCTTTCCTGGGCTTGTTGAATGGATTAGCTCATTAGGAATGCACCAGAGGACATACAAATGATCCACAGATTGATTGGTTCTGTCTGGACAGTGTAGCCACAAGACTAATAGTCTGTCATCCATTAGCAGGTCTTTTACGCTGCTCTATCTTCCACTCAGGTGGCCTCTTTAATGTCTTATTTTTTGCTCTCTTCTCTGGTTCTCCTTTTGGTTACATTAAATCATTAAGACTTTGTTTTTTGACTAAATTATGAGGCACTAATCATAACTTTTACATGAATGATGAATCAGATGATTATGTAAAATGTGTTGGTTGCAGGGATGAAGCTGAAAAGATTTATGCGTTGACTCTGCAGATTTTCTTGCACATAGAAGGAAGGTTCTGGGTTCGAATCTCGACCGGGAGCTTCCTGTGTAGAGACTGTATGTTCTCCCTGTGCCTGGGTGGGTTTTATCCGGTCCTGTGGCTTCCTCTCACCTTCCAAAGACATTTGATTAATTGGTGTTTCCTAATTGCCCATAGGCGTGAATGGTTTTCTGTCTTTCTGTGTTGGCCCCTTTGATGCACCGGCGACCTGTCCACTGTGTACCCGGCTTTCATCTACAGTCAGCTGGAATAGTTCTCCAGAACCCCCCTTTTCAGGCTTTTTCATTGATATAATATTTTGCGTCTTAAAGCATTAATAAGGATATTGATGAGGCACTTGCAACACTTGTGTTATAGAGACATGGTTGTTCCTCAAATACACTAACGAGGTGATCATCTCCTTCTTCCATCCAAAACTCTGCCATTTCAATCAGCTGACAGTTTTGCTCTGAGCTGATTGGTTGTTGAAGGAGGTGATGTGCCTTACTTTCTAAAGCTGCTCACTTGTGACTTGACCGGCTGAGTCAAAGGCAACACCGTCCGATGGCTCCAGTTTAGATGAGACAGGCCAGTTCACAATGCTGCAACTTTTCACTCCTACTACTTCAACAGTTTTGTCTCAATACGAATCTTTGGTCTGAACTGGTCGTATTGGTAAAACCGTCTGCCTTAGTCCATATTTATAATATAATGCAATGCGGTTCATCAGTGGCCTCTAAGGTTGCATATCAGACAACTTGCAAGTTGTTGGCTAATAGAACATTTTATACTCTATTTAGTGGGCTGTTTTGAGTAAGTAATCTATTCATTGCATCTTGAGAGGATACCAGATTGTACATTGTAAAAAAGAAAAAAAAAAAGTTAGTATTTACCACAGGAAAGTTCTGGTTTTCTGAAAAAAAAAAAAAAAAAAAAAAGACCCCATCTTTCTGGGCTGGTAAACAGCCTATTGTAAAGCAGTCAGACATGTCTACATAAATAGTTTAAGATAATTCATAACTGTCTTAATGTTTCAATTCAATTGTCCAATTTGTGGCCATTTAGTTTATTGAAGTCAGGAGAACTGTTGTCCATCTCTGCTCTAAATCAATGCTAATGTTGCTTCAAGTCTGCTGAACGTGTAAATAAGCAACAACAAATTATGTGACTAAATTTTATCACGCACGCACGCACGCACGCACGCACGCACACACACACACACACACACACACACAACCACTCACACAATCACACACACACAATCACACACACAAGCACTTTTCTGACTGAGGAACTGGATCATTTTTGAAAGTGTTCAAAACCGATACCCACTTCATGCAGAGATCAGACAGGTGTGCACAGGTGATGAAGTAAAGCTTTTTTGATTCTGCAGACAAATAAATCAATTTCATGTGTACAAAACCATGAACGTAATCGAGGAAATATCTTCCAATAGTATGCACCCTTATTGCTATTTTATAAGTCAAATTATTTTGTACCTCTCCTTCTAGTGTAGCTATTTAAAACATGTTTGACTACACCTAAAGGCAAATGTGTTATAGATATTTTCCTAAAATGTCTTGGTTTTGTTTGCATGAAATAAGATTGACGCAGAAGAATTGAAAAAGGTGGGTCCATTTGATACAAACACGTTTTTTTTTCAAACATACAACAGCCTTCGCTCTGGATACCAGGTTAGATATATTCGAAATAGAATTTCCAACACTGGTATTATTTTGCCGCCAGTCATCCACCTGTGATATGATTAAATTTTCCTTTTCACTACAGTCAATATATTTCTTATTTTCATTCCTGCCTGACAGCAGCAAATCATTCCTGTGGGGTGTTGAGAGATTTTGCTGTAAAACCTGCATCTCTCTGACAGTAGACTGTTTGATACAAATCTCTTTATTTAAAGGCAAATCACATGAAACAGATGAACTGGTTCCTCCCAAACTTGTAGGAGTGATAAGAGCATTTAGAGCAGTACGGGACACCAGCAATAACATCTAAATGACAGCTACAATCTGGACCAAAAAAACAACATATGCTGTATTTCTCAAGGCATGAGGGGATGAACAGTTATACCACACATTGATCTGCTGCTCTGTTGATCTGTTGATTGCCAGCAGCCCATCCCAGAGCAGGTCACATGACCAGGTTGACCAGTGAGACGCGGCCGTGCGTGTGCTGGGAGGGCTGCGAGATCCAAGTGGCTGACGGTGGGAAACGTGAGAATTTCAGCCTGATCTGGGTCATCGAAAGAGCGAATATTATGCAGTGAATGTGTATGAAAGAGAGAGAGAGAGAGTAAGAGAGAGTGAGAGAGTGTGCATGTGTGTGCATGTGTGTGCATGTGTGCATGTGTGTGTGTGTGTGTGTGTGTGTGTGTGTGTGTGTGTGTGTGTGTGTGTGTGTGCGCATGTGTGGGCCATCTGTCCTGACAAGATTATTGGAGTCAGACAAGAAGTCAGACTGGACCAGATTAGAGTATGAATATAGGGCAGGAGAAAGAGAAAGAGGGAGAGAAACGGAGAGGGAAGTGAAGGAGGGGAGGGAAAGAAAGGGAGGTTGATGGAGAGAAGAGAAAAGAGAAAGAAGAGAAAAGATGGGGGGAATAAAGAAAGAGACGACGGCGGCAGCATAGATAACAGCTGAATTTCAGCACAAATACTGTGTAACAGTTTTGAGTTATGAGTGACAAAGATTCAGAGGGCAATCTGGAAACCCCAGTAGTCAGGCATAATAGGAATTATTTAATGTGACTAATATATATTTTAAGTTGAAGTGTCAGCTCTATTCTACTGTCTCATCCGTAACAACCAATGACTGTAACACAAATTTGGCCATTTTTCCATGTCAGTGTCTTGAAAACTGTACTGTGTGTATTCATATATATTTATTATACAGGTGGTATTGAATGTTGACAGCACCCCAGAGACGAGCGCTTTGACTAAAAGCTGATTGCATCGCCATGGCAACTGGGTCCTACTTTCGCTTCCCTTCACCCATATGAGTGTCAGTGTCGGTCAGATTGATATGAGCATTGTCTTCACATACATAAACAAGTTGATTTATGACTCTTATATGTCACACAAACACTCACGCATGCCCGTACACATAAACACAAAAAATTCGAGCTGAAAACTGAGACGTGTGTGTGTGTGTTTGTGTGTGTGTGTGTGTGTGCGTGCGCATGTATGTGTTGTATGCGTCTCCATCACAAAACAAACATAAAGTAAATTCTTACATAATTTCTGTCTCACTGTTGCAGCATTTCTTCCATTCACCTGCCATTATTCGCTACAACTCTCCTGCTTGTTACTGTCATTAAGACCTTTCAAACACACACACACACACACACACACACACACACACACACACACACACACACACACACACACACACACACATACATATATACACACATACACACACGCTCATCTAGCAGTAAAAAACAAATATAATCATCGTCATTCATCCACTCTCTTCTCCCGAGACGAGTGACAAGCTGGCGAAGAGTTCCCCAAGCTGTTGCCTTGGCAACCCTGAATTATATTCCTCGGTGGCCATGACAACCGCTGATGCACATCCGGTGTAGTCGGCGGATTTTTATTTAGATGCCTAGCGGGGGGCCGTTGCATGTGTGTGTTGGCATTTGTGTGTTTATGGATTTGTATGTGCATGTAAATATTCAGTGTGTGTTTAGTTGTGGTAGCATGGAACAGCGGAAGCACTGTGTTTGCATGTGGCGTGCTGGTAAGTGCGAGTGTCTTATTTTGCACATGGTAGTGTTTATGTGTTTGTGTAGTGGGAATGCAGTTTAATGTCCCTCGTGTTGTTTCCTGCAACACATTTGTTGGATGAACATACAGTGGAGATGCAAACGCTTTTCTATTTGTCATACATGACAAAGTACTGAACTTAAATTGCATAAATTAATCCACTGAAAACAAAGTTTATTTAAATTATTTAACAGCAACAAAAACATATGCAGTCAGAAAGAAACACTTTTGAAAGTCAGTAATATTGACATAATATTCAAATTCAGTGCCAATTGTGATACAGCTTGTGAGGCAGATGATAGTGAGGTTGGTGCTAGATTGGATCAGCCGGGGGAGGGGGCACATTCTAAACTCTACGCTGCTTTATTTGGTTGTTTAACAATCGATAAACTGGTCCCTAAATTTAACCTTATCCTTTTCCCTAATCCTAATCCTACCCCTAACCCTTACACAATTTAACAACCAATCGCTACCAGAATGTCCAGATGTGAACATTTTAGTTCCTCACTTCGAAGAAACAAAGTGGTGGACCGTCGTTCCGGTGTGCTGCGGCAGCACTGCACCTATGGCAATTCTGGCTGTAACCACCACACTGAATTTACCAAATCTTTTCCCTGGGGGGTGATTCCACATGCTCTCCGTATGATGTTTGTAAAGCAACTGATTGAAGTGAATTTTTAAAAATATAATGAAACTGCACTCAACAGTATAATTTCCACTTGTGGACACAGCGACTGCTGTTGTAACAGTTTTATCTTAAACGCCAACATCTAAACTACCTTAGTATGAGTATATGAAATGGGTTCACACATGAGTTATTTCACATGGAAACACACACCTCTCCTATAGATTTCACTGACGCCTGAAGCACATCTATAAATGTGTCACATGTTCCCGTTAATGGCTCCAATAGGACACAGCCAGTAACAGTCCTATATATGTAAAAATCCATACAGACCATTAGTGTGTATCTGGAGGGGAGCGACAGGAAATACATCTTTGTGCGGCGGGAATAAACCCACCACAGAGACCATACTGTATCGGCTATAAGAGGAGTGAATATTTGAGTAAGCAAAATGCTTCAGGGTTGATGGATGGGAACTGACATGGAGAAAGACGACCTTTTCAGAGACACCTGTGTGTGTGTGTGTGTGTGTGTGTGTGTGTGTGTGTGTGTGTGTGTGTGTGTGTGTGTGTGTGTGTGTGTGTGTGTGTGTGTGTGTGTGTGTGTGTGCGTGCGTGAAGACCACGTCGTGTCTACTGGGCTTGTCAGACATACACACAAATCACCTAACGATAAGACACGGACAGCGTTACCTGCAAGCAAAGATGAAGATTCTGAGAATGAGATCAAACTCTCTTCTTTCAGCTGATCGCCATTTCTTCTTCTCTCTTTTTCTCTACTTTCTCAAGCTCACACACACGCTCATACACTCACACACTCACACACTCACACAGAGACACTTCCCCTACACCCGCAACCCTGCTGTGTATGACGCTGAGGGTCCCTGACAGACATATAAATAATCTATAAATTCAGACTCCCACTGTGGTGCGCATTTTCACCAAAACCTCCTTTAAGCGACCTCACATCAAGTGTCACGCTCAAACGTCTCCCCGGCGACATGCACCAGCATACACACCTCACGTTTCTGTCCGGTCGCTTCTGACGGATAAGAGGAGAGAAAGTAAGTCATGGTAGTGGAAGAGCAGGAGGGCCGTTCATACACTGTTTGTGTAAAAAAAAAAAAGCAAAACAACAAAGTGTAAAGGACAAGCTGAATTCAATGTCAGCATCAAGGTGAGGAGGGCAGGGGATGTAGGCTCTGATGACGTGATGTCAACGAGAGTCTTTTAGGCTTCATATCAATGTGTGCTCTTTGTCACAATAATCTGTGATGTTTTAATAAATGATGAGGGATCATTTAAGTGATTCACTTTTAAATTATTTCATCTGAGTTTTTATTTTCCTTTCTTTTTTATTTTTATTGGTGGTCTCTCCATGGTAATAGCGTGATAAGGTTATGCCTGGGAGAAATCGCCTTCTACAATTGACCACAAGCTTGCAGGCAGATCAATCTTGCTGTCAATCCAAATGCTGTTTACTGCTTCCTTTCTCCACGATACAATCTAGGTTTATGTAAATTGAAGAAGAAGCAATGAATTATTCATTAAATAGATGATGGATCTCAAGTGCTATTGTTTACCAAGCAAATATTTTGCAGCCCTCTAGTTCATTTTTTAAGGAAATTTATATGAACACGTCCCACTAAATATATGAAAAAACTCTAGTGTAAATGAGACCGATATACTTGTACTAGTTTAACCGCAATACAGCTTCCAGCCACTAGTGGCAGCTCTAAGCAGGCTGTTGTTTCACAGCGAACCACTTTTGGTTCCAAGGAAGACATACACTGAAAATCACTGATTTTACATGGTTTGCACTAACTTCATGATCATGTTTTTATTACTGCACACCCACCTGACAACAGTTTTTGCTTTCTTAGAAGTTACTAAAAAAAAACTTTAGCCTGACTCTGCTCGCATATTTCTCGAAACTACAGTTTGTGGACTAGATTATAGTCTGGATGGTTTGCTCAGCAACTCCAAGCAGCAACCAACTGTGACGTCACCCATTGCTTTGTGAGCTGCTTTTGAAGCCTCGAGTTCAGTATTTTGGCCCTAGCCATCGTACTAGTTTGTACTAGAGTGGTGAATTAATCTGATTGGGAACCCAAGGACACTATGCCTGCCCATTTATTGTAGAAATGTGACTCAATCAAAAAATCAAACAGACAGGCCCTCAAACATACAACTTTGTGAGGCCTAATAAGAAGTGACTTTAGCAAATGACACCATTATGAAAGGTAAAAAAAAATGTCATTTCATGAGAGAAGTTGAATGGGAGTGTATGGAGCCGTAGCCCTCGCGGCCCCGTTCTGCACTGGCCTCACTTGTTACACTTGGAAACTACGTCCACTTATATATCCAGTCTATGAGCCACTTTGAAGGGCGGACCAATCAGTGACTAGTGAGGGTAGCTAAGTGCAATGACATTAAAGTCAAATGTTTTTCTAAAACGTAGTTCCAAGGCTGGCAACGATAGTTGAGCAAGATAAAGCAACATGAACAGTTGTAGCAACGCCAGTAACAATTACCAACATGGTGTTGCTCTCCACTCACATTGTGGGAGGGTCTCTGTTGTTTACGGCGTGGTGAGTTTTGGCTCACAACATTCATTATGTGGTGTCAATGCTGATTGGTTGAGGGCTGCTCTAGTAGTTTTAAAGTTAACTGAGGGTCTACGCCCGTTAGGAGGCAACAGATGGAAACTATCCCCAATAGAGCATGAGCAGGCACACTACATTTGGTCAGTTTATTGTAATGTCAGTTTGTATTGAATACTATCTTCAGCAGTTTCATTATTACAGTATTACAACCACTTTTCCAACAGCTTTCACGCTTCAGTGTCCTTACCATGTAGCACAAGTAGGATTTCCAAATCCATAAGAATTAACTAACCAAACTATCCTACAATTTTATCATTACTATTCATCCAATCCCCTTAATAAGGGTAGTTTTGGAATTGATACCGGTGAGATAAATCTGAACAGGACATCCTAAACTGTGTGTTGTCAGTTTTTTACATACAGTATACTGTCAAAGCAGTCCCAATTTTATTGGTAAACGTTTCTACAAATTTCTAAGCAATTCACGTCAGAGATCTGCTGACCGTTCATTTCTCTGCAGTGTTGGAAAAGCCTCACAAGCAGCGTTTCCTGTAGCCCCCCACACCTTTACCTTGGACTGCTGAATTAACTGAGAGAGAGTAATTGAGCTCGATGCGTCGATCCGAATGTTTTCCTCTTTAGAGCCTCTCAGTGAAGGTATGAGGTGACATGTGAGAGTCTGGCCTCCTCTCTCTCAGAAGTGCTGTTGTCTGAGCCATTTAATTAAGGCAGTTCGACGGGCAGCGGCACTCTACTTTTTTCTTTTTTTGGGAGCGTGGAAAGTGCATGGGCAAGAGAGGAGGATGAGAGGAGTGACAGATTAAAGGTTGAAGACTCCCAGATTTACCGGAGTGGAGTGTTGAAGGAAGACATCGAGAATGAGAGACACAGAGATGGAGTGGCTCCCCGCTCCACAGCAAGCGATGCCTCGTTGCCATGGTAGCACCGTCTCTCCGGTCTCCGTGGGAACGGCTGAATCCTGTTGCAGCTCGACTTTGCCCCTGGGCAAGAGAGGGAGAGAGAAAGAGAGGAGGGGAAAAAAAGGGTGTGGGGCGGGGGGGCAGTAACAGAACGGCGAGTTTAGCCCGGGGCGTTTGGGCTGACCTGGAAAATGCTGGGCGTGTGCTTATTCTCTTTCTGTCTTCCTCACTCTCGCTCTCTTTTATTCCCTCTCATCATCTCTCTCTCTCACCTTTCCTCATCAATAGACTTCTGAGTCTTTTTTCAGAGACAATACGGCAGTTAAAGGTGAATGTGCAGCGGTGTTGAGAGCCTTTTAGTCTTCCTTCTTCTGTCGGCTGTGATTGTGTGTCCCTGCACATCCAACTGCACACTTTTTGTCTTTAAAACCTCCTTTCTTTACTGACACACACACACACACACACACACACACACACACACACACACACACACCTACATTCGCTGCTGTACGTAACACACCAGCCCGCCTGTTTGTGTGTTTGTGTGTTTATTCGTCCTTTTGTTTGTGACCTGGCTCCGGCCCATTCGCAGAGCATAAGTAGCCCTATTAGCCGTCCAACTAGCCAAGAAAACAGATGATCCGTTCTGACAGAGGTCCTATTGTTATGATCAGCTGCGAACAATGTGGCTCTGTCTGTGCGCCACAGTGGTCGATTCACCCCCGCTTTCAGCCGCTGGTCACTACTCTATCAGCCACGGCTGCGGGGGGAAGGGGAGGGCGCTCAGAAGCTATATTGTGCATGTAGGATTTGTGGGACACAGTTAATTTATGAGAATGATGTTGCGTGGAGTTATGACATGTTCGAAGGCTTACTGTCTTGGGACTTGTTCATATTTATTACAGCAACAGTTTCGTTACTTTATTGTTACGTCTTCATCAGAGTTTTTAAAAGTAAAGTCAACTTTTCGGACCGTTCTTATCTGGTTTTAGATGACATAAATCCGCCCGATAAATTCAACCCTTTTTCATCTAATTTTTCCTTTTAGGTACCGTAATCTTATTAAATCTGAACTCGTAGTGGGGAAAGTGATACACTTATTATTTCCCTTGTAAAGTTTTAGTATTTCAAGAGGTTTAAAACCAGACTTGACAAACAGAACAAGGAACTAGTGTTACTTAAAAGAAACTTTCCAGGAAATTTGCCCATAAATCAGCAAACACTGCACTTTTATTTCAGACATGAATTCAGAGGAGGTTCCACAAGTTGCAGCATTTGTCTGCCCAAAATCACGAAGACTTTTCATTCACATCTTACATTTTTAGTTACTTAACTTAATTACCGGTCAGGAACTGAAAATGGCTGATTATCAAACATATTTAACCATGAAGAACAAAGAAGGTATTGTCTTGAGTCAGTAGAGACCCATTAGTCTTATCTTAAGTATCTTAGAACACTAAAATTAAACACAATGTTGGTGTTTGTTTCTGATTCATATACTCAATCAGTATTGTAAATCAAAGCAGCTGTCTGCAACAGATAAAGCAGTTGGCTGTGAAAACCTGCATGTTCCATGTAACCACATTTCCTGTATCATTTACACACACTGTGTCTGGTCGACAAACCAAACAGCTTATAAAAGCTGTTGAAAATTCAATGAGTACTGATTATTTTAATTGATAGTCCTTCTGACTTGACAGACATTTGGAGGCATGACTTCTCCGTACCGGCAATGGTGGGCGGTTTGAAGCATCGCTGCAATGACCGACAGCGGCCCAAAAGGTGCTGATCTGTGTGTTTCAATATCCATACAACCATACTGTTCAGTATGCTGGAAAAATACTTTGTATGTCCCAATACATAGTATGTGAAATGGAGTATGCCAATGGATATGTCAAATCGATTGAGCAGCAGAGAGAGTTGGTGGTGCTGATGCTATGCCCAGATGCAGTTTACAAAAGGAATAAATAAAAGAAGAAGAAGCATTAAAAGGAACCATACTCGTTCCAAATTGCATCCTTTTTTCTCTTACTTCAAATGATCAAGAGGGTCAAAGTCCAAGTCACATTTTTATGATGTAGTATGCCTCAATTGTATGCATACTGCATGCAACAGTACATAGTTTGTAAGGGTAGTTGCAGTACAAAAGTAAAATTTTAAAGTTTGTGATTTATGTGGATATATATATATATATATATATCTATGGTGCAGCTCCGAGCGGAGATAGCTCTAGCTGTTACCCATGGCAGCAGTCATAGAAACACCCACAGAGGCATGAATTTTTACAGATAATACAATTCTCGAAATGAAAATACATGCTCAATAGTTGCAAGATAATTATAGATTTCACTGCACGAAAGTTTTTTAACTTTAAAACTTCAACACAAGTAAACACTGTTTGTTTGTGTGTGTATGTGCGTGTGTGTGTGCGCTCATGTATGACAGCATGCATGTTTTGTGTACAAGCAGTCATTGTAATCTGTCCTCTGTTTGTGTTTTGTCTGTGTGCTGTCGCTGCATGTGTGTGCCCACGTCCTCCGCGCTGTGCGGATGAAGTCACACGTGTTGAGCTCAGTGTGTCGGTGGTGCTTGTGTGTATCGAGTGGATGTGTGAGATCATCTTGTCAGGATGTCACCCAGCGCCGCCACATATCACAGCAAATGTTTATCCACTGTTTTACACCTGTACGAGATTAAACTCTGGCGGCTAATCTTAATTCCCGGTAATCTCAGACTGTTCCGCAGCTCATGTGACGTCAGGGTTTAATACTGTGCCGATAAATAGCACCAGCCCGCTAATAGATTACCCAATTCTCTCATGTCATATTAAATCCCACAAATACATAAGCTTCGCCTGCTTTTGCTTTTCGCTGTCATTAGTCAACCTGTTTTCTTTCATCGAGTCAGACTGATATAAAGACCAGCACTGACTTCTCATTAATTCAACAATCAGACATCTAACCATCAGTCAGACACTCGTCCCTCAACACAGGGACTCAAAAGGTTTTTTATACTAAAGCAGAAAAAATAATTTGTTAGAAAATTTACTCAGAGGCTAGGTTCAAAATCAAACATTTATTCTTGTAAGAAGGAGCACATACATGTACACTCAAAGAAGGATACCCAACATTGCTCAACGTCACTCCTCCGTAGGGCAGCTTTTATACAGTGTGACAAACAGTTGACAGTCACCCCCATTCCCTTTGTATCTGCTTTCGTATGGTAATACTGAGTTGGTTGTAGGTCACCAGATAAGGACACCAGGGACAGTTGTCAATTATATGCGGAAAGTAAAACAAAAGGAACTTTCCAGAAGTCACTTGCAAATAAGAGTAAAACAAAATAAACTTTTCAGAGCCTGCTTGACAAGAAACTTTCCGGAGCCACAATGCAAAGAAAAAGAGACAATCTTTTAATAATTTCTTTTTTAACTATTAAAGGAAAAGTTTTCTTTAGAGCCAAGAATTGGAGGCGGAGCTTGATGATGTGCCAGCAGCCAGATGAGCCTCATTTAGTCAAGACAATTTATATTTTGCCAAAAATATTCACATCCAGATGGACAGGTTTCAGATTTACTGCCAACTGTTAGGTGTTATATGTTAGAGTGTCCTCAATCGCACCAAAGGGAAGTTCTGAAAATAGTTCTTACTTGCAACTGTTCGACCAACATTATAGGACAAAGACACATAAAAACTAAGAAGAACAGGATATTTGAAAGCAGCTACTTTGCCCTTTTTTCTGTGCTTATATTTGCAACCAAGCACCTATAATGTTCTCAGGGATGGCACTGTAGCGTGAAGTAGAAAATCAAATATAAAACAAAACGTGAAAACATGAAAAACAACCAATATGGTCAAACACTAGGTCACTAACCCACATCTAAAAATAAAACCTAAAGAGAAACTGAATGTAATTTTTTTCAACTCTTACAAACATTTAACCCCAATACAGTAAGACGTGTAGAATTTCTGGGTTTATAATTGTACATAATCATATTTTACACTGTGCCACAAGCTGTAGCAGAGACTGTATGTGGTGAGGGCCAATTAGGAGCAGGAGACTTTTACAGCCGTCAACGCCACCTAGAGAGCAGCGCCCCAGGACTTATAGTGTCAGCACTACTTCTACTCAAGTTACGCACACAGATAAGAGTAAAGAAGCAGAAATCTTGCTTCAAGTTCAACCAAAAAAAAAAGTATTTGCTTTAATAAATGCTAATATTAAAGGGACACCAAAAGCTGCTCTAAAGGAGAGAAGGCTAATCACAATTTTATTAACATGCAATATACTTATTTGACATTATTAAGTCATTAAGTAAACCATAGAGCCACAAAAAAAAAAAAAGAATTTCCAATAAATATAAAAAAATGATGTGGAAGAATGAGTGGGTGAAATAACAAAAGCGGTTGAGTGCGAGTTTAACGTGGCAGCCTGCATGGGATAAAAAAAAAAAAAGGGATACCCCCAACTGAGCGAGGGTGGGGAACAGCTACAGCTACGCCTCCTCAAGTTCCATACAAGAGGGCCTAATCCGTGCGACAGTTGGATGATATGCATACAAAACCAAAAGAAAAACCCATTGCTTCTCAGCAAGCTCAATATCAGACCATAGTAGAAGTAATGGCACCAAAGTAACACCATACAAGCAGAAATTCATGGACTAATCAAGTCTAACCTCAGAGGCACGAAGGCAAACTGAACCATTATATAACAAAGGCAAAACAGCAGGTGTGGCAACCTTTGAAAAAAACAATGCGAATAATTACAGTCATAATCTTCAGTCAGAAAACTAAAAGGAAAATACCTTTGAGCACATGAAACACCATGTTGTACCAAAGGGCCTTGTAGTCCCTCTGGAGTTTGCAGTGACCGCCTTGGGGCCGTCTATACCGGGCACTCACTTCTGTTTCGGGGTAATTATTACTCAACAGTGCTGGACCATCAAAAAGACAACTGAAGCAGATATTCGCATTACCTTCCCCGCTCAGTCACAGAGAGCAAAAGACTATGGGCATCAAAAAGTTACCTCACTATGTGAGTACATTTAACCAGTCAGTTCCACACTGCTATCAGGATACAGCCACACTAACACACATCATTTGACACTTGAGAACAACATCCATGAAAAAAGAAATTGAAGTCGCACAATGTTTGTACATTCAAAGAGTATTTTTCCTTCCTATTAGTGTACTCTGTAGATTTAGCTCAGAGTTGATGTACGTCAACGTGTGTGCAGCCGGTTGTTCCAAAGCATTGTGGCATACTGTGTGTTTGAAGGAAGTCGGTGACAAGATCCTTCACTGAGGGCACTGTACTTTTTGGGTTTTGTTGTTGTTGTTGTTGTTGCGGTTCTTCCATGAGTGGACGTAATCTTTCACTGAAGTTGATTAGGACCATCTAGATTGTAGCACTAGCATTGCAAAATGCACAATTTAACCACACAGCAGCTGCTGGCATAGACAACAAGGTTAGCTACGCTCATAATTTATTATCCATGTTGAATTAAACACTGGTTGTCAAAGCTGATGTCCTTTGGTTTCTTCTGGAAAAGGGTCATGTGATAGGATCGGGGAAGGAGACATTATGAGTGATAACATCCAAGCTGGAAGTGAAAATGGATGTTTGCGACAGTGTTTTCAGAAGTCTCCGTTTTTTGGTCCGAACTTGAACGCAACCACGAAGGTTTCAGACTTAAACAGGGTCAGCAGCATTTTAAAAAGGCTCCGCTCTACGGTTTCTAAAACATCATAATAGTGAGGATGCTAGGCATAAATGTAGCTATAAAATAAAGCTATAGGTTTAAAAAAAAAAAAAAAAAAAAAAAATTGTATTAGTGTGGATGTGGTCTTACCCTGAGGTTGATCAAGGCTGATCTGGATCTTCAAAGGTTGTCCTGCCGTGCCTTTGGACCATAACTTCATTGACACAAAATGCTTGCCCCAGACAACGAGTCTTTACAACTTGACCCAAAACTGGTTCTCCATGCAGGACTGATGATGCAGCTGGATTCAAGAATTGCTCCAATAATAGCTTGCCTTCAGAACATGCAGGCAGTAGTCACATTTATAATCACAACAGCTGCTAGCATTGACAACAAGATCCACAACGCTTGTAATTCATTATCTATGTTGAATCAATCACTGCTAGTCAAGGCAGATGTCATTCGGTTTCTTCTGGGTCATGTGATAGGATCAGAGAAGGGAAAAACAGGATCAGGAAAGGACACATTCATATTATCAATTGGGCAGAGAACGTGGGTGTTTCTGACACCATTTTCAAAACCGTTTTCCACTGTACGGACGTCAAAACGGGGTCAGCAGCATTTTCAAAGGTGTCCGATCTAGGGGTTCTAAAACGCCAGAACAAAGTGGCCGAAAGCTTTGATGTGCTCTGTGTGATAAGAGTGGGGAATAAGACATATGCAGATGTTCCTGGGACCTCAAAGGGTCCCTCCTACGTAAAGGGGTGTGTCTCAAGTAAGCAGGAATCCGCCTACAATCCTGTTACAGATACAAATCAATAAGTGCCTTTGACAACACTGGAAGGAATCAGGTACTTTCCATTGCTTCCCTTTGAAAGCAAAATGCAGAACATTAATGTGTGTACAGGAGACAGGTGTCACTAGTTATGACGAGCATCAACTACAGATGAGGCGAAGGTGTCTGGTGTGAATTTGACCTCTTTTTACCCTCTTCCTGTCTACTTCACTCCTTATCACCGAATCTGGTAAAGTTCAGGGTCAGTTCCCTCCCCTTCGCAGGGCAGCTCGTCCTTTCAACCCCATCTCTCCGATTCCCTTGTCTTTTTCTATCAACCTATTTTCTACTCTGTCTCGATGTGTCTTCATTCTGCATTCACACACTCATTTACAGTCAGCTTCATTTAAAAAAAACAAAAAAAACAAAACACGAGTCTCGATCACATGCGAGTTAAATCTCTTTGGACAGAGCACGCACACTCGGGGAAACAGAGACAGGCGGGAGACCACTTCAGCTTTCCATTTTCAGAGTTGGAATCTGAATGTTTAATCATTCCCAGCTCTTTGCTGGGAAGACGCATGAATTTTTCACATTGTGGATGAGGGAGGGTGATGGGAAGCCGTGGGTAAAAGCAAGCCAACCCATATAGATCTGACATGGGGCGAATAAAAAGATGGCACTCGTAGTTTGTGTAATTTGCTTTCACGTCGTTGTGTTTTTGTCTGCTGATATCACTTCACAATTCGTACTGAGGAGAAATTGAGATTTCATGTTCGGTGTGACTTTGCCGGGAGCCTCGTACCCCATCAGATCTTTACACTACAGCCGTGAGCACCCAACAGCTGTCGCAATATTTCTCCAACACTCATATATAAAGTGTGAAGATGACCTCGGTTCAGTCTAAACTCAGGGAGCCTCCATCCCTGCAGTGAGATGACATTTTACGAATAGCGCTGAGCATACCTCGTTAGCCTTGGATTTTAAAAAATGCATGCATATATGTAAGTATGCGGTCAAACACATGCACACAAACACACACATGCATGCTCATTGTCATACCTCTACACACATGCCACCACAACAGAATTACAATAAATGTTTTCACATTTTATGCATTGCTATATTCTAGTTATGTCCGTGTGCACACAAGTCCAAGCTCACAGATGCACATCAACGCTCACTCATGCTCATGCGCACACACACACACACACACACACACACACACACACACACACACAGCGATGGCACCCATACACTCGATGTATTGTCCTCAGGGAGATAATAGGCCATATTGATCGAGTCTGCACCGGGATATTAGCTGAGAATAAATGGACAATGCACCTTCAGCACACACTCACACGTACACAGAGTATTTTGTACGACCTCTCTACCCGGGTGACGCAGGATGCTTCATTCTTCCTGACATCTCGACTACGCTCTGCTTCCAGTCGGCTGCCTTTGTTCTGTCTCTCCTTTTTTGTTCCTTTACTTCCTCTGAAAACTCGTTTGACCACGAGCGGCCTGAAAGCAGCCAGAGGTGAGATACTTTACTCCTCTGTACCTGGCTACATGACCAGGTGTGGCACGCGCTTTTTTCATTAGTTATAAACCAAAGTGTTGTGAACATTAGTTAGACATTAAATGTCCTCCTCTGGTGAACATGTCAGTGACATCACACACAAGGAGAACATACCTTTTCACTTCAAGAGACAATATACAAGTAGGTATAAAACACCAGAGCTCATCAGAAAGCCTCGTCTTGTCTAAAGTTTGGTTGCAAACTCTTGATTTAGGTTTGTCACCAGCCAACCAGAGGCAAATATTTTCTGCATCATTTATATAAACTGCAATAAAACAATGTGACATTTACAGTGCGACTCTGGATCCATCTTTTGATCCATCTCATGAAGGCACCAACACAACTGTGATAACAGAGATCTTTCAGGTTCATTGCATGTCACACTGCGTCTGATGCATTTTATTAAACCTGTGTCAGATTGTGTGTGATGAATTTTGAAGGATGTCACATTTAATGGCGAATTGCAGACTCAAAAAAAAGTGCTCGCAATGTCGTTTCATTTCCTGTTTCCAATGTGAAGATTTGATCTCAACATGACACACTTTAGTTACAGAGCCTCTGAATGAGTCTTTTGGTGTGCTATCAAGACCAGTCTTAAAAGCCATTTTACCACATATCTATCATGGTTGGCGACCCGGGTTCCCACTCTCTTTAAGGAAATATTCCCAGGACATTTTTTGTGGTATGAGGCTGGTGGGAATCGACTTCAAGTTTCTTTTAGGTTAGGTAGTTACTTTATTAATCCCCGAGGGGATTTTTTTTTTTTTTGAAAGCTAACTTTAAAACATACAGTTAACCTAGATCTGGTCTGTTGTTGTCTGAATGGACTTTGGTGTCAAAGTGTTAAATTATTGACTGAAAAAGTTACATTAGTTTCCAGCCAGCATTTATTCATGTTAGTGTTTTAGAGACTGGTTCACTTACATTTCTTGGGTTGATGACAGTTAAATAGTGACTTCATCAGGAAGTACACTCTGTCTTCACCGTCCATGAATCACAGGTACAGGCCCTGCAGTACTGTCTGGTGTTCAGAGTGTTTCTGCCTGTAAACTGTCACTGCAGCTCAATCTTCACTTGGTCTTAAACATCGTTCTGCTGCCAGCGGATGTAGAGATCACATACTTTGCCCTAAGCAAAAGATAATAATGTCCAAAGTATTTTTCCACAGATCAGTAGTTTTTTAAGGGTATTTTTCTATTTCTGTCAATTTCCAGGATTTTTCTACGACGCGATGGAACACTGAGCAACAAAAGTTCAGAGACCGGTTGTACATGAACGGACTGCAGCACAGTAATATGGATTGAGCAGGGGGAACAGGTAACTTTCATGAGTAAGTATTTCAAGTTACGTTGCTTGATCAACATCGGCACCTGAGTTACACTTCTTCTTGTGACCACTGGTTCGGGCGCATCTGCAATTTCACCATCACCTGCTGAAAGCGCACATCAAACTTGAGATTGTCGCTCCCCACCCCGACATGCCAGATTTGGTTCTGTTACTTCTTTCTGTTCCTCAAAAATCACAAAGTGTGATGTGCGCTCTCTGCTGAAGTTTCAGTTTCAAGGTAAAAGCGTATCTTCTGTTTCTGAAATATTAGGCAGATTCGGAAGTGGCATAAACTGCAATAGCACCAAGGGCCACTGGAGGTTGGCTCCAAAAGCCTCCGGCTCCATAGACTCCCATTCAACTAGTGATGTTGTTAGCTAAATTTGCAACTTCTTATTAGTTTTCTGGCCCCCATCAAAAAATAATCCCGTCATACTCTTCTAATAAGTCTCAAAAAGCTGTGTTTGTGGTAGAGTGTCTGTTTGATTGACAGGCCTGTGGTGCAGTCAGGTTACGGCTATCGGTGGGCGGGACGAAGTATTGCTGGGTTTCCAATCAGATCCAGTCCCATCCACCGCTCACTCTCCTCCCCAGCCCGTCCAAATATGGTCACTACCGGCTCCAAACTGGACTAGCTTGTTTGCCGTTCATAACGGCCGTTCACAAACCGATGGGTGATGTCACTGTTGGTTGCCGCTGGCTGTTACCCCTCCCCTCAGTCATACAGCATCACACACTCATTCCTTCCTGTTAACAGCCACAAAGACGATGAGGCTATTGCCGATTCATTTGGTCCTATCTTGTCTGCTTTAACCTTTACCCCCCCACCCCCACCCCCTTTCTCTCTCTCTCTCTCTCTCTCTCTCCCCCCCCTCTTCTAATCTTGGTGGGAAGCCCTGGAATTAACCGCCAGTTTCAATCAAGTCCAGCCAGATTCACCCTCTTCTGTGGCCAGCGTCCTGCATATCACACACACACACACACACACACACACACACACACACACACACACACACACACACACACACACACACACACACACACACAGCAATCGCACTGCCGCTTAGTCAAAGATCAGGGGGCGGACATCACTCAGCGTTGTCCATGTTACAGACCCTTCTGCTGCTAACGAAGGGAAAAATTAGATTTTAATCCTGTACATGTGTGTGTGTGTGTGTGTGTGTGTGTGTGTGTGTGTGTGTGTGTGTGCACCTACACTTGTGCTTACATACAAGAGTGTATTTATGTGTGCTTATGTCTGTGTTTGTGTGTGCAGTGGAAACCAGGGCTATTTTCCCCAGTAGAAGATCAATTAAATGATAGAAATGCTTGTAGTCAATCTGTCCTGAGCGATGTATATCACAAACAGTTAAAGGACATTTCGCATACAGACCGAATGAAGCCTCACGCGCCAATTGTATGTATTTATATTTTGAAAACTGTTTTTATTAGTCTGGTCAGACTTTGATTTTAGCTGCTTTTCTGTCTTTCTTGGAAAAGTCAAATGAGCACTACATAAGGAAAATGCCCAGTTTCACAGTCCTCTTCTGCTACATTTGCACTGATTGCAATGACTGATTCAACAGAGCCTCAGATATTCAGACTTTTAGTGTCAAACGTCAAATCCTTCCTAGATCCTACACGTCCCACATTGCAGATTAACTTTTCTGTGATCATTTTTTTTCATCTTTCTAACACTCAAATTTGCTATATCATTTAATGCCCTAATGTTAATGTTCCATTTTAATTTTAGCCTTCATCGTGACTTTTTATCGCCCGTTTTATAGTAGTGCTTATGATCTAAATCATTTCTTCTCTGTCATGACAGACATGTGACCCCTGATGATGATGGTTAATAGCTACATGTGATTAATTGATGTGCTTAGAAATGACAGTTATTGGAGCTTGGCGGTGTAAAAATAAATGGTGGAGCAGACACTCTATCTGCTTACTGACTTTGGGAATGGAAATTTGGCTTTTGTCCTCAGTTCCACAGCAATTGAGTTTTGTAACACACGGCAGCAATGTCTTTGCAAAGTTAATGCATCTGGGTTCCATGTCGCTTAAACTTCCCACAAGACAGTTGAGCTCTTAAGATAAGACAAAGTTACTCCAGAGTAAGCTATTCTTGGTTTAAAATTTGGTGGAGTGACTCTTGACTCACTCAATCAGAGAGTTCAAAGTCCTTTCAGTAACAGTTGTTGAAAAAAACCAATTCCCCCGGCAGTGCAAGGACTCAAATGATCAACCATCAAACATGTTTCTATGAAGGATGAGTTTACAATGCTCAAAAAAGAAGTGGGACTCTGAATGCATCTTCTTATATTAAAGCTAATTTCACAATTTCCTTTCCAGAATTGTATTAAATTTAGAATTGGGCTGCACGGTGAAGTGATCCACATTTCTTCACCAAAATGGGTAGCGGGGGTTAAAACGATGAAATACCCCGCTGTAGGGTGACAGTAACAGTGAATTTTCCACGCTTTGAGAGCACTTTATTATCCGTCCTGCATACAATACAATGTGCCGCTTTCTTATCGTGCTGTATTTGCCGAGATGAGGAGGTAATAGCTGTGTCAACACTGTGGTTGCCATGGAGACAGAGGGATTTCCATAGCCGAGCTCTCTTTCCCAGTGACCCAGTTTTGTCGTCATGGCATTGAAGCCCTCCAAGAGCTCTGAGCTCCGCGCTCCTCTGCCTTCTACCTAGACACTGAATCCAGCTGATTGATGTATGATTTCAATAGGAGCTATGTGTGTCGCGGGCCTCGAGTCGACACTGTGACTTGCAGCTCTGCAGAGGAAACAAGGACATTTGGGCTGCACCGTTCGGTTGAGTGCATTTAGCTTTTTCCACTTGACTGGAAGAAGAACATGAATTTAGACCGTTGTTGATGGTTAAGTTTTGCACTGGGAATCAAAACTTAGGTATAAAAATAACTAATCACAAATTGAAATAAATTGAAATCACCTTTGCAGAAAGACCTTTTGCTTTGACTATTTCCTCCCTCTCAACAAGAGCTCTGATTCAATGATGATTTCCTTGTCACAGTCCTCAACATGATTTCATAGCTTTTGAAAGAGCCTGCAATCATTTATACTAACTGTATGCAGAAAAATGCAGGAAACTACATGTAAAAAATATCATTTGCAACCAAAGTTGTTGCATTTGAACTGATTTTCAGGGAAACAAGGAGAGTAGTGACCAATATACACAATCAGGTCCAGGATTAACACCCGCCAACTCTCAAATGCAGTTAAGACTTTTCTTTCAGCATGTAAATCTTGGAGAAGCCCTCTGTCCAACTAGCAGCTAAATTTTGGTACCAAAATACTGTGTTGCGGCATTTTGATCAAATTTTGTAGTATTTGAGCTGCAACATCCGCCTTGGGATCTTTATGGAAGTATATCTATGGGAATACCTTTTGTTGAGCCTAATATTGAGATTGTATAGTATTATTTTGTGCATCTCATTGATTTTAATTTTGATCTCCCATCTTTGACCACCTTGCTCACATCCTTGTCTTGTGCATCCAAACTATTTTTTGTTTTGTAACATTTTTGTGATTTACAGTTGACCACAAACAGAACAGGAAGCCTTATATGTCAGTTTAAGGATCTTTTCAAAAATAATGCCACGAAATGATCAGTTAATGCTGGTGTGAGCACCTTTCGCCTTGAACACCTCACCGGTTCTCCTCTGTACACCTGCACACAGGTGAACTGCACAAGGGTGCATGAAAATGTTCTGAGACTGTTCCTGTTGAGCATAAATTTCCCCTTGGGGATTAATAAACTATCTATCTATCTATCTATCTATCTATCTATCTATCTATCTATCTATCTATCTATCTATCTATCTATCTATCTATCTATCTATCTATCTATCTATCTATCTATCTATCTATCTATCTATCTATCTATCTATCTATCTATCTATCTATCTATCTATCTATCTATCTATCTATCTATCTATCTATCTATCTATCTATCTATCTATCTATCTATCTATCAAATGGATCTTCACAGAGTGATGATCAACAGCAGCGCCTGAGTTACACTCATTTTTGTGACCACTGGTCCGGCACGTCTGCAATTTCTTTATGCAGCGGAACTTGAGCAGAGAGCACATATCAAAGTTTGTGTCAAATTTTTGGGGAGCAAAGAAAAGTGGTGGGAGTTTCCAGTATTTCCAACATGCTGTGAGCGGGCGCGTTGTTATCTTCAGTAGCTAAAGTGGCGTTGCGTCACAGTTAATTTCGTTTGCACCAAATGTTTTCCATCACAATACAACTTTTCTGGTCTTGTACAATGATGCTCCTGCTTCATTGCCACAGGATTTCCAAAGCGTTTCGAGGGTGTCCGTTGTGACACAGAGTGTCACATCAGAGTCCCGTGTGTGACACAGAATTTGATATGTGCTCTCTGCTCATGTCTGTGGAGAAGTTACAGACACACCAGGACCACTTTCACAAAGACGTGGAACTCCGGTTCAAATGTTCAAGTGAAAAAACTTGGAATACTTTCTCCTGAAGGTTACAGCTACCCCCTGCTCCGTGCACACCATGAGACTGCGCACTGTTCACGCGCAACAGGGACAGTCGGACAGCAGGATTCCCTGTTCTCCTTAACATGGTTATTCATCATGCTGCAAAATGAAGCAACATTATGAATGAATGACTTGATGTATAGGACTCTAAAACTATTTAAACTTTTCCACAAAGCTGTGTGTCCTTGCCAGTTTTAAACTTGGGTTTCCGCTGTCTTTACCACAAATTCACAATGTGACAATTCCCACAAAACCACCAACAGTTTGGCTGTTTTGTAAAAAAATTTCCTCACTGGGGCCTTGAACCCATGGACACACAAACATGTTTGGTTCTGTGGTTTTTATCACTGTCACAAACAAACATGCTGCTGACTTAATGCCATGTGCTTGTCAGAGCTGGTTCATAAACATATAAACAGCATCACTCAGACCTTATGGCAGCAGACGCTTGACTCATCCAGCATCTTCAGATGTGATAAACATCTCGATTATCCAGTCATAAGGCCAACTCCCTGTTGACTGCTCAATCAACTTGCTTGCCTCAAAATGGGTCTGTTAAGAAGTATCTTAAACACCGGATCAACTTGGACAGCTAAAACATGTTTAGGAGAAGTTCACGTCTCCAACATGCATGTCAAGTTCACCAGTGAAAGACATGCTTCACTGGCAGTTTCCCCCTGGACATTTGTTAGTCTTAATGATCATCTGGCTGGTGTGGATAATTATGCTACTAGCTTGAATATTATTGCTCTGACATTTGAACGGCTGTCAAGTCCCAAAGCAGCAAAACTACTCTAAAGCATGGCTCAGCATGATTTGTCCTATTTCGAAACCACATATCTACAACGTACAACTGTTTTGTTTTTTTGTAGAACTTTAAGACAATTGTTCAAGGAGACATGAAGGAAATACACCAAAAAGATGAACATCGTAGATTGGATAAAAATGTCTTTTCTGTCAGACTGCAAAAAGAAAAAAATACTTCCATAGCAAAGCTAGTTAGATAATAAATATCACGTCTTTTATCTGAGATTTCATAACACGTTTCTTTCTCTTCGGTTGTTTGAGGAGAATTCTTGAAATTTTTCTTCCAACTCTAATGGTCAGCTCCACCGATGGTGGCCAGTGGTTGCTACAAAAATGTAGAGTTACCCGAATCAAAATCTGTCTTTTCTGTCACTCCCTCACACACACACACAGGCCGCTGGGCTGCAGCAGTAGCTCTGTGGCCGTAGGTTTTGGCAGCACAAACCACTGGACAGACACTGTTTTTGTTTGTTTTCATGCAGCATCCCTGCATTTTTTCATGTGGCCTTGTCTTGATGGGGAAGTGGTGGGTGGAGAAAAAAAACAACCCAACTGAGATCGGTCCTCATTCAAAATAAAATATCTTTGTAGTAGAGAACACATGCGGTTTTTGTACAACTGTGACCTGCATGGAAATGGGATCACAGTCAGATAGTGAACGAGGACACTCAGCAGCTGCTCGGCTCCGCCTGTCAAACTATGTTGTAATACTATTGCTGCTGTAATTGTTTTTGATAGCGGAGACATTTACACATAGTCACCACTATCCTTTAATGCTATCTGTATCACTGTGTGCAGCGATATGACACTGTTAGCACCACAGCTCACTATCTGCCTAAACTGTCTCCTATCATACGAGCATGCTAATAGTTAACACCTATCTTTTTAGTGTTAAGCCTCGATAAACAGTCCTTACATGGAAGGGCTCACTTAAAGGGGATCTGACAAAGGCAAAACTGCAAAAGCTCACAGAAACACAAAAAGACACACACTCCCGAGGCATCTTTCCTTCACAGATGGTGTAGAGGACCTCTGGCAATCATTTGCTGAAGGGGCCTTCTATTCTTCCTCTGCCTTCTTCCTTCATGGTCTTCTTATATCCAGTTTTAAAGTAACACTTCATCGTAATTACTCAGTAAATGGCTGTGAAAAATTTATGATTTACATATGAATTGTATTGTCCTCTTGTCCTAAGCACATATAAGACTTGTTCACCCTTTTAAATCAAATCAAACTGTCAATCAAACTGCCTCCATATATTCACAGCCAGTTTGATTGACAGTTAAATTTCCTTTAGTGTTACCCACTTCAAGTGTCTGCACCTCTTGTCCTGGTGCCTTCCCGCCTGTGTGATTGTCTTCCCCCCCTGAATGTGTGCACCTGTGTTCAATTATCTCCCCGCCCTCGTGCACATAGTCTGCTTACCATTGTTGCCAGTTCCTTATTCTAGTGCATTTGGTCCCAGCGTGTCCTTTTGTTTCTGAGTCAGTTCCAGGTGTTCTGATTTTCTGACCGAGTTTCTGCCCTGTCGCCTGATTCTGTCTACCTGGTTTTGACCCTCAACTGTGCTGAGCCTCTGGATCTACCTTTGCTGTTTCGGCCTGTTTTTTTACACCTCTTGCCAAGTAAAACTGTCAACTTCACTTGTTGTCTTGAGTTGTGCTTTGGAGTCCTATTCCTGCTCCATTTCAGGAGGTGTCCCCACCCCTACAGAAAGAAACAGGGACTAAAGCAGATATATTTTGGGGAGAATAACAGAAGTAGAGGAAACATGTGAATAGGGGCAAAGCAGATCCAGTGAGGGATAAAGGTCAGAGTTTAATAGCAGTAATCAGAATTACAACACAAAAACACTGTGGACAAGAGTTTGTTCAGATTCAGCCCCAAATTTATCAGGTGATCAGTTGGCAGGTCCGGTATCATAGCTTTTTGCTTAGAGGCTTAATTTCTCTTCTTAGGACATGACCTAGAAAAATTTAGCTGGGATGGCAACTTTCAAGAAATCTCAGAGAAATCTTAGGAGTGTTTATCCAGCCTTTGGCACCATTAGAAGTGCCAATCCTCCTGTGTGCTGATCCCCAATCCTTGTTCTGACACTCACCAGGCTCTCTAAGAGCAGCTGAATAGAAATTAAAAACCATAGCAGCTTTTTGTGCACGGCAGTGCTGGCTTGTTAAAACGGAAACAAACAAATAAAGAGGATCACGAACAGTGAGATGTGCCACCGGCCTTTCGCGTGGACATCTGCACTCATCTATCGGGTCTCTATTGCACATACATGCATGTGAGTCTCCATCATGCAAATTATGGGCAAATTCCTAAATCTGCTTTACTACATTCCTAAACCAGATCCTTGTGCTTTCCTTTAGAGTAATTTAATCAACTCACTCAGCTCTATGACTGGCCTTCATTCTCTTCCACGCATAAAATAACTCTGCTGGAGCGTATTTCTCTATTTATCCGTCGTAAAAAAAGAAGGTTTTTCCATTTTCCTACTCTTCCCCCTGTGTGTGAGTGTGTGTCTGTGTGTGTTTTTGGATGAATTCCATAGATTCCATCCACATAGTGTCTTGAAAACAAAATGAATTTCTGTTTCCCAGTGAGGTTTGTTGGTTCCTGCCAGTGGGACATACACACTGGACATTCCACAGGAGGGGGAGGAGGGAGAGATGCGAAATATACTGAAAGGACCAGAAATTGGTCACCTTCCTTTCCCTGTTTTTGAACTCATCCTTTATAGACTAAAATAGCAAATGTACCTTTGCTTTTTTAAGCCATTTTTGCAACTCTCAACTTTGTCAATGATATTCTCTCTTACTGCAAGAAGACATACAGAATTGACTTATTTGAGCCTTAAAAGGTTTAATCTTGAATCGCTAAATCACAAGAAAAATAAGGTCGTCAAAATATGTAAATGCATCTTTTCTCTCTGTTTGACAGTCCATCCAGACTAACGTGGCATTTTAGGAAAAATTTTCCTTTTGAAGAAATTCCAAGAATACTTCTATCTAAAATAAGGGTTCGGCATTTTGGGCGTTGCCATCTTGCAATTTTGCCATGCTCGCCCACAGAAAGCGGAAACCTGACTGCACCACAGACCTGTCAATCAAACAGACACGCCCCCAAACATACCGCTCTTTGAGGCCTAACATCTAAATAATGGTGGGATTATTTTGAGATGGACTGCCTTAAAACTAATAAGAAGAAGTGACTTTAGTGAAAGACACCATAATAAAAAAAAAAAAAATTATTGACTTTGTATTTCATGAGAGATTAATGGAGCCAGAGGCTTTTTTGGAGCCAACCTCTAGTGGCCATCGATGATCCTTGTCAGTCGTGGTCAGACTCTGCTCCAGTTTGCCTTCAAAATATGGTCTGAAGGTTTGGTTTATTTGTTAGTAAATTCATTGGATAAAGAAACTCTTCTGCAGTTTAGGAATTGATGTTTAAAACCACTAAAATGTAAGATTAAGATTACTCGCTTTAAGTGGGCAACCAAAACTCAAATGGAAACCATGCAACAAATTCACCAAAACGTTTTTGCAAAAATGAATAGATCTAGGTAAAAAAAACACAACATTCACTCTGACCTACTGCACTATAAAAATACAGTATGAACTGAGTGTGTGTCTATTTCTCTACCTTGTCTAAACTTTCTCAGCTGAGTGACACTCACAGGGTCTATTCCCTCCAGCTTTGAAAAACACATTCCATTTTAATGTAGCAGCCGCTCACAAGGTCATTTGTCACTTGATAATGACAAAGCAAACCCAAAGGCATTTCACTGTCAAGTGTATGTATGTGTGTGTCGGCGCAGAGGAGGGCAGAGAGGTGAGGGGGTGGCGGCATCCTTGTGAGCTCATAGACTTGTTTGAAGTTTGAAGATGTGATCAGGTACTCCTGTCACTGGAGTGTGTGCGCTGTCCTTTTTTTTTGTGAAGGAGGTGGAAGAAGTGTTACAAGAAAACAGACATTCACACACATTTTTAAAAGATCTATTATGCTTTTCTGTCATACGCATAAAATCTCCAATCCATCAAACTTGGCTAAATTTTAAAATAATGAGGTAAATATATGTAAAAGACCAGGCTTCATACATCTCCGGACATTAGGTGAACCGATTTCTTTATTCATTCACATTCACAGCACACTAAACAGTACAGGTCCACACCTATCAACCCGCTCAGTCCACCTGTACACCACCCATAGACTGTATATAAAGATGGACGTAGCTATCAAGTCTGAGAAGTGAGGCTGATACGAAAGTGCCTCAAAATGCAATACCACCAAGGACCACTAGGGGTTGCCTGCAAAAAGGCTCTGGTTGCCTAGACTCTCATTCAACTTCTCTCATGAAAAACAAAGTCAATACATTTTTGCCACAAGTCAAAATGTTGTCATAGATAAGGTCACTCCTTCTTGATAGCTGTTTTAGCAGTCTGATTGGAAAATAATTCCATGGCCTCAAAAAGCAGTATGTTTGGGGGGGTGTCTGTTTGATTGACAGGCCTGTGGTACAGTCAGGTTTCTGCTATCGGTGGGCGGGGCGTAGTGTCCTCAGAGATTGAGTCAGATCCACCCCTCACTCCTCCCCAGCTCGTCAAAATATGGTCACTTCTGGATCCAATAAACTAAGATGGAGACAGCCGAAATGCCCGACCTGAAGCTTCAGAACGACGTTCACAAACCAGTGGGTGACATCCTGCTTGATTGCCACTTGATAACACCAAAAGCAGTTACGCTCAAGCGAAGATATTCCAAAATAAAAGCCTGTTAAACAATGGCTTCGCACACTCTCCACATATACACCTATTAAAAGAGGCATATACAAAAAAATGTTTTGCTTGTAATTGAAATACTAAATCCACAGTTAAATCACACGATAAGCAGGTAACAATATTTATTAAACATCCTGCTGTAATCTTTATTGCTCTAATATCAGATTTGTGCACAAACATGTTCCAATTAATCTGAGAAGTTTCGAATCAAAATTGAGAAATGATCTTAGTTAATAGGTTCAGAGTTTTTCTTTTCCACATTAGCAAGAGGTTGAGGCGGGGAGCACTGCCCCTCAGCAGGCTTCCTGGAAGTTGTTCAATCGGAAGAAAGTAAACTGTTAGGGTGAATGAGGAAGAGATAAATCATTTTTGGGGAAACAGTGCAATGTTACTCCAGTCAAGTTCCAAAATAAAAAATAAAATGCGAGAACTGAATGTAATAGGTCCCCTTTAAGCACATATGTAAATGTGTGAAAAGCTTAAATCTTCAGTCACAACCATCCAGAGGTTTACAAGCCGTAAAGTCGCTGCCTTCAGAACAGATGTACTCGGTGTGTGGGGAACATCTAACTTCCACCCGTCATCAAAGTTGCAATTACAAGCTCCTAATAAGTATGTGCTGTAAAAATCACGTGTTTCTAGCATGTGTCGAGTGTGACATCCCCTACGCAGGCTTACTGCTTGTGAAAACTGGCCAAACAAACCAAACAAAATGAGAAAGAAAAAAAAAGTCCTTTTATTGCATTTTTTTTTTTTTTTTTAGAAACCTGTTATTTTGAGCATATCATTCCATGATTTCCTGTCAACTTACATAACAATGCTGAGGAGATACATGCTTAAATTTAGAGCAGAAGGCCTCCAACCTTCAAACTGTATCCTCTAATTCCTTGGGCGCCCGATGTTGCAAAACAGTGTGTGAATTTGTGTGGGCGGGTGTTTGTGTATGAACATGAGTGAGCCTGCGAAAACAGCCATGTATGAACTCCTGGTGTGTTGGTGCTTATTAGGTATGTGTGTGTGTGTGTGTGTGTGTGTGTGTGTGTGTGTGTGTGTGTGTGTGTGTGTGTGAGAGAGAGAGAGGGTGGGAAGGGAGGGGGGTCTTAGTATGTTAATCCTTACCAGACCTATTTGCTAGCCTTCCTGGTAAGAGGGGCATGTGGACGGGTTGGACCCTGGTTGGCAGCACCGGCACAAAGGCAGATTACAGTAAAGCAGAGCAGTCGTCACTCGGTCTGAGCTGCTCTGAATAATTCTGCTGTTCGTGGGGACTGACTGGTCTGTGCAGGTCAGTACTGGCCTGCAGGGCTCTGTTCTGGTCTGTACTGGCCTGCTTTTTGTTGTGGGCAACTTTGGTCTGCGGTCTGTAATACGGAGCAGGATTTGCAATTTGCTCCAGAGCAGGTTATGTTTTAGATAACATCCTTGTCCTTGTTTTACTTATATGACTTAAGTCAATTTCTTGCTTTACATTACATTTTTATATTTATTTATTTTTTGCTAGTCAGACCGTTCTGAAATGATAAAGCTCATACACCTTATGAAAATACATAAATTAAATGAAATACACGCATGTAATTATAGTCAGATCTTCCCGGTAATATAAGTCTTTCAACTTCAGCTACACATTCACACAGTCAGCGATTTGTTTTTTGCCAGCCCATCCTTCCATCATTTGCTGCTTTCCGCCTAGATTATGTGTTTAACTTCCTTTTCTAAAATATTAGTTTATTCCTGGTTTATGAAATATGTTGCTCTGCTGTCAGTACACAGATTTTGCAAACACCTCCTCTTTTACATGAATGGGCTCGTCGATGGATTGAGAAACTCTGGGTTGACAGTGAGTTCTTTACCAGCTATGTGTGACCATTTAGCATGATCTTGTTTGTTAGGCTAAGTTCAGCCAGATAACGGAAATATATCCTGGTTATGTTGAACCTGCTTCGTAGTACAGGCCTGTGGTTTGTTCTGCTATAAGATAATAAGGTTTGTTTCTGTCTGTTCTGCTTCGGGCCTTGATTTTCTCAAGTTGATCCACCTTCTTTGTCTGCGAGGTGTTTCTGATGGACTCCTTTTTAAGACATTACATGAAGAACATGATTGCACGATTGAATGATAAAACACTAAAGAGTTCTGTTTGCTTCAATCAAGCTGACTCATAACAAACCACGGTGCCACATCCGGCAAACAGTTTTCATCTTTGATGAACGACGCCATCATTCAAAGATAAGGGCCAGATTGTAACCAGGAGGAACACACAGCTCAGGACTTCTTTTCAGTCTTACATTTCTATTCTTGTGCTATCGTCTAGGGGACCAGCCGTGTCATAGAAATTACATTAAATCTATGAATATCCAATGACACTGCAGGGAATAGCACACACTTTAGATAGCATAAATTCATTTGTGATCTTCTCTGCTTTCTAACAGCTATAATAAAAGCACAAAGGGCTAGCCATTTATTCCCATACCCAAAGTGTTAATGTCCTTGTAGCTGCTAGAATACAATATAGTATATGAAATTTCAAACTTGAAAAGGTCACAAGTTGCAAGCACAGTTGTATCCCCAAGATTTAATGTAGAATATTGTGGACTCCGGATGGATGAGAAACAAAAGCATGGCAAACCGATGTAATCTTTTTTTAATCCATGTATTTTTTTTGTTGTTGCATACATTACCAACTATTAACCTCAATCAGAGATACTGAGGCCTTGTTCATGAACAACTGGGAAGTAAGAAAGTTTTGACTTTTGAATGAAAAAATACACTGGGAATATAAGTGGAAGATTTTTGAGTGCTCAGAGAACAAGGTATGACATCACTTGACGTGGCTGCGTTTGTGATGAAAGGATGAAATGTGCTTGTTTTGATACTAAAATGAAAATAGCCAGACGTTGTTAGCCTAGTCTCCCATGTTAGCTAGCCGCGTTAAAGGTTAAAAACGTCACGACATCAAAAAGCGTGATGTGATGCAGTGTACAAATAATACTGACCTCCTGCACTCCATTTTGTCCCTGCGTTGGTCTTTATGGATGAAGACAAGGTTGTTTGTCACTTTTCTGTTTTCTGACAGCCGAAATGAAGCACAATTTTCTGGATGCAGCCGTGTTGCCTGTTTGTGAACGCTTTCAACTCAGAAATGTGACGTTCCCAACTGGGACCTTTCCCAATTTCCAGCTGCCTGAACGCACGATTAGTTTTAGGTGTGTTCTGCTTGTTGCGGCTGAAGGTGAACTTCTATCTTGAGGCAGAGAGGAGGAGCAGGCGACAGAGTTGTGGTGAACCCGACAGCTCCGGATAGTTTCATTTTCAGACATTTAATCTGCCTTTCATTGTTCTTCCATAATTTCTCAGTAAACTTCACTAGCCCATCTTTCAAGTTTGTAAAGAAAGTGCAAGACGGACACTGGTAAACTTTCATAAACATTCGTCAAAACTTGAGACGTTCTGCAGCTGCTTCTCAGCGCCACCACGCCACACGTATGTCTTCTTATGCGACACTTCCGAAGGAATTCTGAGGGAAAGTTAGACAATCAGAACGTCAAATGATCAGATGAGATAGCGGAGCTTCTTTCCAGAGATCAGTTGCACCAACAGGGATGTAGGAGTATAAACGGTGGCAACTCCCACGTCCCACAGAGGCTAACAAATGTGAATAATGAAGACGATCACAGAGATGCTCCGTGCAGATCTTCACAGTAAGCTGCTGTGCAGCTGGCTCGGTAAATAAATAGTTGTTGTAAAGAAAGAACAAAAGTAGATAGCAGAAATTTACACCTTTTCTATTTTTGGTTGCTTTAGATGGTGAAATTGTCATTTAATTTTTACAAGCCAGGAAACGAATTTCGAAGAGTATCAGATGGTGTGAACAACTTTCTTTAAATGATGAAAAAAGCCTTGAGCACATTTTGAAACAGTTAATTAAATCCTGCTCCGTCTCCCACAGGAAATCACCCTAGTTTATAACTTGAGACGCTGTAGTAACAGATAATATATATACTTTAACATAATGTATATCTTTACTTTTCACATTAATGTGCCTATTTATGCTGTAAATGGGTGTGATAAAAGGCGGTTGTGTGAATAACTGTGATCAATAGTGTGTTGGGCAGCTATACTCCTATTTCACATCCATTTGTGAAAACGAGGGTCTCCCTTGCAGACTGAAAACAATTGACGTGTCACTCTGATCTTATGCATGAATGTGCAGACATGAACACACACACACACACACACAAACACACACACACACACACACACACATTTACACCCAGTGTATTAAAAAGAGGAGGAAAAGTCTAAATCTATACCAAACCCCCCCAGAGAGCTTCATTCTCTCGATACGTGAGCGCCATTTGAAGCGCTGCATCCACACAGGCTCACATCCGCCTGGATACGTGAGCGCCATGTCGAATTCATGACGGTTGTCATGGTGCCCACATAGCAACCGGCTATACATGTACCGGCTGTTGCCTCCGGTCGACTCAGTGATGAGTGGGGGGAGGACGGGGAGGGGGGGGGGGGGGGGGGAGAAGAGGGGACAAGAGGGGGATAGAGGAGCTGTAGAGGGGTGGGAGGTTGTAGGAAACCGAGAAGAGAGGGCTGGGAATTTGGGGTGGGGTGAGGGGTGCATGTCAATTTGTGTTTTTGTGTGTGTGTGCATGTTTATGTACATACACATGTGAAAAAATAAAACAGAGACGGATGAAGAAGAGCAGATCAGCTGATCTGTGGACCTCGGAGAGATGGAGAAAAGACAGAGAAGAAGAAGAGAGTGAACTTATGGTTGACAGCTCTCTGAAAAGCCATGAGGCTCACGGAGAGACAGACACCAAAAAAAAAAAAAAAAAGACTATAGTGAACTCGCTGTTTTGCTGTATTTTAAACAGACAACAATAGTGTTTGATATAGTGAATAAATGTGACTCATTGAATGCATGTTTCATTGCAAAGATAATAGTTTTCGAAGACATTTAATCTCAAGATTGATGCTTGAAACTGCATTTTTCTTTAAGAAAAAGTCTACAAAAAGGATTGAATCTGCCTCACTCCTCCACTGTATACTGACACGTGTTTCTACACAACACAACTCCTGTTTTTTCATTTAGATATTTAGACTCAATGTGAGGCCAAACATTTTATATTTTCAAGCAGCAGAGCGCACTGCATGTCTCTGTGGCAAATAAGAGAGGCATGTTCTGCTAATTCCTCCTCCTCGGTCGGTCGTGTGCAGTTCATGGGTAATTGATGCACCGAGTCTTATTTTGGGAGCTGAATCAAACGACATGGCTTTATGCATCACCTGGCAAAAGAAATAAAAAAAGAAATAAAATAAAAGCAGTACTCTACATACATGGTCACCTGGAGAAGTATACACATACCAACATATACAGAGCTCTTTACGAGCTGCTCTGCTTCATGCTACAGACGCGTAGACGCACATACGTAAACACAAACCGGGGAAGGGTACACGTGAAGTCACTCTCACATGGAGACACAGGCACACATACATGAATATTTCAGTTTGCTTCAAAACGTGCAAACCAACCATCGCCCATCCCCCCACCCACGACCAGCCAACCCTCAGCCAAGGCTTTGGGTAGCAGTGCAAGGAATAGGCCATAAATGATGGAGAAAGAGCAGGAATGAGGGAGGACGAGGAGAAGGAGAGCGGAAATGGAGAGTCTGACAGACTGGAAATTCATCAGACAGAGTGAGGAGAGAGGACAAGCAGGAAAATATAGACAGCAGGGCTGGAGTGATGGCGCTGACAGCTCGCCGAGAGTAGTGGGGAAAACGACAGATCCTGATTTATTCAGCTGCCTCACTAGTTATGAAATACAATTATTTTTTTTTTGGGTGGGGGGTGAGTTCTTGTTGGTCAACTGGGTTGTTAAATAATAGTAAGTCAAACCAGCTGCTGTACTGAGAGCAGTTTCAGGTGGGCGACCGTGTGCTCATCCATTGTACCGTGATTTAGATGTTCCCATATGAATACCAAGCTCACAACATTCACCTGCTTATGGAGCAAACTAGTCCTATCCCATCCCAATCAGATAGTCCTTAGTCTGCAAATAACGGTACACACAAACTCTTTGCAAGATAATTACAATTCTTTACAACAAGAGTCTGATTTTCATAGTTTTGGCTGTTGGCTGTCATCTATTCTGCATTCACCATGGTGATTGCAGCAATCAGGGAACGCACAACAAAGTCCAAATGAACAAGCCAACGGTTTAGTTAATCTTTGAGTGGATATGACACTTTATTTGGAGGTAAAACTGAAAGTGTACACACTGAAAATATCAGAAATCCTCCTTCAAAGTCCTGTGGCCCATCTGACTGACTTTTGGTGGTTTCCACGTTCCCAGATCTCAGCCATTCACATTGAGAGAACACTGTTAATATTGCTGATTGTAGTCAATACTGAAACTATGAAAAGGACTTGCAATCCAGGATGCCAAAGTGTACTAAATCTGTTACACATGGCTACAATACTAAAGATCAATGATGTTTTAATTAGTAAGTTGAGACACATCTAAATGTGGTTTTAGACCTGTTTCATATATAATCATATCACTACAGTTGTTATGTTACCCAACCAACTGAAAAACTTTCCTTTGAAAATGTTCTCCAGGTTAACATGTATATACTGTATAAGATATAATAGCTTCAAACTATGCGACCACCTCTGAAATCAACAGTAACAAGACGCCCATTTCAGGCAGCGATCGACCAGGTGTGTGGAGGCACCAAAGTCAGGAGGGTTTAAGCCCAAGTTTCAATCTTAACAAAAATTACCTCTGCCGTTTTAAGTGTAGAAATTCTAAAGTGCAAACCACAAATATCTTTAAGGAGAGAGACTGGAGAGTGAACACCATTATCTCGTCCCTTTGCTGTATGTTGCTCAACCCTTGAAAATGACCTTCAGAAGAAGCTGTAGCCTTTTTTCCCTTCAGATGTGGTCAGGCGACACTTGTACAAATCTAGTTTAATAAAAGCATCACCCAGACTTAAGCTAAATCTGTTAGTCGCTCCAATACCAGGGCACAACAAGGCCACACAATAGACCTTTTTCATGGAAGACATTTTGGCTTGTCATAGCCAGAAAAGCACTGATTTAACAGATTCTGATTCCATTAAAGTTCCCAGCGTTGTGCAAGTGAGCCAATACCAGGACCCTAAAACAGGTTTACCTTATAAAATGATTATTAACCTTGTTAGCTGACCACAGGTACAATTTATTAATGTATGACTTTGCTGACCTCATCATTTCATAGATAGGTGTATCCATTTCCTCGACCTTTCCTCGACTAATTTCCTAAAACCCTGTTTGTGTTCCTTTAAGACACTGGGCTCTGGCAAGGGAGATATTTCATTTGAAGAGGAGTGAGTGTGTAGGCCTACAAGTGTGGGTGTTCATGATGCAAGCTTGTGAAAGCATGTGGCTGTACGGGCTAAATGATAAAAGCGAGCCTCGGTGTAAACAGCTGTAGTGGCAATTAAATGACACACCATGGAGTCAAATGGACGTAAGTGAGCTTGTGAGATGACCGGGACAGGTTGTGATTCGCTCGCCTCACACGTCCGGAGAAAATACACACAAAAAAACTAAAATTGTGGTCAGTGTGTTTAGGAAGCAGGACACGCAAACATGCACACACATGCATACTCATCTGCTCTCGGGGGGGTCAGTGTGTCTTCCTGTGGGATGCTCAGCAGGCAGGCGAGGAGGTCAAAGGTTGAGGGGAAGTGGGGTTGCATGCACACACTCTACGTCTTCCACTCTGTCTCCTTTACAGTAGCAACCACCTCCAGCAAATCTCACTCACACACACACACACACACGCACACACACACACACACACACACACACACACACATGTGCCGGTGAACCCACACTTCATTCCCTGTAGCATCGGTGTTAATCTCTCGCTCCATTTGCACTCGTCAGGAGATAACGGCATCATTAGCACACATTAACATGTCTCTATTATCATTCCCTCTGTGTCCCACAGTCCCCGCATGTGTGCACATTGGACATGTGTGTGCGAGTGTGATGAGAGAGAGCTGTGAATGGGGATGAGGCGTGAATATGGCTTTTTCAACTGTTTCAGTCTAGCAGTCTGGCACAGAGGTGTGTGGTGTGTGTGTGTGTGTGTGTGTGTGTGTGTGTGTGTGTGCGTGCGTGCGTGCGTGCGTGCGTGCGTGCGTGTGTGTGTGTGTGTAAGCCAACACATCCATTTACACATCAACCAAGATATTCCACCGCTAAAAGTACTCGGTAATTACACTCATTATGTGGATGTTTGACACAAGCTTTTTGTTACTGTATGACAATGTTGGAGTGGGAGAAATGTCTTTTTTTATCCAAGCCATAGTAGAAAAAATTGTTTTGCTGCATTTTTTTTATTAGTGATTTCTGTCTCACATTAACTACATAACAAACCAGGCTTTAAATAAACAGTTACAAAACTGCTCCTGTTGCACACAAACGGAGTGCAGCACAGTCATTAACATGGAGCAACAGAGAGCCTTGAAATGCTTCAGAAAACCTCAAATGAAGCCAGGCAAGGTGTTTTAAGTAGTATTTGTGTTACAAGAATGGCAAAATGTTACTGTCCAAGGCCGAAGAAGGCACTTCAGGTCAGGAGTGCAACCAGGTGGGTTTTCTTTGACATTGATGGGGTTGTTTTCCATGAATTTGTCCCCCAGAGTCAGGCTGTCAATGCTTTTCACCTATAAAAGGTGAAAATTTCTTGCCTGCAACAACACAATTGTGGTTCCACACCACCTGGATACTCACTGGATTTTGCTCCCTGTGAATTATTTCTGTTCCCCAACAATTTGACAAAAAAAAAGCTCAAGTTTCAGGTCAAAGATGAAAATGTGCACGTGCCAGGGGTCACAAACTCACGTGTAACACAGGTGTTGATGTTGATCAAACGACGTAACTTGGAATACTTACCTACCAAAGCTTTTGCTGTGCTCCATTCACACGCAACAGAAACAATCTACAAACTTTTTGATCGCCCTTGGCACAAAAATCATATGAATTTGTGAGTAGCCCCAAAGAAGTAGCCATAGCAACCTTATTCCAGACTATAAAAAAGTTAGCGCTTGCTATTTGTGTGAATTTGTGTCAGTTCGAGTTAGCAAGTTGACACCACATCACAGACACCCAGGCTACATCCACACTAAAAGATTAGCATCTTAAAACAAACAACTTTTGTAGTGTCCACACAATTGGACTGGACTGAAACTGCACCGTCAGAATGATGGATTTATTCACCCGAAACTTGTGGATTTTGTATGTTAAAATGTTCAAAATAAACGTGAAACATTAGACATCCGTGAAATTAACCTTGGCCTTTTACTCTGTGTCCACTGTGGCTCAGAGATCCCACTCTGAAGCAGTGTGTTAACATTTCAGTGTTTTGTTGAAGGTCACCTCAGGAAGATACATTGTCCATCCCGTCATCCAGTAGGCGGACAATGTTGCCTCTCTGGACCGTCCCGGTGCCAAAAATAATGAGGGTTACATTCAGATTCATCCTTTTGGCTGGAAGCTGTTTTCAGTCCACATATTTTTACCGAATGATTCTGCCACAGCGCGGACGTTCCCGGTGTCAGGGTCTTTGTCCTATCCTGGATATTTAGGAATGACCATAAATCAGATCCATCTGGGAGCTTGGAGGATGGGAGTTAGTTCCCCAGCTGTGCATAGCAGTATTCCCTCTGGACTGAGAGCCACCTATGTCAACAGCTGGCATCCTGTATCTCTAACACACACACACACACACACACACACACACACACACACACACACACACACACATTTGCATGCACCTGAAAAAAAAAAAAAGCAGAGTCAATAAACAAGATGGAAGGGTTGAAGTGTCAAAGCTGCAACTGGTCTGCAAATGAAAAACAGATGACTTTCTTTTACCTCAGTAGAGAGCGATTACAAATTTGTAAAAAAAAATGAATTAATGATTCAGTCAATGATTCATATTTTTGTAAAAAATGCCTTAACCATCTGCAGTTGACAGCTTGTCCTGCTTCTTATTGGATTAGATTTCCAAGCAGCTGTTTTTTATGTACATTTTCATCCATCCAACCATTTATTCTTCTGATGGCACGGCAGATATCTCAGAGCTGATGCAAACAGATGGACATCGATTCATACGTATGGATAATTTAGAGTCTCCTAACCAGCAGCAAAAACCCACTCACACAACATCATTTCTGTTTCTGAATAAGGGTCCTTTTTGATGTAAGAAAACAGTGATGACCAGGGTTTATTTGTGTTTTAAAATATGGTAAAATATCGGAAACAAATCCAAATTAGGTCAAAATTTGGTGTATTGAAAAAAAAAAAGCTACATCTGGAGACAGTTTAAATAACCTTGATGTTGTTGCTTTGAGTTGTTCTCCTGCAGAAGTGATCACTTCCTGCTGCCACAAGCCATTTAATGCCTCCACTCTACCAGAAAACTAAAGAGCGGCAAATGTGGGTCTATATAGGATGTGATAGAACTTTATTGATTCCCGGGGGGAAATTGACAGGAAACCTCAACGTCCCCATGTAGGTTTTATTCAGCTGAGTTCCACCTGGATACCAGAAATGAGACAAGGTGGGGAACTTAAGCCCAGATGTGTTGTGTGTGAGGAAAGAATTGGGGCTTTGACTGGCAACCTGGAACCAGTTCCCCTTATAACTTACATCAATAAGTGTTTCTATTCAGTCTGAGTGGAAATGCCCGGAAATTGTGTCCAACTACTATTTGCGTGGGATCTTTGCATATTTGCAACAGTAGGGGATGGAAACGCGCATGAATGGACATTTTCTTTTTATGATTTTCAGTTTTTTTCAGCTAAATCTTTTGCCAAATTTGGTTGTAGTTCTAAAACAACTTCAGGAAAGGTTGGCAGCCTGCCAGAAAGACCTGAACATAACTTTACCAGCTCACTTGAATTAATGTTAATATGCATAGAGATTAATTTTTTTTTTAATGAAAACTACAGTGTTATCAAACTGTTTTTATTGTCACAGCAACTGAAAGTATCTCAATTCTGTCTTTTTACTTTGCAAAAGTGAAACCTAAAAAACTTTAATGTTCTAAGTTGGCATTTAAATGATCCAAGATACAATCCTGTGTTACATGTGCAGCTAATAAATACACCACATTGAAACCAAAGAGACAATGCCAGGGAATGCTATTATGTGTTGGAGTTAGTGTTGTGCAAATTATTATATAATCTTGTCATGTTCTCTTGAATACGACTGCATAAATAGAATCCATTGAAACATCAGTTCGGATCCACATTTTAAAGTGTCGAAATTTGGGTTTAATTCGTGAAACATTTTGTTATTTGCTATTGAACACTTTCAGTTTTAAGAGCATTTTTTTCTCTACCAAGAGTCAATACACAGTAAGCCAGCGTAAAGTAGGACTTCTATGGTGACGACATTTGTTTATCCCCTCTATCTCCTGATTCCTCTCTCTCTCTATGACCCCTAAACGTTCCTCAAAAACCTCAGGGTGGGCCTTTTGGTGCCCATCCCAGGCCTACAGGGGTGTATGTGTCCAAGCTAAAGCCGCCTCTCCCTGCTTGACCTCACTCTGCCTGCCTTCCCGGGCCTTAATCCTGATCAGGCATGTCTAGACCTCTCATTACCAGCACATAATCAGGGGCAGGAGAAGGATGGGGCGATGGGGCCGGAGGGAGCTGGGTGGTGGGAGGAAAGACGAAGATGCGGAGAAAGTGACCCTGACAGTGACCCGCACATTCATTCCACTGTTTACTCCCTCAGTAAACAGACAGACTATACAGAGAGTCAATATACAGAATGGAAGAACGATGGAGGGGGAGATATGAAGCAGGGCAGAGAGAAAGCAGACGTAAACAGAGGATTACATAGAGAAAGGGAATCCTCAACAAGACGGATCTTGAAAGTCTCAACATTTTCAGAGAATGCTGTGAAGAAAGAGAATGAATTTTCTTACTTCAAATGAAAACCGACAACTTTTTTAATGAATTTCCTTGATATTAAAGCAATAGTTTGAGTCATAAGCTTGAGTCAGGAGACAGGCCCACCGTTATCTAAGCTTATAGCTTAAAACTAGGAAAGTGCTTGCAAGTACTTCTAGGACTCACCAGTAAACTTTTATACCTTGTTAGTTCAATAAATAAGAGCTCATCTCGAGTCAATACCAATTTAGTGATGAAATGACAGTTTGAGAAATACATTTTGGCAATTAGAGGCCAACGATGAGAGGCCGCTTCATAGGGCGATGTCCCAGATGGATGTAGTAGATACGAGACAGAAACCCAACAGTTTTAACAATTTTGACATGAGCACTAGCTAGACAGTAAAACTCCCATTTAACAGTAAGAAAATCCTGTGACAGCTGGAAGGAAAGATTCACCGTTATAACAGGAAGAAAACCTCCAAGAGTGGGAAGGGAAAACTTCCTTTTAACAGGAAGACACCTCAGACCGAACCAGGCTCAGAAGTGGGCGGTCATATGCCTCTACCGGTCTCCCAGAAAAAAACAGATGCAAAAGGGGGTGATAGGGAGGAGGAGGGTCGTAGGTCAGGAGGTCTGAAAGCCAGAATGACAGAATTACAATAGTTTCTAAAGAACAGGGACAACAAACTGATTGGTTCAAAAAAGGTGCAGAGAGATCATGGGTCAAGTATGGTGACGAGAAAATTGTAAATGATTGATTTGAAGCGATGAAGAAAATGCAGCAGCAGGGGAAGCACTCCCACAAAGGAATGAAGATGAAACTTAAAGAAACAGATTTTCCTGATTGAACTTATGCAATAGCTTCAATTTCATCCGAACACCGAAGTGTAAAAGTATCAAGTTGAGGGTCCCCAGCGGGTTCTTTGAGGGACTATTGTTTTGGCAGCTGCAGAGACTTTTTGCAGTTTCTGCTGCTTGCTTGCCAATAATCATTTTTACATTTCCGTTTTTCCACATGTATATTTGCACATGTATATTAGATATTATATTGTATATTTTACAGACTAGATTCAACGTGTTAATTAGTGGTCTTCAGAGGTACTGGCCATGCCAGCTGTTTCCAATGTTTATGCTCAGCTAAACAGGTCATCTCCTGGGAGCTTCATTTCCATCTTGTAATCTCACTCTCAAAACATCTCAATTTTGTTTAAGTGTAATTTAACTGCCAGTCATTGGTGCTGACATAATAAGCATTTATTTTGTTGTAATTACACTGCCAACATCTTTATATTAAAATTTTTCTTTTGTTAAAATTGCATTTTTGCCAGTGACAATACAATCAAACAGGAAGGGTCGTACTGATAGAAAATTAAAAGAGGAAAATATCATTGATGTGAGTGGATTTACCACCATGAGCTCAATCCCATTACCACACATACTCAGTGTCTGCTGAGCCATGGCTCCAGTCAAGCAGCTGAGTGTGACATGTTGAGATTACTGAACGTGAGTAGATGTGATGAGGGGCTAAACACATGAACTAATGACATGATGGGTGTCACTGTCCATCCAGGGATTAAAAAAAACTGCATAGAAGCATAAAATATGACCCTAACAAAGCTATTTAACAAATAAGGCCTGGAGGTGTGTTATGAAGGTAGAATGGGGAGGTCTTAGAAGTGTTGTGTATGCCGCACTGTGCCATGACATGTCTTTCAATTGATCAAGTGTGGTAGCGTGAATCCATACAAAATTCACAACATGGCCGGATTTTCATTAAGTCTCTGCAGCTGAACGTATCCTCCCACACTTGCACTCTCACAAGATAAAAACGTGTCTTTATGATCAAACGGAATGCCAATAGTGTGCACCTGAACAAAGTCTCACACTCAAACTCACCACCCGTGCTCCATAAATACTCAACGAGCTGTGTTAGTATGCAGGCTGACTCGAGGCCTGTTTTCACTACGTTTCTGAAACATTCATGTGGGCCTGCATTTGGTCTCGTCCCAGTCTCCCTCTCTTTTCTTCTTCTGCTCCGTTTCCACCCCCTCACCCTCTTGTCTTTCGCCTTTGCTTCGCTTCTTTCTTAATCTCCCGCCCCTCCCTTTATCCGTCAGCTTCCTTCCCACACTCATAATTTAGATTCCTCTCTTTTAAACACACATATATTCCTCATCTCGTACAAGCTCTCCGCAGCCTCTTAATTACATCTGCATTCGTTTTTCTATTCAGTGGCCGATATTTTTGCCATCTCTGGCAGCACTTGAGTGTTTTTCTGCAAATTCCAAGGCTGATTTACATACAGGGGGGCTTAACATGATACTCTAATTGGCTGTCTGGGCTGTATTCAGGGTGCTAATTGCTTGTGTGTGAAAGTTTCCATACAAGGGTTGGCCAACCCCCCATGGGAGGAGTTTAACGCCTTTGGCTGTCAATCACTGCAGCCCACTCTGAATGCTTAGGCCATAAGTACCCAAAATGAATGAAATGATACGGTATATTCTGTGTGATTACTGATTTCCAATCAGACGTGTCAGCTGGATAGAAAGGAAAGGGAAAATCCCCATATGTGACAAAACAACTGACTACATATTTGAATGTCATCGCAAAAAGAAGGAAAGTTTGAACTAATGCAGATATCTATGGCGAAGCAATAATTCCAAATCACTCACCAGACAGTATAAATGATATAAACACTGATATTTCATTGCATCAAAATTGCCCCAACAAAGAAATGCAGCTTCTTCTAACCAATAATATTGCAGTCTAATACAGGAGGCAGCCCGACTCCCCCAAATAGTCATAGTCTGGCTGAGATAAACATGATAACAAAACGTCATTATGTTAAGTAATGTTGTCCTTCCCAACACTACAGACCTAAAGGCTAATGTCACTTAAAGTCTGACACAAAACTGTCAATTAAAACCTGACATAAACTAATCACCAGACCCTTTGCTGTTTGATAATACATTATGGAACGCAACTGTAAGAGACACCTACCCAACAAAACCATAACATTACTGTGTGATTTACACCTTTTAATACAATACACAACATACTGTTGATTTTTAATGGAGAAAGACATGGGGTGAGTTTCCTGGCTCTAAATATGAAACACAGCAAGATCTAGGGAGAGAATAATATAGAAAAATAGATTTTCTGTTTGCAGCTCACACAATTCGTGGCCATTTATCAGGCTCTGAATCCTCTGGCAGAAAATCGAATCAGAACTTAATTTACTGTATATTGTGAGTATCAACTGATTTTAAAGAATAATGGTAATTTTTTTTGTCATCTAACTCATAAGCCAGATCTTCCCTCTCAGCTAGTAGTGACTCACAGCAAATAATATTATCATATTGAACAAATAGTATCTTGCCACACACAAGTCATGACTCCATATTTCGCCCATAAATTGAAATTATTTCACGTCTTGAAGTGATATTCACAAATGTCACATTCAGGTACTAAACTATAAGGTTTCTATCGCTCATGTTATATTCAAAAGATGAGCTTCATTCCTCCTAAAAATACAGTTTTCCATGTTGCATCCCTCCGTGCTGACATCATCCCAGCGTTGACCGTGTTCTGCAAACTACTGCCTGTGATTCCAGGAATGTTTATCACTAAATGCTGTAATGGTTGCATTGTGTGTCGTGTGATAATGTGGCACAATCAATGCTAAGAGGCGTTCGGGCTGATGCGCTGTTTACCTTGCAGTAAAAAAAAAAAAAAAAAAAAAAAAGTCATTAACATTCTCCTCATTGTTGTGTGCCCGCATCTCAGACGCCGGGCTGCATCTTAATAAGCTTTTCATTGAGACAGTCAGGGAGTCAATTAGCTTATCTGGCTATTGGCAATATCTGCCGTGATGTTGTTGTTGTCGTCCCCGTGCGGGGCCCGGCGAAGGGTCGGTCAGCGTGAACTCAGAACAGTTTCCTTTGCACCGAAGTCACATATAGTGGACGCTGATAACACCACGGTGATCTTAAAAGAGACCTCACGCACACACATGCCTCCCCACCCCCACATCCGCTCACCCACTCCCCTCATACACATTCCCTTGAGCTGTAACTGAGAGCAGGGAGGCCCCCAACAGATAAACAAGACCTATTGATTCAGTGTAATTTGACTCAGTGGGTGCTATAACGACATTATACGACAGGACCAGCGAGTGCATTTGTGTGTAAGCATGCATATGTGTGTGCGCGCATGTGTGTGTGTGCACAGACGCTGGCTATAGTGAATGATGGCACATTATTCAGCCGTGCCAGGGGAATTTAGCTGATTGGAAAGTGATACAGAGGAGGGTGAGCGAGATGAAGAGACAGAAAGAGAGAGAGGGGGCAGAGTGCCATGAAAAGAGGGAGATAGTGTGTGTGTGTGTGTGTGTGTGTGTGTGTGTGTGTGTGTGTGTGTGTGTGTGTGTGTGTGTGTGTGTGTGTGTTATAGATGAGGAGGTATAGCAGTGTGAAAGGAGAGGTAAATTGCACTGCTCTCATGTGTGTTTCTTCACGGGCACACAGCCATAAATACTGTCTATCAGTGTAAAACTCCCGGGCGATCAATGAGCCACCAGAATAATGTTTTACTTGCTAATCAAAATGAGGAAAAGGGAAAAGAGAAAGAGACCGTTCAATGGTGTGTTAGCAGATAAAGTCTCCAGCTGAATTCCAATCATTCCCCAATCACTCCAGAGTTTGACTACAGATTTGGAAATGCTAATCAGCCATCTGTTGATCGCCGACAGCCGATCAAGGCCGCTCCCTCACTTCTGGTGGATGCACTTCAAAAATAGACTCTCGTTGGAGAAACATTTGTTTGGTTTCACTTTTGTGAATCCAGAACGCAAATAAACTTTCGCACAGGTTTTAGCCAGCTCTCGTTGTGTCAGACTACGCTGTGCTGTTGTGCTGATGGTGGTTGGACCGGTGGATTTAAACTGCCAGTAGCAGATGTTTTATGCTGATATTTAGCATCATTTAATGCGACAACTTCACATTAACTATTAACATAATAAACAGCCAGGTTTTATCCTCAGCAGATGGAAAGGCCTTCTCCAGAAGAATTAAGATAATGGCGCTCTGAAGTCCAACTTAATAACAGTCATAAAACACATTTATAGGTACTTAGAGGAATTCAATTATAACATCACACTGTGCTTTATTCAGATTAGGACCTTTTCATAAACAATCTGTGATCAATAATACATAAAATACACTCTAAATCTGTATCATTACATATTAGATTAAGTCAGATAATTGTTACAATTATTTTTCAACTCTAGCTAACAGAGCTAAATGCTAATATTAGCATGCTTACAGGCTCATAGTGACAATGTTAGCCAGTTTATGTTTAGTTATAATGTTTTTATTAGATTTTTTTTTTTTGCACAAATCACAACAAAAGTCATCTCAGGGCAATTAAGGTAGTACTGACAACACAACTTTACAACATTAGAGAGAAACCCAACACTTCAACAATTCCCAACAATTCAACATGAGCCACAGCTGGAAGGAATAACTACCTTTTAACAGGAAGAAACTTATAGCTTCTGTAGCTTCCAGGTCTGGAAAGAGAAGCCAATGCGGAGATGTCTTGTTCAAGTGGTCCTTCTAAAAATTATTCCATAATTAGTTTAGGCCACCGTGGTGGTAGAGTGATATTTTTGGGGGCGTGTCTCTTTGATTGACAGGACTGGGATGCAGTCAGGCTTCCACCATAGGTGGGTGGGCGTAGGGGTCTCAGTCAGATCCACTTCTGGCTCCAAAAAGCCAACATCGCAATGGCCGAAATGCAGTTCCCAAACCAATGGGTGACGTCACGGTTGGCCACCGCTTGGTTTCACTTTGGTTCTTTACTGAATGACAGCACTAGATTAAAAAAGTCAGTGGATAACTCACATTATAACAATTCAGGGGAGCATGGATATCTGTGCCAAATTTTATAGCAATGGATCCAGTTTTTTTTTAATTTTTGAGACATTTAATTTAAAACCACAAAGGTTGAACTCAGTGAAACCAGAACAGAAGTCAGACGATCACTGAAGCCAGTAGGACTCTTCCTCTGGGGACCATTAATATCTTTCCAAGATATTCAATCATTAAGCTATTTAGTCTGGACTAAAGTGGTGGTCTGACTGACTGATTGATTACTCAGTAAAAAAGTCAGTAATATCCTGACATACACAAACACACAGATCCACTGCAGATCAGAGATGTGTAGCCCACCCACAATGACCCCCCTGTGGAGGACAAAGAGTTGCTCTGCTGTCATTTTGACATCCTCTGGCTTTGCTCTCCTTCGCTTGACAGGCAGGGACTGAGGTAATTGGTGCCACATATGATTCTGTCAACTTGGACAGTAGGTAACAAGAGACAGCACAAGACTGAGAGAAACACTGACAGACAGATATTTATTTCAAGAACTCCTGCATAACTGGGCTCAAGTGAAAATGTACCTTTTGCGTGTTGTCCGCTGTGACCTAACATTTTATTCCTCTCTGTTTTTACAAATGTAATTGTTTGCCATATTTATGCAAAGTACACAGTTTTTAATGTTTTCTGTTATATCTTTGCTGTCTTACCATCTGCTCTAAATGTCTCTAAAGTCTGTCATATTCCAGAAATACAACCAGCCAACCCTGAATGCTCAATTTGTTTTGGGTAAATGTATGAGTTTGTTTCCAATTTCTCCCTTTACTCTACCGTGCAGCACTGCCTCTCCTCCCCCCATCAACCAGAGCCATGCATTTTCAGGTAAAAAAAATACAAATACCATATCATATTTGAACACTTGCATGGATTACATATGTGTGTGGGACCTAAACACACACACACACACACACACACATACATGCATGCATGCGCAAGCCTGGCTCAACCCCAGTCTCAGGCATTACAATATATGGCACCAACAATTCTGTGTACCACATGAGCAGCCATTTGCACAGAATTAGGTCAACACATCTCCACACAACACCCCTCCTTCTCTCCTTCTCCGTCTTTGCTGATTACCAACTCATTTGCCTTCGTCTAGCTTCCTAGTTATCAATTCTCTTTTACTGTAATTTATATAATCGGCAGATTGTGTCGCCGCAAAAGTTGCTCTGCGTGCACATATCGTAAAGACATCTTTTAGGCGCCATTTCAAAGGTGCACAATCTGTGTTTAGACTTGAAAGCGTTTCCGGTAAAACTGATCCACCAGGAATCATTTTGGGATTTGCTCGATATGTTGATGTGTGTTTCTTTGATATGGATTTTTTTCAAAAGCTCGTTCTGTGATTGCTGATGGAAAAGCTGCAGATGTTTCTGATCTCCGCAGATGAATTATTCCACGTGCTTGCATCTCATCGAATAGACTGGCTCAAATATGGTCTTTAATTCAACGGGAGCACGAGAGGCAGGCTGAGCCGTGCAGCCATCTTGCCATCCACGGATCGCTCTCCTCCTTTCAGTCTCATCCTTGGGCATGCAGCCTCTCCCTCCCCCAACTGTGCCATGTGCCAGCCTGGAGGGTGTGCTGGGAGGGCAGAGCTGATGTGTGTGTGTGTGTGTGTGTGTGTGTGTGTGTGTGTGTGTGTGTGTGTGTGTGTGTGTGTGTGTGTGTGTGCGCATGCATGCCAAGGGCAGCCTTTGCTACTGTAGCTTTTCAGGCTCTGCTGCCAGTATGTCAGTGCCACTGCCCTTTTCTTACAGGTCTACATTTTCCCTCCATCACCATCACCCACACTTGACCTCATTACCTCACACTGACCACATGCTATACAAATTCACCTCGTACTGACACTGATACAGATTCTTCACATTCTTCTGAAAGGATGTGACCCGGGTGTGGTTTTAACGTCTTGGGTTTTTTCATATAGTGGACCTTTTATTTCCCCCCTAACCAGCTGACTGTCTTATCTTATGCAAGCGGCACTGCTGGCTAAACCCCCGTATGGCCGCTGGAGAGCCTCTCACCTTCCTCTTCTGTTTATTCACACCAAATGGGATGATGAAATGTTTTGTGCTGCTAACAGCCACAAATACAAACAAAGACCCTGCATTCACTGAGTCCCCAACACTCTGTCTGGCCTATTTTTTTTTTTTAAAGAGAGATGGCATCCCGCTCGTGTGTTTTCATTGTGGAAGGTCTCTAATGGTGATATTAAAGGGCCAGTGTCAAGCCACCCTGAAAGAGTGCACATCCAGCCAGCACTCTTTGTACAGACCTGTCAGTAGCTCTCAGTCACATCACATCGTAAGTCTGTGCACTCCATGTGTGTGTGTGTGTGTGTGTGTGTGTGTGTGTGTGTGTGTGTGTGTGTGTGTGTGTGTGTGTGTGATTACTCTCCCTGGGGACACTGTCATTGTGACTTTTTGGTGTGTGTTTGTCTGTAAATCATTGTTCCACATACATGACTGATGCCCCTGTACAGGGTTGATCTTTTAATTAGATCTATATCTCCTTAACTCATAGTCTCTCAGTCTGAGTTAATTAGTTGACTATGCAGCTCAGTCTGAGTTAATTAGTTGACTATGCAGATCCCTTTCCTGGGGAATAATGGGTTGTTAGGTTTCTTCATAGTAGTAATAAGAAGAAATGTAGCTATAATAGAGATGAGAATAATATTTTATTGCTCCTTGACAGTATAAATGTTGTCTCAGAAGCTTTTAAACCCTAAAAATTAAATATATTTCACTGAAAACATTGAATCTTGGGATTTTGAGACATTCAGATTGTAAAGACTTTGAAATGGTACCAAAGTTTCAGTTTGAATTCCCGATCAGTACTGATCAAATTTCGCCTCTTCTAAAAAACAACTGGTCTGCACAAGCAGCTTATTACGACCCACAGTTACGTTTTAAAGCTAGACGACCTCTAGTGGTCGTATGAATAACGTCAATCTGGTGTTCCTGAGAAGGGACGCAGGTTAAATGACGTTTAAATAATGTTAGGAGGAAACAAGGTGGGTCGATGGTTCAATACAATAATGGACTTGAGCGCAAGAAAGTTTTGTTTACTTTCCATTTCCACTCACGATTCCAGACAGTTTTTTAAAACCGCCATTTACTATTGCCATGACAAAGAAGGTCGCTTAATGCTGGAGATTTCTGTTCTCTTCATGTTTACAACCACAAATTGAAGAAAAGTGTATCCACAGTTTTGCAGACTACATGGCACACCCAACTAACTACTGTATGTGACACACTCCTACAGAGAAGTTTCTCTAACTTCTAACTTAACCCGGACCTAAGTAGGTGTGTCATGTACTGCAATTTACGTATCTGAGGGAAGGAACAAAACCTGTATGGTTGAATGGGTTGGAGGACTTATTGAGAAGTGTTGGCCGAGTGTCCAAGAATCTACATTTTTGTTTTGCAGGGATCAAACAAACAAGATTTAACATGTTGATTTGTGAGCCAAAGAAGTACTAACTCACATATTTTGTTGCCTTTGGTCAGTAGCAGGCGATCTGATTACTAGCTGCTTGCAGTCTTAATTTTTTCTTAATGTTTACTGATAACAGGCACAGAGTGGTATCCATCCCCTCAGATAACTCTCAGGAAGAGAGTGAATGAGTGTATTATCCTTCAAGGAAGAACATTTCAAAGAGATTTCTGAGCACCTGCAAATGGTCTTGACATCCTGACTTCTCTTGCTGGTTGCTGCTTTCTCCTTCAGAGAGTGCGGCTCTCCACCTTCACACTGCTGGAACACATGAAAATTGGAGAGGCGATGCGGGAACAGTGAGTCTGAGTGTAAGTGTAAGATGATGAAAAAGACAGACGACAGAGTGAAATACGGCCCTCCGTGGGTTTATCCAGCTGCTCTCCCACTGCGGTTTGTCAAAGTGGAGCTAAAATTTCAAATGTAATTTAAATTCTTAATTTTAAGTTTTTTGTGTTACACGACTGAACAAAACTCTGCTCTTTGCCGACTTATGAATATTGCATTTTTTGGGGGAGCGGATTTCTAAAAGGTCAACCCGACACCACATGTCACACTTTAGCTTGGGGACTTTAACTTTTGATGTTAAGGTTGAGACCTTTCAAATAACTTAAAAACGACACACGATAATCATCCTCAAAAGACCGAGGATGGCTTATGCTTGAACTGAAGTCCTTTCCGCCCGTGCTACCAAAACCCAAGCCTACACTCTGAAACTCATTAGTCTTTCTAACCCAAAAATACATATGACAGATTTAGAAACCCAGCGGAGGCAAAAGTTGTGAAACCTGGTGTGTGTTTCCTGCGCTGGTACTGCACCACTTCCTCCATTTTATGAGCTTTAACAAGAAGCAGGCAATGATATGAGCAGAAGTGTGCCATGTGTGTGGTTTCCACGCTTGCTTCAGTTCATATACAGTATAGTAGTGTAAGGATGGCAATACAAATGAGGCATAGGTTGTGTCCAAAAAGGGCAATTTTTGTGGTGAAAGAGGGTTGTAAGTCCAGTCTAAAAAGGCTTTATTGAAGCACATGTATCAGTGTGAGTATGTGTGTTTTCAGCAGGCCAGTCAGAGCCACTGGCAATACAGCTGCAACATTAGTGGGTCAGTGTGCCATCAACCCATTCATCAGCACTTCTCCCTCTCTTCTCTCTGCTTCCAACTCCCCTCTGACTCATCGCCCATCCATCCATCCATCCCTCGCTACCTACAGCTCACTCCCTCTCCTGCTCACTCCAGTTTTTGTGAGGCCTCCACACGCAGATTGTTTTGAAGTTCTCAATGAATTCCTTCAGATTGGAGGTGCCAAATGAGGAGTGGAGTTGAAGTGAGCTAATAAGGTACATGTAATCAGGGCAAATGTTACTAACTCTCAGCAAGAATTTGACAAATAGAAAATGTGCATGAATTGGAAAAATTGAAATTTTTGGATACTCATGCCAAAACATTTAACTTTTAAGGTAATATTAAAGGTCCAGTGTCTAGGATTTTGGGGGATCAATCAGTAGAACATGTAATATTCATAATAATACTTTCATTGGTGTATAATCACCTGAAACTAAAAAGTGTTTTAATTACCTCAGAATGAGCCCTTCATGTTAAGACACGGAGGGGGTCTTCTTCCATGTTGCACCGCCATGTTCCTACAGGAGCCCAGAAGGGACAAACCAAACACTGGCTATAAAAAGGGCTTTTGGGCTTTTTCGCGAGTTTCTTTGGTTCCGTTGATTCTCTTTAAAGCTCGGAAGAGGAAGGTGAGGTGAAGGGTTTTCAGTTGGTTGCAATCTGAACCGCTAGATGCCACTAAATCCTACACACTGCTACTTTAAGATACTGACCCACTAGGGAGATGCAAGGAGCAACTCAAAAGGTCCTCATTTCAGCTTTTGTATTGATGCTCCAGAATATCTACATTAGTTTCAACATTTTACATTTCTCCATATTTCATGATTCTGACTCGACTTAAAAATCAATGGGTCAGTTCTGACCATGCAAAGGAAACCTTGTCAGTAATTCAGCAAAATAAAGTGGAAGTAGGTTGAAATGTTCACAACCATGCCTGGGGTGGTTGGTTGCTTGTTCATTCCACCGTTGTGGTTCAGACTGACATATTTGAGCAGCTATTTAATGGACTGATATGTTGCAGAGGAATTCACAGTCCACACAGAATGTACCATATACTGATTACCTCTGTGATCCCCTGGCTTCTCCTTTGGCTTCATCATTGATGTTGAATGTGTTGCCATGAAATATGGTGATTTTTTTTTTTTTTTTTTTTTTTTTTTTAAATCCTGTCCCCTTTGGAATTAATTGTTTGATGATTTCTTAATGTTACATATAGTGCCATGAATAAGTGAAACCAAATATCTGCTAAACTAATTAAAAACGCCTGCGCTTTGTGTTAGTGTTAATTAGCAATTGCCAATATACTAATACCATAGACTGTATATAAAAATGGACGTTGCTTTCAGGTCTGAAGACAGTGCCCTAAAGGGCCGATAGGGGTTCCCTTCTGGCACCATAGACTCCCATTCAACTTCTCTTTTTTATGGGCTCTAAAAAAGTCAACAAATTAGCTAAAGTCACTTCTTCTCATTTGTTTTGGCGGTCCATCTTAAAATAATGTTATTCTGTATGTTTTGTGTGCAGTATGTATGTGCAGTCAGGTTTCTGCTATAGGTGGGCGGGGCGTAGTGTCCTCAGAGATCGAATCAGATTCACCACAGTGCCCCCCTCAGCTCATCCAAACATGGTCACTATTGGCTCCAAAATAACAAGATGGCAACGGACGAAGCACCGAACTCAAGGCTTCATAATGGCAGTTTACAAACCTATAGGGTGACAGCACGGTTGTTTGATGCTTGGCTGACACAATAAACTAAGATGATTATACATAGTGAACATATCTGCTTAACACAAGCATGTTAGGATTGTCATTATGAGCAGGTTAGCATGCTTTTGTTAGCATTTACTTTAGGCTCACTTGCATGAATGTCTTGCTATTGGCCACCAATATTGTTGAAGAATCAAGTTTACATTGGTTTAGTTTGAGTGAGGTGGTTTCAATAGAAGAAGACTGCGCTCCATATTGAGTACCCAGCTTTTACCTCCTCTAAAAACAATGCACAAGTGAAGTTTCTTTTTTCATTTCTATTCCTTTTACTTTCACTTTCCTTGAAGCCGCCTGCCCCCCCATGCATTCATGAGATAAACACAAAAAAGACAAACCAAGCCTAAGACTCTCACATTCTTTGGTCAAAATAGCATGCAAAATCCTGATTTTCCCTCTTTAGTGGTCTTCCCATTCCCCTACTTTCCTCTGACACTCTCATTCTCTCTGAGGATGGATGGAGGAAAGACAAGTAGAGAGGAGGAGGCAGGAGAGGAAAAGAAAGGGGGTGGATGTGTTGCTCAGTACTGCTGAATGCGCTCACATGTATGAAAGAAGAAGCATTTATTTTAGGACTCTCGCGTGGGTGTACACAGATTTGAAACACACACACACACACACACACACACACACACACACACACACACACACACACACACACACACACACACACACACACACACACACACAGGTACACACTGGAGAAGTGAGAGCTCACAAGCCTAGAGATAGGCCTGACCTACCTTCATATCAATCTTGTTTTGAAAGCTGCTGGAAGGATGCTTTTCTCTCTAGCTTCAAGACTTTTCCTTATACCTGAATTCTTCAAATGCATTACACATTACCCAACACACACACAAACAAACACACACACACACATTGAGAGAAAAACACAGGAAAAGCAGGGCAAATAAATAACAAAAAAACAAAACACAAAGAACGACACTGAGGCGAGAACAAGAGAAGAGAAGAAGCGGCGGAAAATAAAAAGAGAATGGTTCACCTCTCAGCATCCTAATAAGTGTCCGCGTTGTTGTGTCATATCGTGTCAGCATTGCCACAACATTATTATCCGGTAGAAACTGTTGTCATGGTAATAAGGTCACTGGCATGCTCATATGTCAAAAGGGATTTATACTGGGCTGACACCATTTCCAGTGCTACATGTGCCAGGCGTGTGTGTGTGTGTGTGTGTGTGTGTGTGTGTGTGTGTGTGTGTGTGTGTGTGTGTGTGTGTGTGTGTGTACAGTATGTTAGACAAATACAGACTGAGAGGCTGACTGTGGTTATTTCTTCATTGGTGAGTAACAGCAAAGCTGAAATTCTACATTTAAGACAAACTCTGATTTATTTATTTAAAATGGAGCTTAATTTAGAAATAAAAGCTTATAATAATAGCAAATACTAAAATTTGTTGCAGTTGTTTAAAATAATACAACATTCAAGAAGTCCTCTTCCAGCTCATCCTTTCCTTACTATACTATTTATATATTATACACTTGAGATACATGGACATAAACACCTACTCTAAGGAAGTTCCTACAGGGATTCCCCCTCTCTGACTAGGAAGGAATGACAGATGGCGAAACAGTAAGAGGACAGAAAGTAAAAGTAAAATGTCATGCCTTGCCACAATTGGTGTAAATAGGCTGGTAGTAGTATTTGGATTGTAACTGGAAAGTCCCAAACATTTCCCTGAAATTGACTTTTTGCGGTCTAGTACTCCTCAAAGCCTGTTACATGACATTTAAACACGAGAAGAATAAACTCTAAAGTGCTTCTTTGTCACTCCAAACAACATGTGCATGTGACCTACTTAGCCGATATTCAACAGGACTTGTGTACCACCTCCCCATTTCCTTGCAGCATTGTTGTTTGCCCCCCAACACTGTCACCCTTGACCCCCCCCCCCCCCCCCCCGGGGCCACTCAGGCAGCTCAAAGCTAAAGTCATGATTATTTTTGTCCCGATCTCTATTTGTCCAGCTTGGACATCTGTCAGCTCAAAAGCCAAGCCATGTGTTATCTATTGTCAGGGAATCAGTGCTTGAGTGAGCCTTTAAGAGATACTGTATTGACCACAGTTAGGCTGCCTTTAATTAAAACGGCAGATTATAATCCAGAGCAGGCGCTGTAAGAGTTTCAAAAAATTTGGCTTGATCATCTCATCATTTTTTGTTTAGGATGATTAAAGCCATTCAAAAACTTTCTCACCCTGTGTTCCAAAATATCAAAATATAACATCCGGTCGTATATTGCAGTATGCAGGCCAGCATGCTACTCTGGCTGTTCTTACCCACAATCCTCTGCCTGGTCAAATGCATAAGAACAAGAATAAGAAGAACAAGAGGCATTAAAAGGAAGCGGACTCATTACAAATCCCATTCTCTCTTTTACTTCAAATGTCGATCACAACGAATATAATATAAGAGGGTCAAAGTTCAAGGCGCATTTTAATGACGAAGTACTATGTCCTAATTGTATACATACTACATGCAACAGTACATACTTTGTAAGGGTAGCTGCAAAACGTACTAAAAGTAAAAAAGAAATAGTATGCGATTTGGACCACAGGGTCAGTTTCTGCTTTATTTAATACCGATAATCCTTTGTACCTCTTAGTCTCCCCGTCTCCTTCGTTCACTGTCTTTACCCACTTTCCTCTACCCCTCCAGCCAGACTTGTGATGCTCATCCATAGGCTAAAGAGGCCCAAAAGCAATGGAGCCTTTTGGAGACAGAACTCACCCACAGCTCCACATCCAGGAATACATACACAAAGCTTCATTGACTGCAGCCCGACAAAAAGAGAGAGTGTGTGTGTGTGTGGGGGGGGGGGGGGGGGGGGGTGTTCAGGAGCATACATGACTTCAAAGACGTAGCTGAGGCGCAAATAAATTACCACTACCATGGGACAAAACAAACAAAAAAAAGAACTGTAAGTCGGCATCCTTACTCCAGATGTAAAGCTGCATGAAGAGCTTGAGGCGACGACCTCCAGTCATGCAATCAAAGGGGAGGGAGGAGGCCGGGTCAAAGGTCAGAAACAACTCGGACTATCCCCAGAGGCCTGAGCTGCTCAGCTCGGTGTGACGAGGTGACAGCAACAAAATAGAGAAAGTTAAAGGGTATGATTGGCTCGATTAGACTTTTAGTGAGGTTGCTAATATCACCTTCAGTTTGGGGTGGTGAGGTGACATCTGCCCTTTAAAGCTTTAATAGAGTTATTGACAAGTCTTTAATCCTGAAATACACACAGAGACTTAATCTATAAACTCAACCTGCATTTCGTTTGATTGCACAACACAATTACTTCATCATTGACTGTAACTCTGGACAATCAATTATAAAGTTCTATGTTATGACAAATAAATAGTAACAAACTGGATAAGCTGGTTTCATACTAGGAGGTGTTTATTTTGTGATTATGACTTCATACTTTCAGTTTCTCCTCCTTGTTGGTTACTACAGTGCTGCTACCTGGCTGGAAAGTACCTCACAATACACAATAAAAAAAAATTAAAAAAATACCAGCAAGAAAAAGTTAGGTGACTTCCTTTGTAAGAGGTTGAATGCCCCTGATTATTTTCCTGAATGTATCCATGATTTATGCAGCTATTCTCACTGTTGCATTAGTAAAAAAAAAAAAAAAAAAAAAAAAAAAAAAAACTGCACTCATTATAAAGTAAAATCAGGTTCATGTCAGTCTCATTTCTTATTTCAGCCACATCGGCAGTTGTGATTCTTCCTTTCCTTCATTTTAATGTGCTCATCTTTGGTTCCATTAACCTTTGAGCCAGGCAGGCCTGCTGATGTTACCTGCTGGATTGGTTACTCATCTCTTCTGACTCTTGTTTGTTAAAAGCTGGATCAAAGTTCAGGGACTGTGTCTGTTGCGCCTTAATGGAGCACAGCATTGTGACATGCATAGAGCAAGAGGGAGCTATAAACTTCTGAAAGAAAGTCTTCCATGTTTCGTCACATGATCAAAATCAGCACCTGAGTTGCACATGTTTTTGTGACCACTGACACAGGTGGACTCAAGCAGAGAGTGCCTTCAAATTTTGTGTCAAGCTCAAGATATCAGGAAATGGGAACCATGAAATGCTCCAGAAAGTCCACAACAATCAAGCAACGAGTGTGAAATATTTTGAGAGGCGTTTCATGTTTCATGAGAGAACATCACAGTCCAAGACCGAAGAAGTTGCGTCTGGTCCTGAGCGCAACCAGGTGGTGGGGCTGTGCCCCATGAATGACCTTAACTGTTACACAATCGTCCTTTGGTTGTCCAACATGACAACGCGCTCCATCACATTTTTCATCACCTGCAACACCACAATTATCACTTCACGTCACCCCTAACTCACTGGTTTAAGCTCCTTGTGACTTTTTTCTGTTCCCCAAAAATGTGTCAAAATTGTAAGTGCGCGCCCTACAATCCCAAATGCACTCGTACCTGTGATCATAGAAATGGCTGTAATTCTGGTACTGATTTTGATCAAGTAACGTACTCATGGACGTTCCAGCTTCTGCCTGCTTGGTGCACATCACGGTGCTGCACTCCGCTCATGTACAACAGGAGTAGTATCATACATAATTCGAAACACTACAGTGACTTCTTGCTCAAAAAGGTCCAATTCAGTTTAATAAATCACTATTTGGAGACCAGTCAGTATACCAAGAACTTTGGAAAGACTAAACTCCAAATTTAGTTATTTAGACTTTTCATTGAGGGAAAATCTACTGTATAAGCAACAATACTGAGACCAACATTATTGTATTTTTACACAAACTTGCAGTTCACATAGTATGACAGTATAAATACTGGCACAAAAAACTAATCTATACAAGTAGACTCAAAAATATCTTTCTTTAACCATGATTCTTTCATTCACAGCTTGCTCCACTGCCTCCTCCCTTTGTCATGACCAATTTGTTTCCCAATCTTCCCAGAATCCATCCCTCCTGGAGCTTTATAAATGTGGCGGTGGGTTGATGGGGCAGGTTAACGGGTGTCTGATGACCTCTTATCATTTCCCCATTATTACCCAGCTATCAGCCCGTCAAACAGGTGATGTGACTGCCTCTACCTCCGACTGTCCTCTTTCTTTCTTTCCCTCCTTCCCTTTTCTCTTTCCGTCGACGGCCTCGACGCTATCACACAGATCAGAAAACCTTCCTCCTCATTCCCCTCCTCTCTGCATTCCAACCCTCAGCACATCTATATGACCTCTGTCACAGCTGATGCCCTGATGCTTTGTGTGTGTGTGTGTGTGTGTGTGTGTGTGTGTGTGTGTGTGTGTGTGTGTGTGTGTGTGTGTGTGTGTGTGTGTGTGTGTGTGTGTGTGTGTGCGTGTGTGTACGGGTGAATAATGTGTGTCTATATGCGAAGGAGTGCTTCTTTGTGCCTTTCACCCCCTGATGCTCACTGGTCCCATGACAATGCTTCCCTTATATGCACATAACACACAGACGCACATGTGCAAACACACAGGCGCACATTGCACAGAGCGAAGTGTCAAGTGCGATGACGGGGAGATGAGGAGACGAGGAGACAAGGAGACGAGGAGACGAGGAGACAAGGAGACGAGGAGACGAGGAGACGAGGAGCCTGCGCCTCGTCAATGCCCTTAGCACCGTCGTCAGTACCGTCACACGGACCCTGGGATTTCATGGAAGAAGAAGAAGAAAGGAGCACTTGATGCTGCTCCATCTGCAAAAGTTAACCATGATGCCGTCTCACTCGCTGCCTCTCCTTCGCAGGCCCCGAGTTACCTCAGGCAGGGTGAAGAAGCCCATTCACCGGAGAAGATGGCTTGAGGAGATGGGAGGGCTCTGCGTGCCAGGCATTCCACAGCACACAGTGGACACATTATTATGACATTTACAAGGCCAGCTAGATAGATACAGCGTGATATGTGAGTGAGAAAAGGTTGTCCTCTCAGTGGTACTGCGGGACAGCGAGGGAAAACCACAAACTAACACAGAGTGAAGGGAACAAGAAAGGCCTGATTTAGTGACAACAGAGCTTAAAACACACCACATTGATGTTTTACCCTATTTGGATGCCTACAAAAGTCGAATCCTGCAAATAAAGCAATTGACAACTCCCCATTATCTTCCTGTTTACATGAGAGAATCCTCAGCAAATGAGCAAATGTAAGAGTGACATTGTTCAACATAGGTTTTCTGTCCTGCCGCTATATGATTCCTATCAGCTGTTCATCCGATATTGCTTTGCCCCAACATGTGTACACCCCATATTTTTAAGCACTTCTGGTTTGGGCTACAGGGAAGTCTTGTTCAGCTGTGGCTCAGAGTGGGTTTTCCACTGATCATAACGTTAGTGGTTCAATTCCCGGGTCCAACTATCAGCATGTTGAAGTGTCCTTGGGCAAGACACTGAACCCGATGGTAGCCGCCATTGTTGTGGGTGAATGGGACGTAAACTGCTTTGAGATTGCCATGGTGATAAAGCTATATATAAGTGAAGGCCATCTACCATTTGTTGCTTCAGTGTGTAATGGTATTTCAGACAGTAGTCTGCTTCCAGTTTTGTGACTACACTTTGGAGAAGACCCTTTCCATGACAATGCCTTCATGTCCCAAGAATACTCCTCAAATGATAACACAAGACATGTTTCATATATATCCTACAGACATGAGAGTGATATCAGTCCCTTCATCTAACTCTCAGCAAGAAAGCAAAAAAAAATACATCAAACTATTCCTTTCATGTCCATACTTCTGCTACGATATGTTCAATAATCATATATATGTTTGGGTGTAATATTGTGACATTCCCCATTTGTTGCTCATATGTGTACATACTGGTGGAAATATAAAGTATATCCATGTCTTCACTCACCTACCCAAAGAGAACTCTGCATGTTACAGAGAAACACTTCACCTTTTAACGTAATCCATTAAAGCAGTCACATTTATCACACAGCATTTGCAGTTTTATATAATTTGGTATTTACCATATTGATATCATGTTTGCATGGACTGTGACAGACTTACATCATACAGTCTTAACCGCATCATCAACGCATTTTTATAATTATATAACACAGAATACAAGAGTAACTTCTGTAATGAATAAGGGAGCTTTAACTTACAAGCAAACTGGAGAAGTGAAGGGTCTGGCATCAAGACGGGCTGCATGACACGCATTTCTGTGTTCCCAAGTCTTGCAAAATCAATTAGGCTGATTGGCTGCAGTAAAGATCAATTTGTAACATCGAACACTGAAGTCCTTTCCTCCCATAACTGAGATTTTTAGCTTTAACAGCTGTTGCAAGGAATGTGTGTGGAGTTAAATAATCAGGTGGAATGTGCATGATCATCACATTGACATATTTTGTTGCTGGTATGTTGTTGACAAGCGGAAGTGAACAACAGATGTAGTCATGGAGACATGAGGAGACAGCGTGACACGCCATCGGCCCCGACACAGATCCTGCTCTCCAGTCAGAACACCACGACCAAAAAAAAAAAAAAAAAAAAAGGTGTCCCCATAGTCACAATGAGCACTCACAACACTGAACTTTAGATTCAATTCTCATTCACCGTTGTATCGAACGACTAAAGTAGGTCCATGTTAGAGTGTGCCTGCAGAGAAAATACAATTTTTTTTTTAACTTTTCACCTAAACATTTTGTCAAAAATAAAGTCCTGTATCATGTCATCTATCACACTGATGTCTGACAAAGCATCACCTTGATCTCACGATTATCATAATTCACCTATTTTGAATGATTACCATACAAACTGGGTAGCTGCATTGTATGGCAGAAATAGATGTACTTGTAGAGCACAGAACACCAGCATGTTGAAATTGTCAAAGTTTCCTTTATGACACTGACAGTTACTGCATGCCCACATGATCAGCTACACTCTGGCCCTATTAGGACACAACATGACCCTGAATCACGGCTTTCTGGCAGACACAGCTTTTGGAAACATCTGTTGCGTTATATTTTACTGAATCTCTGACTAAGTGCTGAATCAGAATGTAATTTGATATGTGCATCTGCAGGCATCTTCGGTGATACTAAAACCAAAATAGAAACACTCGCAAACTTCCCCACTTGCTAAAGTAAGACTCAAAAGTGAAACTATTACAGCTGAGTGCAGTTACGTAACATCTCCAGTGAAATAAGGTTATTATTGTAAAATAGAACTGAAACAAAAATTTATCTTGATTAATGATTTATCTTGTCTGTCATTTTAAGTAAGTCAGAAGGTTGTATGGTAGTATATTCAATATTTTGGGGTTTGATTGTCTAAAACAAATAATGTAAATACATTATATTGAGTTCAGACAAGTTAGTTAACAGATCCAGTTTTTAAAAAGGTGTTTATTCATTCTGATGGCAGGTTTCTTGATTAACTTACCTTGAAGTTGTATTAATACTCAGTGTGAGTGAAGCAGGTCCACAATTATTAAGGCTGGCACTCACACTATTATCAATACCTCATTCTTATCTTACAGTCACTGTGTCACTTTCTTAGTAGCAAGATGTCCCAAGTTTGGTCAATATTCCTCATTATATTTTCTATACAGGTAAATGAACACACTCAAATAATATAAGACACGACAATACAAGGAGAGAACATTATTGTATTTATTTCTTTTATCCATTTCAGCCTTATTTTTTTTAAGTTTCATGCCTATAAAACACAGAATTTAATATAACTGAATTGATTTTGTTCTCCGGAGGGGCGTGAACAATTAGGGACTCCGCGGTGATTGGCCACAATTGGCTAGACATGCCCCTAGACTAGACGGTGATTGGTCCGGACCGAGCAGGCCCCGCCCACGGGTGACGCCTTGAACCTGCTGTATGTTGAAGCACCGCGTTCAGCGAGCGTAGTTTAGAGGGTCTCTCTCTGTAGGGGTGACAACAAGTCAGACTGCGGGGAACAAGCAAGGGGAAGTAGCGGCCGTTTGAAGAAAATTTTAAATCACACTTTTCATCGTTTCACCCGCTGGATACATAACTCGCCCTGGGGTTGGATTAACTTAAAGCCACTCTTTTTTAGTTTTTCTTTTTAATTTGCTTTAGAAGACACCGCGACTCGCCGAAGACAATGGGATCCCAGTCATCCAAGGGAGAGGTGGCCGCGGAGGCAAACGCTGCAGCCGCTGATGCAGCTGCTGTCAAAACCAACGGACAGGTAAGCACACTGCACTGTTTTGTTGGGGTTTTTTTAAAAGGGGGGAGACAAGTACAAATTATTTAAAGTTGAATTTCTCTCATGAAAACTGATGTTTTGCTCATTTTGTCGACGTTAAATCGATGAAACTTGACTGTGAGGACGTTTTGGGCAAGTCAGGTGGGGCTCGGAGCATCGCCTGTCTCCTGCTCATGGGTTGGTCACAGTGCACCCTCTCCAAAAAAAAAACAAAAAAAAAAAAACGTATCAATTAGCCTGCAGGGTGCTGATATTTATGTGTAAGTTTACAATGAGTATGTGTATATTTGTGACTGAGGTCGAACCCAAAGTCCGCACAACGTGTTGGATAGTGGCAGGCAGGAAGGGGGAGGGGGGCGGCTGGAGCGCACGTAGGCAGTCTACTACTCCTCCCTTGTTAAAAAACCGAGCCTGGCTGTCGTCTGGGCTTATTGTATGAAAACTGGGACTTTCCAATATTTAATATGAGTAAGGTGAGTCATATTTAGTCATCAATATGACACTTTAAACCAAGATTAAATCATTATGAAGGTTAATTACTCACACACACTTGACACGTAATTAAAAAAAATTAACTTGATTAGAAATTAATTATTGTGATTTTGATTTTTGTTATATTCAGGGTTTTTTTTAGGGACAAAATTAAACCATCAATTCTAGTTGTTTTTTTTCCAGTGATGAGCTCCAGTCTCCTCTTTGTTGAGCCGATGTCTGTCTGGTACCTTAGGCGGTCTGTGAGACGCTGCTGCCGCCTATCGCCTGGTTCCGGTACTGCAAGGCGTCGCCTCTGAGCCAGGCGACACGGTGGTTAATTGATGAGCACAACGATGCTCTGAAAAAAAGAAATGAGAGATGCACAACAGAGATCTTTGTGTTTTTGCAGAGATGTTTTGATTTTAAAAAAAAAAATAAAAAAAAAAAATAATAAAAAAAAAAGATTTACAAACAGATGATTTATTTTGTGACATTTCTTTCATTTTTTTTTTTCCAGGAGAATGGACATGTGAAAACCAACGGTGATGTCTCTGCAAAGCCTGACGGAGATGCTGCTGCTACCAATGGCTCCGCAGAGGCAGCCAAGGAGCCCGAAGCCGGCGCAGGAGGCGACGCCATCGAGCCGGCGCCCGCTGGAGACGGGGAGGCGGCCAAACCAGAGGGCGAGGCTGCAACCAAGGAAACCCCCAAGAAGAAGAAGAAGAAGTTCTCCCTGAAGAAGTCCTTCAACTTCAAACTGAACCTGAAGAAGAGCAAGAAGAGCGAGGCCGTGAAAGAGGAACCTGCGGCGGCGGCGGCGGCGGCTGCCGCCACCCCCTCTGAGGAGAAGCCCGCCGAGAACGGAGCTGCCGCTCCTGCGGAGGAGAAGAAGGAGGAGGTGAAGGAGGAGGCTGCTGCCCCTGCTGCCCCTGCTGCTGCTGCTGCTCCGGCCGAGGCTCCAAAAGCGGAGGAGGGGGCGGCTAAAGAGGAGGCCCCCAAGGAGGAGGCCAAGGAGGCAGCTGCCCCGGCCCCTGAGGCCACGAAACCAACAGAGGAGAGCAGCTCGACCCCCGCTCCCTCTGAAAAGAAAGAGTGATTGTACGTTTAGCTCACAATGAACTGGGTGAACTGTTTTTCAAGAGAGAGAGAGAAAATTTAAGAGTATATATATATATATATATTTATATATATATGTGTATATGTATACATATGTATATGGATATATGTATATGTAAATATATACACATGTATGTGAGAGACTCCTTCGACGTGCCACTTTTCGTCATGATAACAAGACGACAGACTAGATTCACTAGATCACTTCCCTGGTTACTGCTCGACATCTGGACCTGGACTGAGTTTGAGGTTGTGAGTTGGTTGCTGTGTGGAAAAATTGGATTTTAACGGCTCGGACGCCAGCTAACGACACCACGAAGTAATGAAGGATGGAGTTGAAGCATCTGACCCTGCTGATCAAGATGCCTCCTTGTTGAGAGAATGACCTGAGATGAGATACGAGGACACCACCACCACCTGAAATGACTTAAATAGAGAGAGAGAAAAAAAAAAAAAAAAAAATCAGAAAATTAAAGAGACTTGCCAACTTTTTACATTCCTATATTTTAACCCAAATTTGAAGTATTTTGTGGTGTATTATAGAGAACCATCTTAAAGATTCAGAGAAGCTATGTCTTGTTTGTTTAAAGAAAAAAAAAATAGACAATTTTGATTTTTACCTTACTATGAAAAAAACACTTAAGCTTGCTATGTTCACTGTTGCGGTTTGATATGAAGCAGAGTTGTTTATCTGTCGTGTGTGAGCCTGAATCTGCTTTGTCTCTGTAAATACATTGGATTGATTTCTGTTCTTTATTTTGCTAATGTTGACAGATGTTACTGGTTTTATTGTAAAGTTGATAATGGTAAATAAATGTTGGTTACCTGCCTGTTGATGTGTCTTTACGGTTATTTTCATCATGCATCACATTTGTTGTTACACACTATTACACTTAAATGAGTGGTGGTGGTGGTGGTGGGAGGGGGGAGGGGAGGGTATGTTTGTCATATTACAGTTTTATATCTTAGACAGCAGCAACAAACTAAAGAGATAAACAGTTCAAATGCACACATTGAAACTGAAGAGACACTATAAAGGCTGCTCTGCTGACCCTCACATTTACATTGGTTTTACATTTATATCTGCATATTAAACAAATGAGAGCACACAAAATAAGCAGTTGGAGCAGCTGTGCGGCCCATGACTACATTTGACCTCAAAATCCAACTTAAAGTGAAACTATGAAACTTATGAAAGATGAAATAAAACAATCTTCCTTTTATAAATTAGTTGAACTCATAATCAAAAAATACACTTACATTCCAGCTCATTTACTGCTCCAGTCTGATAGGAACAGTATTTTAGTAAACTAATAACAAACTTCATGTAGATTTTGCTCTGCATCTGGTGGTTTCTGCTTCTGCTACGTTTACTATGAACACACAACAGTCCCAGTGGCTACACGTGCTGTTAGTCAGCATAGTATGACAGACATTTTCACAAGGACGGAGATGAGGCAGCAGATGATTTAAACCCAGGTGGTTACAGTTTCATGGTAATAAACTTAAACATTTCATTGGGGGGGGGGGTCATAAGGTTTATTATAGTTATATTTATGTCAGCTGCAACCCAGTAAATCTGAATAGGCCTAACTTCAAAATCAATGAAGTTTTATTCTGCTCGTCCATGTAATTATTGCCCATTATGGGACTGGAACTGACATCCAGCTTTAACTCTCCACAGTTCACTACTGTCATAAATCTCTTCAATAAAAACTATAGATTCAATAATGTAATACAAGGTAGCTGATACTGTTTTTTTTTTTTAGCACAACCTGTGCCCCTGTAACACCACATGATATTATAACTACCCATCCATCCATTATCTATACCCATTTGATCCTGAACAGGGTCTCTTGGCTGCTGGAGCCTATCCCAGCTGACTTTGGGTGAAGGTAGGGTACACGTGGACAGGTCGCCGGTCTATCACAGGGCCAACACAGAAAGACAGACGTGCGTGCTCACATCCACACCTACGGGTAATTCAGAGTCATCAATTAACCTGACATGCATGTTTTTGGACGGTGGGAGAAAGCCGGAGTACCTGGATAGAAATTAAGAGTTACTTTTAGGTAAAATGCATTTTGAATTTACAACATTTTATTCATTTTTTAGTAGCCGGAAGAAACTGCCGGTGTGTTTGGTTTGTTCAAACTTGGTAAACTCGGCCTTAAGTATCAAACAACAGTAGCAACTGTATGCTCCTCCCGTCATAGTAAAATATTAGGGGGACCCAAGAGGTTGAAACAAACTAAAAAAAAAAAGACAATATATTCACCACAGTGTGTCACTATAAAATAAATGCAGAGTATTTCATTTGGTATTGAATTACATTATTACATATAACACTCACTGGACGTGTCATAATAAAACCCACAGGTTTTAGACTGATTGTTTTAGAGGATACTGGACACTTTAACACTGTATTGCTAGTTCCACTGACCCCTGACCCCTCCATCAGTCCCAGGGCCCTGAAATCAGCCATTACCTCGGCCCCCTCCACTTTCACATCTCCAGTATTCCTTCCATTTGAAGGAAAGCGGCCTGCTGAACATGGCTAACACACAGCCGCCGTGCTCAGGGTGAACTGACCTAGTTCACATGGTGAAATGATGAGTTGAGATCTGAGCTACATTTGGATCCAGCCTTCAAACAATTGTGAATTATTGAAACAAAGCTGGAGCTCCCACTTGATACAGTTCTTTGCTTCTTGTATCAGATGCATTTGTTAAACCTCCAACAGTATTTTTTTTTTTTTTTTTTTTTTGTGATCAGATTTTACATTTAGGGACAACTAATCGCAAACCTAAATTGTGTAAACCATCCACATCCCTGTTGAACTGCACACGAGCAGAAGATGGTGTACATTATTAAAGGCCGCTCCAATAGGAGTTCACATTTGCAGTGATTTGTTTATTGTGTTGGTTGTTGTTTTGTTTGCCCCGCATGATGTAGATGAGATTCTGTGACAGATCCCTCCAGAGGTGTTGCATTTCTCATTCAGCAGTGACAGCGTCTGCAGAGATTTGGAAGTTAGTCAGACATATATGAGCTCACACTGCCGCCTGGTGGTCATTATCTGGAACAACACCACACTGATCCCCTTTTGTCTCGTCTCTTAATCTGTTCCAGTGCTGATGAAGAGGCTGGAATTACTGCTAGGCCTGTGATCAGTATCATTGCAATGTAAAACAGGACAAAGATCAAAAATAGACTTTACTTTTCATACATTACTGATGGGAAAAAAGCATTTGTCTTTTCCTCTTGTTTGCATTGTGGCTCCGAAAAGTTTCCTTTGTTTTCTGTCTTATTTGCAAGTGATTCTTTCTTTTTAATTGACAAATCCCCTGTGTCTTTATCTTGTGACCTACAACCAACTCAGTATTATCATACGAAAGCAGATACAAAGGGAATAGGGGTGACTGTCAGCTGTTTGTCAACTGTATAAAAGCTGCCCTAAGGAAAGCCCTGCTGAAGAGGACTGCGGAGGAGAGGACTGCTGGGGGGAACCAGGCTGGGTAGAGCCCGGCTGGGGCGAGGACTGTTGGGGAGGACTGCTGGAGAGCCATGGTGGAGAACTGCTGGAGCCCTGCTAGAGGACTGCTGGGGGGAGCCCTGCTGGACACCTCTCTTTGAGGGTGCATGTAGTTGCTCCTTCTTGCAAGAATAAATGTCCGATGTGTTTGATTTTGAACTAAGCCTCTGAGTAAGTTATATTTATAGCTTTATTTTGAAAAGTACAGCAATACAAGAGGATATTTCCGCCACGCATGATTTCCAGCATTTTTATGGACAGAATACATGACCTACACTAGACACATGTACTTATAAAATGTTGTTTTATCTTATTTTTAAGGACAAGGACAGCTGCTGAAAATTGGCCTGCCTTATTCACTTTTTAAAAAAAAATTTTTTATATTGATCAATGAGGGCTGTCCTTGTCAAATAAACACATTCAGTAAAATATATGTAGAAACATGATGGGCATCATAGCATTTAAAGTACAAATTCAATTTCAAAAGTTTGAGGTCTTAGGCGTGCATGGACAAGATCACCAAACCACCAGTAAAAGGAGAGGTAACCAGCACCGTGTAAACCTTTATGACATAAATATAAGGAATGGCAAATAACTTTAAACAAAGGAAGTTAAATACGATATAGATCCAGGTCCTCATAGATCACTGTTTCCACTGAAGTGTCCTGGTTGGGAACATTAATGTGGGCGTGATGACACTTCCCTGCTTAGAGGAAGAAGACTAAAGAGCTTGTGTCTGTCATCAACTGATTGATTGATTTGATTTAATTTAATTTAATTGCGGGACATTAAATAAGCTTTACTCATCTCTATGTAACTGAATTCATCTTTACACCACCGCATTGTGGCTGCAGCCTCGGCGGTCCTCGGTTTGTACACCGGCGCCTCCCACGTCGGGCGGCTGCGCCTCTCTGATTGGCTGACAGGATCTCCGCTCGAGCTCAACTCGAGCTCTCCGGTGCGCGAGAGAGCAAACGGCGAGCACGAGCAGCGGGCTAATTGGTGTAAAATGGCGCTGTCTCAAGGAACAAAGAAAAAAGTTTGCTACTACTATGACGGTAAATATCGATCCGTCGCGCCCCCGTCTCTCCGGTTATTGAACGCGTGTAAACGTTCAGGACGTTTTATTTGTGTTTATTTTTAAAAAAAAGAAAAAGAAAAGCGTGCAACACGACCGCAGCTAGCCAGCCGGTGCAGCGAGCTAACGTTAGCTCGCTCGTCGGGCTAACCCAGCACGGTGCAGCACGGCTCCGGTAAACGGAGAGCTTTCGTTGGTTCCGAGTTCATTTAACGCCCGGACCGATTATCTGCGTGTATTTAAGCATTTAATAGGACTACGGCTTGTGCGTGTGGGGGGTAAAATGTCCCATTTTGTGGGGGCGCAGAGGTGCCGTGGAGCTAGCCTGCGCTAATCCCGTCACCGGTCCTCTGAAAGTGGAGAAGAAGTTCCTCGAAGTGAAGCTCCGGTCTGATCGATTCATCCGAGGAGTCGTTTCACCAAACGGTGCAAATAAATGTCGTGAAGTTATGTTGCGTTTCCCCTTTTTTTTTTTTTTTTTTTTTTTTTTTTTTTCCTCTAACGCGCATGTGCAGTGAACAGAAGAGCTGAAACATCGGGCCACTACTTCCCCGTCCTCTGAATAACTGATCTTAAAGAGGACAGATGAGGATCAGATGATCATCTGAGGATCAAATGATCATCTGAGGATGTAACATCGGCTCGTGAAAGGGTCCACGTGGTTTTCTTGTATTTAAAGTTTTCCCCCCACTACACTACGTCTTGCAAGCTGCTGCAAAGCTGCTGTGGTTTGGATGAAGGACAAGTTCATGTTGACGTGATCCAACACTTTTAAAATATAAAGGGCACTTTTTATTTAAAAAAAACAAAACTCAAAAAGAGACAAAATGCATCATATTAATGTGCCTTTAAAATACTAAATAAAGATGATGGTGTTTTCTTCCAGGGGACGTGGGGAACTACTACTACGGCCAGGGCCATCCCATGAAACCACACAGGATCCGCATGACGCACAACCTCCTCCTCAACTACGGCCTGTACAGGAAGATGGAGATCTATGTGAGTCATGTCGCGTGAAGCCGCACAAACCTCGGACGGCTTCAGATGCACGTCAAACGTTATCTTTAATGTCAAGTCCACTTTACTTGAGCAGAGAGGAAACCTTTCTGTTATAAGATCACATGCTGCGTCAGATCACTGTATTTTTACTAGTTTGAAGGGTTAGATTTATAAAACAAAATCAGAATTGGTCAAATTTATAGGGGAAAAAAGCAACGCAACTAGTGTTGACATGTAAATAATCATACGTTGGGGTACTTTTAACTCTATTTGACGTCTATAAATTCCATATTTTTTTAATAATCCACCTATTTCATTGACATGAATGGGGTAGATGATTGACCTCCCACTGCTTTTGAACCTTTACTGAGTCACAAATGTGAAAATAGGAGTCGCCGTGAGACTTGCCACTTCAGATCAGGGTGTTATTTGTCCATATTTGTTATTTAGATTTTTAGTTTCCTTACTTTACATAACCATTGAAATTTAAAAATAAAAGACTCCTGTTTTCATTTTCTTTGTGACCAGAGCGTACGTGTCTCGTGACATTAGGTCACTCTGTGTTCGGTCAGCATTATTTTAGTCATGCTGGATTTAGCACAAGACGCCAGAATAAAACGGTGAAAACAAACATTTCAACACTGTTGAATTATAACAAGGTTTTTGTGAAGTTACGATCATTTGCTAATGATGAGTCCCATTGATAAAGGTTTGTGCATCATGAGTCATCTGGCAGTTTTTGAAAGATATAAATTCAAAGTTATGAGTTAGAAACCTTTTGACATTTAGTTTTAGATACAGTATTTGTATCAGCTGGAGCTGGTTTGTGGCTGCGCTCGTTTCATCTGAAAATCAATACAAACACTTAAACAACAGGGCGTGAGAAGGTTGGGTTAACCCTGCACCTTGGTTAATTAATAGAGACTTGCATCGCAACCAAAACTTTGATCACACCTGATCAAACAGACACGTCGGCTCTTCTTCATCACCTCTCCGTGTTTCCAGAGACCGCACAAAGCCAGCGGTGAAGAGATGACCAAATACCACAGTGACGACTACATTAAGTTCCTGAGGTCCATCCGGCCGGACAACATGTCCGAGTACAGCAAACAGATGCAGAGATGTGAGTGTCCGGCTTCATTCTCACCCGCAGTACGCTCGAGTGTTCTTCACGTCCAGTCAGATTAAACGCGTCTTTTGTCTCGCAGTCAACGTCGGGGAGGACTGTCCAGTGTTTGATGGGCTCTTTGAGTTTTGCCAGCTGTCAACAGGCGGCTCCGTGGGTACGTTCTTCCAACACACTTCACATCATCCTCCTGTCCTTGTACCGGAGGGACGCACATGACGCACTGTGCACAGCGTGTTTGTTTCTCAGAACATATCTTTTAAAACACGCAAGCATTTTGAGTATTGTATTGTATTGTTTGTATGAAGTGAAAAACAATATTGTCAACCACGCAGTGTGAGAGTCAGTGGACACGGCAGCAGCCACAGGATGCAATAAGTCCCTCATTTTAATAATACCGCAAGCTTCAAACCATCTGAAAGCAGAGAAAGGAAGAGTCCAATCTAACAATAACAAATAGTGTTCTCACACATTCGGTGTAGTGTTGTTTAAAACCACACGCTGTCGTTCTGCACTGACCGGAAATATCCGCAGCATGTGAACACATCACCTGCAAAATATCTGCAGCTTTCATTATTTTACCCAGAAATCAACGTGTTCTCTGTTTAACACGCTCAATAGACACACTGATTCTTCTGTCCAGCAGCAGCAGTGACAAACAATCACTTTCTGTTCACGAACAGCTGCAGCTTCTTCAGAGACCTCCGTTTGAAAATCCTTTCCATCAGTGGCTCCGCCCCTTTCCTCCACTTAGCCAAGATGGCGACCGTTAAGTGTCCAATGTTTCAAACTTCTTCTTTGGACCGTTTAGAGCGCATCTCGTCCTGGTACTCGTAGTTCACGGCATGTTTCTCTACTTGACAGTGTGAACGCACTTCTGCACTCAGAAGAGTGTTGGTGCTCAAGAAGGACATTTTGAACACGGCATACGATCCCTATTCTCCTTAAGCTTGCAGCTTCAGAAGGACGAACGGACCCAAAGTCCGTCAAATCTGTCCGGTATTTTGAAGCTTTGTCTCTACTTTCCCTCAGCTGGAGCCGTGAAGCTGAACAAGCAGCAGACAGACATCGCCATCAACTGGGCCGGCGGACTCCATCACGCCAAGAAGTCCGAGGCGTCCGGTTTCTGCTACGTCAACGACATCGTCCTTGCCATCCTCGAGCTGCTCAAGTACGCTTTGTCTTTTTACTCGCGTATCCGACAGCTTTTTAGTGGACGTGATGTAGCTGGGTCACATCCTAACCCTACCTCATAGAGCTCCGTGTCTCCTGCTCGGTTCTTTTCGTCCCAGTCCCCAGGCGGCCTTTGTATTTATTTGGTTTTAGACTCTCAGTATTTTCATTTTGCTGTTTGGTTGAGCAGATGATGAGTTGTTGGTTTTTTTTCGCTCTTTTTTTTTTTTTAACCTGAATGAAGTGTTTTTACACCCAACACGTTATTAACCCCTTTGTTCCCGGAGGCTTTGTCGCCAGCTACCGTCTTTGGATTCATCTTATTTTCTAACAATCGAACTTGGATCTGACCGCTGACTGACTTGTGTGTCCTGGTCAGATACCACCAGAGGGTGTTGTACATAGATATTGACATCCACCACGGTGACGGAGTGGAGGAGGCGTTTTACACCACAGACAGGGTCATGACGGTCTCTTTCCACAAGTATGGAGAGTACTTCCCCGGCACCGGAGACCTGAGGGTTCGTTTCACTCTTCAAATAGTTTCCCCTGCAAAACATCATCAGTGTGTCTTGTGAGCATTACTTGAATAAGATGTGTAATGTGTGCAGGACATTGGAGCAGGAAAGGGCAAGTACTACGCAGTAAACTACCCTCTCCGAGACGGCATCGATGACGAGTCCTACGAAGCCATCTTCAAGCCTGTAAGTCATCTTTTATCATGACACTATGATATTTTTTAACCGACAAAGAAGTATTCAAATCGGCGTATTGGTCTCCGACTCTGACCAGAGTTCCTCACGTGTTTGTTTGTCGTGTGTCAGATCATGGCTAAAGTCATGGAGATGTACCAGCCGAGTGCCGTGGTTCTCCAGTGTGGAGCCGATTCTCTGTCTGGAGACCGGCTGGGCTGCTTCAACCTCACCATCAAAGGTACAAACACACCTCGGAACCACTTCTGTAATACTGGGAACCACTTCTGTAATACTGGGAACCACTTCTGTAATCCCGAGAGTGTAACGTGAGTGCGTGCCTCCTCTTCCAGGCCACGCCAAGTGCGTGGAGTACATCAAAAGCTTCAACCTGCCTCTGCTGATGCTCGGCGGCGGAGGCTACACCATCCGCAACGTGGCCCGCTGCTGGACCTACGAGACCGCCGTGGCCTTGGACTGCTCCATCCCCAACGAGCTGCCCTACAACGACTACTTTGAGTACTTCGGGCCCGATTTCAAGCTGCACATCAGCCCCTCCAACATGACCAACCAGAACACCAACGAGTACCTGGAGAAGATCAAACAGCGGCTGTTTGAAAACCTGCGCATGCTGCCTCACGCCCCCGGAGTCCAGATGCAGGCCATCCCCGAGGACGCTCCTCACCCGGACAGCGCGGACGAGGACGAGGAAGACCCCGACAAACGCATCTCGAGTAAGACGCTTCTAAAGGCGGCGGTATCTTTGATCGCGTCCCTCCGACATTTCCTTTCAAAGTGTTTACTGATGAAGAGATATTTATGAACTGTGTGCGCGTTTCAGTCCGGGCCCACGACAAGAGGATAGCCTGCGAGGAAGAGTTCTCCGACTCCGAGGACGAGGCGGAGGGACACGGGGGCGGCCGCAGGAACGCAGCCAATCACAAGAAGGTGAAACGAGTGAAGAAGGAGGAAGAGAAGGAGGGAGAGGAGAAGAAAGGTGAGAGCAGTCACGGGACAGGGAAAGATTTGAAGACGAATAAAAAACCGTCACTGGATAATAATCACCGTGTTAATTTGCTTTGCAGAAGTGAAAGAGGAAGAGAAGGAAGAAGAGAAGATGGACACAACCGGGTAAGGAACGCTGACATTGTGATGGAGGTGGTCAGAGTACGTCCTTCTGGATGGAAACAGTTTAAGACCGAATACACACGACTTCTATCATTGGAAGCTGAACGTTTTCAAGTTAAACATCTCGTCCACTGACTAAACAGCTGGATTTCTACGACCTATAATGAAGTGAAAAGCAGTCCATCCTTTCTGCTGATTAGACAAAAACCAGCCAGAATATTTTATTCTCTGCAGCTTTGGAGATTTATTAACCAGTTCAGTTGTTTTCAGTACAAAACTTCAATGTTTTTTTGTTTTTTTTAAATGCTTAAAAAAAAAAAAAATAAACAGAGCGAAATATTTCCTCTTAAATGGGAACAAAATGAATGAATTTGTTGGACTCAAGGTTCTCCTCCACCGGGCTGCATCAGAGATCAGAGCTGCGACGGAGGCAGCATGCTTCTTACTGAAGAGGTCAACGGCTGTTTTACAAACTTTCTATCTGGCTTGTCTGCGTTTTATCAACCCAATCTTTGCCGTCATTGTTTTTGGAGCCAAAGCTGCTGAAATCTCCCATTTCCCCGTCGCGTTTGCCTTCGTCAGCAGCTGCAGGAAAAAGCACATCTCTCCCGAAGTGATTGTTGACGAGCGGGAAGGAAAACCAAAGTCAAATCGCACCATACAGAAATATTTGTCGTGGAAAAATACGACGCGTAGATAAATGGCAACTAAAATTTGAACACGCTACAACCAAGAATCCACGATATTGTAGGACTTTGGCCCACGAACGATCAGTGGGAACCCTGAAGTTCAGAGTCACGGCCGCTGAGCCGACTAGTTTGGGATCCAGTGATCTGCACTTCACCACTGGAAATATCAACTGTCCAGTTAGTGAACGATGTTTACTCACAGATTTGACTTGACTGGGATTTAAAATGGGGCGGTAATAGTCAGGATTCTATTACCGTCTTAAACAAACGTAAACCCTTCGGTGTTGAATTGTTCTTTATATCCCGGGATATTAAAATAGAGCAGCGCCGCCGGTTGACCTCCAGACACCTTCGTTCTGCTGCGAAACCGAAGATCAACCTGTCGTTTCCCGAGTGAACAGTTTCTGCTATTTTGCTGCTTTAACTCGTTGCCCGTTTTGTGTTTCAGACCAAAAGAGGAGGTGAAGACGACTTGAAGCGCGGCTCGGGGACAAGTGGATGGTTTTCCTGTCGTCCTGCAGCCCCACTGATTCCTCAATTCTACTGCAGAAATAGGGCCTTTTTTTTGTTTTTTTTTCTATTCCTCTTTTATGGTGTTCCTCAGAGCAAACCTGGTTCACACTGGATCACGTGTTCGTTTCACGGGCGGGTGGCCACAGCCGAGTACCGGACCATTCACTTCCCCCTTGTTAGTGTAAACCCCACCCCACCCGGCACTCCCTGTAGTGTAAAACAAATGCCACCAGTTCCCTCAGCTGTTGTGTGAACCAGGTCTGTTTTAATAAAGAAGCCTCACAGCTCCTCCTGGTGTTTCACATTTCCACCTCTTTTTTGTTGGGCTGCATCTGAAAATCCCCGCAGAGACATTGGATGATTAAAAAAAAAAAAAGTGAAGTTCTCACATGCAGAAAGGTGCTTCTGTTCGTTTTTAAACATCTATTTATGATGCTGATGGAACAACCGGCAGCAGGGCAGCGTGTGCTGCTCTGCCGTGTTAACCCATCAGTGAACGCATGTCGCCTTCAGCATGTACATGTTCTCTCTGCCGGACAGCCCCGCTCTCTGCTCACTAACTTATTTTAAACCATGAGTCCAGTCAGTCCTTCAGCCCGTCTTCCTCTCAGTATCAGATCACTGTTTTTTACTTTCATTTTGTTTTTCTCCCGCGTCTTTCATGTATGAATGAGTGTGAACCTCTTTAGAGGCCTGTGATGGAAGTGAATGACTTAATTTAGATATTTTGTACCATTATACATTTTAAAAGTGGAGGCAGCCGGTGCGTGGCCCTCCACAACGTGGTTGTTTGGAGTTCTATCGTTGTGAAATGTGCATTATCATAACTTTGTTATAAAAAAAATTAAATAAAGAAAATTGATCCACATTTTGCCCGAGCTCATAATTTATATAAAAAAAAAAAAAAAGTGTTTGTAAACTACTGTTTACCTCTGAAGTTCTAGGTTTCATACTACAGTATCTCGTCCAAAATGTCACAACAAATTGACATGACTTTTTGGACGACATACTAAAATGACATTTTTATGATCTTTGGACGACATACTGCAGTATAGTGTCGTCCAAAAAGTTATGTTCTTGTATAGCATGAGATCCAAAATGTAAAAAAGTCATATATGTTGGCAAAAATATATGTTCTATTGATAATACTCCACTTGGGAAACTTACAAACCCAAACGATCAGTGATAAATATCACTGATAGACAGCAGTATGTCTATTATGTCGGTTATTATTGCCTCTTATAGCGGTAAAGTTGTCAGGTATCACTTACTTACTTTTTATCTTTAATACTATCAGTATTGGGGGGGGGGGACACAACCCCCCCAAAAATGCTGTAATTATAGGGAGCTGCAGTCTGTCACTCAGAAAAATAGTCAGCCAATCAGAGGAGATGCTCATTAATATAAATGAGCTTTAGGAACACGGACTAAAACCAGCCTGATCTCAGCTGAGAGGCTTTAGAGAGGAGGAGGTGTAAGATGGAACTGAAAATGTCAGGACTATAAATAAAGCACCAGAAACATTACAATATGGGACCTTTAATATCAAGTTCTTGTTATTCAACTTAAATACACTTCAAGATTATTATTGGTTTAAATCCAGTCAGAAAAACTTCCGGGGTACAAAAAAAAAAAGGGGAATCCAGATGCTTCTGATATCAACCAGGAGTTTCCAGGTAATGTTAGAAAAATTACCTTTAAAAAAACTCACCACTCTGTCACAACGATGCCGTCAGACACGCTCACATTTTTATTTTGAAATGATCTGTTAGAAGAATACCAGCTGAGGTCCGTCAGAGGCAGCTAACCTGTACCAGATCAGGTCAGATGAAGGGGGGGGGAGGGGGGGGGGGGGGTGGTCCGTCCGCTGGGGATGCTCTCTGTCTGTTCTTCCTGACTGGACTCTGATGTTAGGCGGAGCCGTCGGGTGGAGGAGCTGTCGGGTGGAGGAGGCCGACTCCTTATGCCTCCAGCTCAAAGTCAAAGTACTGCGGGTCGAAGTAATGAATCCTTACGTATCCGTCTTCTCCGCCGCTGCTGTAACTGCAGACGTGGACACAGAGGGAGACAAAAAGGGCAGCGGTGAGTCGTTGAAACCAGACTGCTGGACATCTTCGGGCCAGGACGCACAAAGCTCAATCGTTCTGTACCTTTTGCCGTCAGGGTGGAACGCCACGCAGTTGATTGGGCCGAAATGACCTTTGACCCTGCCGAACTCCTCTTCGTAGGCAGCGTGGAAGAACCTGAGTAAAACAGAGAAGCCGGGTTACGACGCTTTACCGGGCGATTCCACATTCAGAGACCTCAGCGCGGTTTGGTTCCCGGATAAAAAAATGAACCAATGAGCTTTGAGCGTTGGATGAATCCAGCCGATCGCTGCGGCGTTGGACCTCACCTGGCCTCAAACTTGCCGATCCTGGTGGAGGTGGTGGTGACCTCCATGGCTTCCTGTCCGCCTCCCATCACCACCTGCAGCAAACAACAAAAGGTCAGTGGAGAGATCCCGCGTTGATGCGCGCTGGATCAAAGTGCGCGTTGCAACGGGACACGCGCGCAGCGAGTCATTGCTTACGTGGTCCATGATGGGGGAGATGGCAGCAGAGTTGACGGGACGCTCCGTCTTGAATGTCTTGATGTGGTCCAGGGAAGCGGAGTCAAACAGCTGCGAGGAAACGAGGAGGACGACCCGCACTCAGTAACACAGTATGGTGTGAGTGGAGATAACCGACAACGAGCTTAACTCGTGCCGACTGTCAAATGTACAACCCGGTCGGTCCCTTCGGGAAATTTCATTCTCGCGATCACAATAATTGACGCAAATTCAAGCAACGTCAGCTTTCAATATTTTGTCATTTCTGTGATTTTTCGGCAAAAAAAATGTCATCAGCAGAAGCAGCACAAAGTAAGTCTTTTAAAACAAAACTTGTTTTATTCCCAATTTACGATCAGAAAGGGTTTGCTCCTGGGTTTTTTTTTTCATCGCAGAATAAAACTGGAACTGGCAGAAAAAACGGAAGTGACGGGATTTGCGGGAAACGCAGCCTTCACATTAAAATCATCGAATTAAATGCTTATTATCAATGGAAGTGATTCCATATTACTGTATGCTAAAATCATTGTATAAACACTCCAAGTAGACTGGACTTGGTTTCTGTGCATACAGTCGGCCTGCGTGTTGAATAAACATGAATTAACCAACGTCTGAAGCTCTTATTTTGACAGCTGATTTAATCGTTGTATTTTATGTTAGTTCAGTAAAGTTACTCACTTGTGATTTTTTTTCTTTACTTTTAGACACATGGTTTTCAATGTTAAAAAAATAACAAAAGGTTTAGAACCAAAATATTTCTGTAATGTGCAGTATGTATGTTATCAAAGGAAGTGATTGCATATTTATTCCTTCACCAGGAAGTGCTTCAAAAAAATTGCACTTATCTTTTTTTGCACAAAAACCCAATTTAAAACTCCACAAATTACATTGAAACGTTTGAAAAATAAATGTGATGGCAGTAATGACTTAATGAGGTTGTGGTTTGTGTCCACGGGTGAGGACAGCGTTACCTTGGCACTGTTGTCCTTGGAGGCGCTGATGAACATGGTGAGGTCCACTGACGTCTGCATGTCGTTGATCTGCTTGGTGTGCTCCTTGGCCTTCTTCACGATCTCGCCAGACTGTCCGCAAACAAACGACGGAAACATTTGGTCACACGTTTTCCACGCTCTGGTTTGCTTCCCGTTTATTTGGCGTCGTGTTCACACACACCTTGGCGCTGAACTGGTTGATCTCTCCGTTCTCGTGGCCGGCGTTGACAAACTCTCCCAGCGGCCCCCACACGGCGCTGGTGATCTTGTGGTCGCTGCAGGGTATGGACAGGTACGGCTGGTTGTCCTCTGCGCGCACACACACACGGGACAGATTCCTGCTTTTCACCACTGAGGAGCCAAACTGCTGCTCACCGGCAGACCATCTGAGCCCGAGCGCACAGCAACCTATGATCTCGTCACTTTTATACGCTGTCATAAAGGGCTTTCAGCAGAATCATTTTCCATCACCTGAAAGTATCAAATTACATCTCCTAACATTTTAAAACAAGAGGCACGTACGAGGTACTTCAGGGGAAGGCTGGTCACGAGATGGTACATCTCAAGGGGTTTGTCCTAGTTAACACATTTGAAATACTCCTAACAACTAATAACAGGCAGTAGAATATGTTCCATTATGGCGTTACAGCAAAGGAGCCCAAATTCTTTCTTATGAATGGAAAACAAATTTATCTGGAGGACCAGGGGCCAAAAATAAATGTTTATGTGAAATTATATTTCATTAAACATCATATTTGACAGGAAATTAACATTCCAAATAAAACCATTTGAATTTCAGAACAACTAAAGCGCTCGTCTTTAATCTGTGGAATCAATTTTGCAGAAATGATTTGTCAAAAACAGTCCTCGTTTTTGTTGTCGTCAGTGTTTCACCGCCTCGATCTCTCATCTCGACCTGCAGCACAAAGCCTATATTGCCATAAAACTCATTTATTATTTAGCAGCACACAAATTCCAGTTTGTAGTCTTACAGTTAGGAATTAACTGCGCTTACAGATAAGGAGAATAAACACGAGCCTGTCAAACGAATCGGCCTTTCCTTGCACGTGATTTGCCAGCTTTAATCGGGGTGTTCGTGTGGTGCATATTAAACGAACGAATGCGGGGTCAAGGTGGTGCGTACCTATCTGCTGTGGGTCCCTCAGGTCAAAGAAGTTCAGGAAGCACTGGTAGCCCATCTGCTTGTCTGTGGAGAACATGATGATGTTGCCGCTGAAGTCAAAGCCGCACGTCCTGACAGCCGAGTTGGTGTTCAGCAGAGCCAGCTGTTTCCCTGAGGACGCAGAACAACACTGGGGGGTTAGAGAGGGTGCTGATAACGCTCGAAAGTTACATCACAATATTGCTGTGATAAATGTATTCTTGATGACATAACTAAATGCTGTTATTTATATATATATATATATATATATATATATATATATATATAAAGGTGTCATAACAGTTTCCCTTGAAATATTCAGTAAAAACTAAAAACACCTCTCTTTTTCAGAATGTAAACAACAACGACAACGTCATCAGTACCTTTGAGTGAGACTCAGATTCTGTCTGAAGAAGTGGTGTCACTCACCAGCTCAGTGTTGTCCTTTGTCCTTTGTCCTTTGACACACGGTGACAAAGATGCAACGAAATATGTGCAACCCTTTACCATAACTTATGTTCACCTACCGGTCTCGCAGTCCCACAGTCGACAGCTGTTGTCCGCTGATCCTGTCAAAACGTTCTTGGTGTCCCCTGAGAGGACACGTTAAGGAACCAAACAAGCTGCCAGAGTTTCAAAGACGTGACCACAGAATGAGAATGACCGCATTTGTTTGTTTGAGCTTAAGCTCAACGTGGACGTGTGGAGGATACAGTCGCAGTCAACGCACCACACGGCTCCCGTGTGACCGTTGTAGGTACCGAGCCTCTCGCCGTTCACCGAGTACCACACGTTGGTGACCTGCAGAGGAAACACCGCGTCAGTCAGCTGATCCCAAAAGAAGAAGAAGAAGAAGAAGAAGAAGAGGACGTTGAATGAAAGAAGTTGGACGGCGTGATCTCACCGTGTCTTTGGCTACGGAGAAGAGCAGGTCTCCTTCTCTGTTGTACTTGATTTGGGTGATGGACCTCTCGTGGCCCTGGAGCAAGATGGGTCTCTGTGGACAACAACGGTCATCAGAGGAGACTTTATTAGGACCCCGCGGTGGGGACATGTCGTCACAGCAGCAGAGACACACAGTTAGGGGGGAAAAGAAGAAGCTGCACAATACAAATAAGGTGGATAGAAAACTTTTTTTTTTTTTTAAAGTAAGACCAATGAACAAACACATAAACACACAAACAGTATAAATACAACACGTGTCAGGTGCCGGGACACACACTGCTACTTTATTATAGGAGTTCCTGCACTGAGCTGTCCCTTTGGACCAGCTCTGTCCCTCGTCTCCTGTCCCTCTCTGGGACTAAACGACGGCGTCGTAGTTTAAAAATATAAAATGAAGAATAAACGAGGGCCGCGGTGCGTGGTGACTCATCTGCTGCTGCCACAAAGTCCACATTTCCATTTCTCCGTGGAAACATCATCAGCTCCGCCATCCCGCAGCGACGGCTAATACGCGAGCTAAGCTAACGCGAGCCGAGGCGGCTCTGCTCGCTGTGAGAAGACGGACATTACTCGGACCGGAACAGAGCTGTTAGGAAACGTTTACCAAGAAATATACGAACCATTTTCGGTCAGCTACGGCTGGACAGCTGGTCCAGTATTTTCACCGCGTCGCCCGCAAAGAGAGAAAAGTGGAACACTCGTGTTTCAAGTGCCGGAGCTGCGGCGGAAGAGGACGATGACGTAGTTCCGATATCAAACAAAGCGAGATGTCGGTAGTGCGCCCTCTACCTGTATGACTGTACTATTGCATGCAGTACACTTGTTAAAACATGAAATACCATATCGTGAATATGGTAGTTAAAGTGTATAAATGGAATACTAAAAAAAAATAATAATCAATGTCTGTGATGTATTAGGGTAATCTAGGGTAATCTAATGGTCTCTAAAAAGTCTCACGAAGGCAAAAGACATTGTATAGCGCGAGAAGGATAAAAAGCACACATTTTGTTTAAGTCAATATAAAACAGAGCTGTTTTCTAACAAACAAAAAGAAAAGCCCTTAATAGAACAGCCCTCAAATAAGTGGTTGTGGTCTAAGGTACACCATAATAATTTGAGCATATTCAACAGGGATCATTTACTGCTTAAATCGTTCTCATATATTTAAATGAGTCCACAAGGTTAATCAGCCAACAACTCAAACATACACTGTTACATCTTTTATTTAACAAGAAACAAAATATACAGGGCCAGATAAAAGTACTGCAAAAGACAAAAAAAAAGGAAACATCTTTGGTTCCATCTCACGGACGATGAACCTCCCGACCCGCTGCGGGACTCGGGGCACGATGAATCTGTCCAGTGGGACATGACAATGGAAGAAATTAGGTTTTGTATTTCATACGACTGATTCTATCAGCTGTCAGCATGTTAGCAGTGCTACATATCAAGTAGTACAGAAAAATGTCTGAAGAGAGCCGGACATGTGTTTGGAAGTGAAACTACAATTCAGAAGTTCAATAACATTCGATCTGCTCGTTTCCTCCGCAGTCCCACTCGGTTCAGTCGATGCACCTTTTAAAAGCATCATAGAGATGCACAATATTATGTTCAATGTCAAACGATGAAGAAGAGGAGCTCAACAGACACGGTCCAAACAAGGAAAAAAAAAAAAGAAAAAAAGGTTCTGCTGAGATATGTTGTCTGTTTTTTACAGTCCATCCATGCAGGATAGTTGATATTAATGAATATACATTCTCAGCGAAGTGCTTGTCAGTTCAGACTGCCACAGAATAAAACCAAGACGCAAGCGTTGCATAGAGGTCCTTAAACATTCTCTAGTTTTAACCTGATTACAAGCTACTGCAGTTACCAGGACTGAGGAGACAATCGTAGACACATAAGTCACTCACACACACTCACTCACACAAAGATGGAGTTAGACGAGTTTAAAGTGAAAATTATGACGAGGTTTAAAGCAGATTGAAAAACAAAAATGAAATCAGAGTTGGTCCTTAAAGTAACGTTATAAATGCCCGACATGAATCTGAATATAAACCGATGTATTTTTTTACAGTGTGCTCTATCAGATTTCAATGTCAGAGGTTATGCTCCAAACAATAAATACAGACAACACTGCACAAGTGAAGCGGTGTGGCGAAAACAAGGAAAACAAAGAAGCATTTCAGCGAAGTCCTGACAATTATGGAAAATATTGTTAAAATTGTTCAGAACATTTTGAGAATGAGTGAGAATGAGAAACGTCCTTCAGTCACTGCGGTCCTGTTCACACCCGGCATTAATCGTGTCTCCAGTGACCAGCTGGGATTGGATATCACTTCAAATCAGCCCACATCGGATGTATTTCACGAGTTTGTAATGACCGATCGATCACGTGGTATCAGGCCCAGAACATGTAGTTATTCACGGTTCCGAATGGGCCCTTGGTGGAACCACACCTGCACTTATAGCTGACCACCTGTGACGGGATCAGCCAGGACAGATGTTGATGCCAGGTGTGAACAGGGCCTCAGTAGAACCCCCGAGTGGTTTCATGTTGTAAGAACACGACTAAAGAAACTGTTTGACAAGAAAAATCATCACGTTACTAAAAGTGGCTTTTAGAATACTGCGAAGAGTGAAACTCCCTCAAAGACACTGAGACTCGAGGTGCAAATGAGACAGAGACACACACACACACACACACACACACACACACACACACACACACACACAAATCATTCAACCTCCGATGAGTCCTCCTGGAATAAACAGGTTTGGCTCGTGTCCTCCTCGGCAGCTCTGCTCCTTCTATCACAGGCAGATCTGTGTTGTGTGGTGAAACGCAGTCAGTCAGAACAGCTACATGCACACTAGCAGAGACGCCTGTGATTGCAATCATCGTATGATTCTTAAGTTAAGTTGGTCATCGCACTGATATTCACATCAGTCCTGTAAATGTGACAGAACGAAGCCGAAACATATTCGGGTTGTCAGGAAAATGACTTCCATTTTACAACCGATGAAAGTGTAAATGCTTTAACGATACCACTTCCTCAGTCTGCGTATTCCCAGTGACTGAGTGTGCATGTAAATATACTGACAGAATGAAGCACAGTCTGTATAAAGCCTGCAGAGGATGCTGGGAGGACACAAGCTGTTACATATCGATCAGATATTCTGCCTAACATAGATACAGGTGTGACTATCTGATCTGTTTCTGTAGACCAGTGTTTAACATCAGCTTCATCCAGCAGAGGAGTAGTGGTTTGCAGGCTGGCTTATTTTTTAGGTGGCTTGTTGCTAAGAGTGGTGTGGTGTGCCTGTGTGTGTGAGGAGGGGGGAGGGGGGGGGGGGGGGGGTGTCTGTGAGCAGAGCTGCTTCATTCCTGTGCCGGGAGGGGCGGAGCCTCTTCTAGCAGGGCGTCTGTGTCCAGGTCTGTGTCGCAGTGGCAGGAGGGGGAGCAGGAGGAGCTGTCTGGGACGGGGCAGGTTTTGGGCTCCGACGCAGAGTCTGTAGGCAGCGGGGAGGGGGAGTCGACCCCCAGGTCGGGGGCCCCCGCGGTGCCGCCGGGCTGACCGCTGAGGTTCTGGACCTTCTTGTTCAGCTCGTTTCGTTCCACTTTGAGCGCCCGCCGCAGCTTCTCCAGCCGCTGCACTTTACCCTGCAGGGCCTCGAACTCACGATCCCGCACGGCTTTCTGCAGACGAAACACAGAAATATGAAGCAAACTGACCTCTAAAGCTTCCGGGTTTCAGCCGTCTGCATGCACATTAATAGATATAACTGGTATGAATTCATGGATGACAACTGTATGAAATGTGGTGCCAAGAAAACAAAGCACAATACTGATACACCTGTTTCAGTTACAGCAGTACGAAGTGAGAGATTTGAGAGTTTTGGAGCCTCGTGTGCCTCGTTCGACGCAGCTTGAAATCAGGGTTCCCGCTCTTAATTCAAATGTCAAATATCCTGACTTTTCCCTGACTGTCACTGCCTAAAAAGTTGAAATTCCATGAGATATAATAAACAAACAAAAAAACAGGCTCCCGTTGTGCCGAGCAGACAAGGCACCGTGACATTTCATAAAAACTCACCACGTCTCCTCGTTCAGGCGAATATTAAAAGAAACTAAATTCATGTCTAAATACTGGTTGCAGAGGAAAATAATTTATCTAACAATAACGGTAATTTTCTCGCAACCTAATAAGCTACATTTTCTATTTCTGTCAGTGACCACTAAACAAACATACACATTGACAAAAAACCAGCTAACCAATGTTATAACTACATTACAGCTGATAAATGTCAACTAAAATTTAAACGTTCAAACTAAATTCCCTGATATTCTACGACTTGGCACAAAAGAAAATGATCAAATTCCCCGTCTGGAAAAGAGTTTATAAAATTCCCTGACCGATGGAAACGCTGTGCATTTTACCAACAAGCATCAGAGCCGTGACGAGCTTAAACACGGGAAGCTGCTTTACCTCCTCGGCCATCTCCAGCAGAGCCTTGTTGCTGCTCTCCCACCTGGAGCGATACATGGCCGTCTCCTTCTCCAGCTTCTTGATCTTTTTAGTCATCTGTGTGCACAAAGAAAACAGGACCGCCGTTTGAGCAGGAAACCAAAACCTTCTTGCTGCTCGTCCTCCTCCTCCTCTTCCTCTTCCGGCCTCACATTAACAGACAGCCCTCACCTTCTCCATCTCCTGCTTGAACGTGGTGAAGACGTCGTTGCTCTTGGACAGAGTGGTCTGAAACTCCTCGAACTTCTCCGTGTACAGCGACAGCTGGAAAAGAAAATCAAAAACATTTGATTATTTCACTGTAGAGCCTTTCCTAAGTCGAGCTGCAGATCTGAAGAGTGAAGGCTCGTGGGAAACCTGCTGTTTGAGGTGGACTTCCTGCTGCTTCATCAGCTCACACATCCTTTGGGACTCGACCGCCTCTTTCAGCAGCTGTGGAGGGAAGAGGACGCGTAATGGTCACGTGTGTGAGAGAGAACAGGACTTTTGTGCGCGCGCCTGTAAACAGACACTTACGAAGTCTTTCTCCCGGTCGTGGCGCTCCTCTGACTCCTTCAGCAGCTCCTGTGCCTGGTGCAGTTTGGCATCCACCAGCTGTTGTTGCAGGTCTTTGTGCTTCACCACTTTGTCGATGTGCTGTCGGGGGTCAGAGGCCAAAACGTGGTAACATGACACGCCTGTGAGTAAGTTTGCAATGAAACAGGACTCGCGTGCAGTGTGTAAAACTCCCCACTCACATCCTCCCGCAGTTTGTACTGCTCATACAGCTTTTTGAGTTTCTCCGTCAGCTCCGTGTTCTCCTGTCGGAGGCTGGCGTTTCTCTCGTTGTGCTGCTCCATCTGAGTCTGGATGTCGTTCAGCGTCACCTGGAAGTGAGACGTCACCTCCTTCCTTTTCTCCTCCTCCAGGCGGGTTCTTTGCGTTCCTTCCTCCTGCGGAGACAATGTGATACAATATCCGAGTGTCCTTGAAGAAGCTTCACGTCGTGCTGCCGGCCGGTTGGCTCAGCTTTAAACAAGCTGTGTTCACCTCACCGTGTTTCCCACAAATAGACTTACTTGGGCGGGCCGTCCAGGTACATTAATGACAACCCAAGTATATTTGGCGACCCATTTAGGCATTTTTAATTAATACATTTTTTTTTTAATCGGTATGAGAGAATGAGAATATCAACACGATTGATTAACGAGTGGACAATCTCCCCCCTGCTCTTCACCCTGTCAGTGTAATGGAGGTGAAGCTTCGCCCCTTTCAAAACACACAAATCAGAAGACAGAAACCAGCGCCACCGTCAAAACATGTACAACACAGCAGAGACTCTCACACTGAGCTGGAAAGAAACGGGTGCTCATAAATCAGGTAAACAACATGAAAAAAAAATAATTCTGGGCTGGACCGCAACATTGAAGAAAGAGTTATAAAGCGAGTTTCAGTCCCTGAGTGAGTGACAGATCAAAGTTACATGACTTTTCAAAATAAAAGCCCTCTAGTTTCACTCAGGGTCAGGTCATATACTAGGTTTTAACAAAGACGTGTTTCCTTCAGGAGGGGCAGTGGGTCCCAGGCGTCGGTTTCGTACCTTGAGTGTGCGGTTGTGTCTCTGCAGCTCCCTGCAGAGGCTCTCCAGCTTGCTGCGGGCCAGGATGGCCTTGCTGTGCTCGTTCCTCAGGTTGTCTTTCTCCTGGACCAACTGGTTCTGCTTCTTCTGCAGCACCCTCATCTGCTTCTGGGTGTTACGGTGCTCCTCCAACTGGAAAACACACACACTCATTCAGGCTTTGTGGGGCATCTCTAAACTTGTATTTAAAAAAGGGTATCTTCCAAACCCTTTGTTGTGATGCTGTCATTGATTACATGTTCCATAACTTCTCATTGATCCAGGCTCATTTTTAAATATTAAATCATACTAACGTAATATAACGTAAACTGCTTCTTTTTCCGATAAGCTGTTCTAAACTGCAGAGCAATGAGTCCTGAGACAAACACAGGACCAACGCTGTGACTATAACATGTTTACACCACGATGCTCAAACAACACATTCAGCTGCAGTCCAAACGCTATCAGCAGGCTTTCCCACCATCTTCTGCCTTCAGCCATTTACAACACTGCAGTCAAGTCCTCACATCATCAGCTCTGACATATTTTATCACACAGACACAAACGGTCTTTCTTTAAAACCCAAAAAGCACAAACACAGTCAGTGTAAAAACCTGTTGCAGGTTGTGTAACCCCAGCAGATGATCTGAGCTTGTCTGCGCTGTGAAATAATCCACAGCTCGTATTTGGGTCACGGGACGCTGCAGCACGCTGCGTCTGTTTGACAAAGATCTCTGCATCATCTTCACGGATCGGACCGAGAGATCAGCGGCTTCTGACGGCATTTAAACATGTTAAAGTCAACACGCACAAACGTGTATCGGCACAGCTATGAGTGAAGATGTACAAGTGGAGAATGTACATTTCATAAACAAGCAGGATCTCTCGACACAAGATATTTAATCAGACATATTAAATACCTGAACTATTGGTTATTAATAGATATCAATTTTCTATAAACGTGGCCGTCTTCAGAACTGAATGATAACTCCTCAGGCTCATCAGTGAATCTGGGAAAATACATTTTTCACAAAGCATCCAAACTAAAGCTGTAAATAAACCACATGTAACCCTGAGAGCCCGACAGACGCACAAAGTCACATCCCTTCTTGTCCGTTGACTCGCTCAGAAAGTAGTCATCGCGGCGAGGGGCAGAGAACATCAGATGAAACAGCACGACTTGACCTTTCTCACGCTGCTAGTTGCTTGTGTGAGGAAGAGTCGGCGAGGACACGCTGCTGAGGTGAGTGGCCAAAGATTAGTTTGAAAAGAGTGACATGAACAAGATTTATCTCAGTAAATCAGTAAAAAAAAACTAATGATTTTACCTCCATGGGCGGACTGCTGAAGTAGAGGCTGCATTTATTCCAATGTAAACGTAGGCCAGGTTATATGTTTTAAAACAAAAACGTGTTAGTGAGGATGAAGGCTAGAAATCAAAATTCGGTGCCAGACGACAATTCATTTTTTAATAGTGGATAATATTGACGCAATTCGTTCGGTGACAAAAAGTATGACAGTTTTGAACCGAGCCATAAACAAGATGAGCGCTTCACAGTAAAGGTTGTGATATTACCCTCAAAAACAACCTGGAGTTAACATGGTTAATTAAACCACATTAAGTTGTGGATTATTCCATCAAAGCACTGGACAAATTCACATATAAAACCACTAGCTGTGTTACTGTAGCAATCACAAGCCTGTTGGCTTTACGAGAATATTTTTCCATTTGTGGAAAACAGGTGGTGAGAATCCGATTTCTGATGAGAAAGACGGAGCGATGATATTGAGCGAGTTCAGGCTGTCGACTCGCGCTGCTCCGCTCCACTCATGTGAAACGCATCGTTCTCCTTCATCATCCAACAAACCCAGCGGACTAATTTAATGGTCTATTTAAGCTGTAAAAGTGTCACATCTGTTCCCTTCGCCCGTCAGCGACTCTGCTGCCCTGCGTCAGTGCTGCTGCCGTCCTTTCGGCCTCGGCACGACGCCAACATCCACCTGCCGGCCGCAGGGCTTCAAGGTGTTTGCTTATAACTCCTCAATATCACATCTGACTGAGTGAGGAGGCCGGAGCCTAAGATGCCGAACTGTAACAATGTTCTGCTGCGGTAATAAACATTTCAAACAGCTGTCTGACTGCAACTCTTTATAATTTATGTCCTCACGGGAAATCTTTTAAAAGCCGTTAACAGAACGATCAAGAACGAGTACACAGCCAGTGAAAGGATTTACTTCGGAGGAACTACTCACCAGCTCAGCGTACTTCTTGCAGATGCCTGCGAGCTTTTCCTCCGGGGTGCTCAGTGTGTTTAGAGTCTGCATGAGAACGGTGATCTCTTTTCCTACGTAAAACAGGAAGAAGTAAAAACATAACGGACACCGTTAGAGGACAGAGCTCTTTTATTCCCTCGGCGATCATCACTCTGAACAGATCACAAAGAGCCGCTGTACTCTGAATTGTTCAACACCGTCCTTGCCGGTTATAGTTTTTACAGTCTTCAGTCCTATTCTCCTGGACTGTATGTGGTGTTTTAAGTGTGCATTATTTATTGACTGTTGAGCCATGTCAAAGGAAAAGATCTGTTACTTCATGGCACACTTTTATTTGTATTTTCAGACTGAGACTAACTCCCCAAAGAAACTTAGCACTCTACTTTTTTTTTTTTTCCCATCTTCCAATTCTGTATTTCAAAAGAAGGCTCTTTCCACACAACAAAGATTTGTCATCTGCTTAAAACGATGAGTAACAGCAGATTATACAGGGAGCAGTGAGATGCTGAGTTTAACCTTTGGATAAGACTGAACTCCTCCTCACCCAGACCCTTCACTTTCTTCTTCTCTTGTGTCCTCTTCTGATCTTTCTCGCGGCCGTTGACTTTGCCTTCCCCCGACTTGTTGTCTTCCCTCTCGTTGGTCAGGCCGTTGAGCTCCAGGCTGTGCGACTGGCCGTTGGGCAAGGCACTGGCGTCGTCTGAAAGGGATTCCCGACAGTAGGTGCTGAGGATGTCCTCCAGCTGCCGGCTCAGCTCCTCAGCCATGTCACGAGACAGGGCAGCCTCTGCAACTAAACACAGAGGACAGAAAAGATGACTCTTAGGATTTGAGACTGGCTACTGGAGAAACATCCTGCGCTTCTCGGTCCTAGTCAGACTTTCGGGGTGTTTCTCCAGCAAAACAGGGCAGCAGCAGCAGTAGAGCAAACACAACTTACCAGGGGCTTTGTTGAGCAGTATGAATCACGTGAGAGCGTTATTAACATTTCAATATTACTATATTTCCGGTAACTATATGTGCCATCTTTAATGCTTGAAGGATCTTAAAGCTTATCAGAAGTGAACGTGGTCGCTAACACTCAGCACATCAAAACAGCTGATTATTAAGTGGCATTTTCTTCAACCTGTAATAATGCAAAAAAAAAAAAACAAGGAGACACTGAAACCGATCACTATTACATCGTGTCGATTACAAAACATCCTCCACGTTATAATATCTTATTTTAGGATTTGACAACCACAGCGACAGACTGCTGCTCCGGTCAGAGCAGGTCATACACGATCCTTTAGTGGACCAGAGTCACGGAGACGGTTTACCTTCACTCGCTCCCTCCTGGTCCTGCGGTGGTGTGTCCGTCTGTGGCGTCTGTGGTTCAGACTCTTTGGGGCTGTTGCTCTCCACGCTGTCTTTGGCAGCTGCAGGTGAATCCATCCCTCCGTCCTGGCTGCCCCGGCTGGTCGACTCGTCCGTGTCTGGGTTTTTCATCTCTTGAGTTGTGAAGACAGAAGTTTGATACTGAGGTCACTGACCAGGAAACTGAGTGGAGAGGGATGGTTTTTATTTATTTTTATTATAGATACAGTTGACTCATAAAATGTAACATCATAAACTTTATTTTTTTAGGCCAAATAAAGCAACCGAGTCACACAACTAACATTTACCTGATGCTTACGACTGAAAATAATGCTGCTGATCGCTGTCCTGCGTGTTTTAAAGCTGCAGTCAGCAACATGACGAGACAGTTATCACACTGAAGTGTTATTAAAATAACTTCTACCTGATGAAACCTCAACGTTCACCAGAAAACTCGTGTTTATTTATCGTGAAAACAAAAGATCCGCGTTCACGTGTTGAACTGCGTCATCCGGAGAGTTTGCTGGGTCACAAAACAAACACGTTCATACTCCTGTTATACTTGTTAGCTCTCCGTTGGGGGGGGGGGGAGTTCAACTCAACGATGTAATCGCACGTTTCCCCCCCGTGTAGGTTTCCTCGCCGTGTCCCAGTCGGCTTCAGCTTCACTTCCCACCGAGATCTTACGTTAGCTGCGACCAGCTAACCCTCGTTAGCCGCCAGATGGATTAGCTCGCACGACTCTCCCAGTTAGCCCGCGTTAGCTCGCGTCTACCGCCCACGAGCAGCGACAGATAAACACGCACCGAAACATGTTGTCGTTTGTAAATTATAACCCGCTTTCGTAAGATATTATAGCATTGTTTACCTTTAGACTCAAGGAGGAAATAAGCTAATGTGTACTGCAGGTTTCCTGAACAGCGTGAGGCAGATAAAAACTAACTTCCGGTCATAACTTTGGGTTTTTCTTCTTCTTGTGTAGATTTAAAGCAAAAGCAGCTCGGTGGTTTGTCGCCACCTGGAGGATTCATAGGTTACTATGCCTGATTATTGGTGCAATTTGGTATACAGTATACCAACAAAGGTCTACAAAAAAAATATATATATATATATATAGCTTGAAAAACCACCTCTCACATGGGCAGGTTGATTTTTAATTTGTAACCCCTTGCTACCAAAATGGAAAACAAAATTAAATTCCCACTGTTGCAGAATACTTTCGTGAATTGATAAACAATGTTAGGTCATGAATCAACGACCAAATGTACAATTTTATGTAAAGTGGAAACTGTTCCCCCACAAAATGATGGCAACACAATCAACAACAATACTCAAATAGTACATATATTTTCTCTATATTGTGTCTGTTTGGGACTTAAATTAAGAAACACATTACCCTAAAATAACTTTGTACATATATATATATATATATATATTTTTTAATTTACATGTAGGTGCAGAAGTATTTTCACCTCCACTAGGTAAAGATGCATACTTCCTGCACAGCTGACAAACACAGCATGCCTGCCATCAAAGAAGAAACACATCCATTAAAGGGTTGCAACATAACTTTATTTGTTTTGTACAGTATTTCCACTGAACAATTTTAAATTCAATATATTTTCTTTATATTTTTAATATTGTTGCTATTTCCTGTATGCATTTTTTTTTTTTTTCCTATTTTCATGTTCATGTTTGTGTGTCATGTTCAGTTGAAGTGTATTAGTTTCTCGTCACTCATTCATACCGTCGGTAAAGTCAAGTCAAGTCACAGTTTAAGATGGGTAACTCTTGAGCAAATGAAAAATCCTAAACAAGAATAGAGAAAATAAATACATGTAAAAGAAATGAGAGGACCAGAGCAGAGAGTATACCGGAGCTGGTCAGTGATGGCATATGAAAAGTATTTTTACAAACATGTAGCATTGTAAACATTTGTAGCGTAGACATTACTCAACTAAGCCAAGCGTGGCTTTAGATTTTGATAAAGACACGAACAGCTTCTAGGACGGAAGACAAGTCAGATTTTGAGATATTTAGTGATGTCTGTTCGATCCCCTATAGATAATAAGGTTCCTGATCACGCAGCCTGACGAGGACAAACTTTTACTCTAAACACAATTATCCAAAAATATAGCCCAGAATATCCTGATCAGGAAAAAGATCAAGAAAAGCAGAAAAAGGCTTGTATCCTCACCTCCTAGTTTATTTTTATTTTCCTGTGACGTGTTCTAATGAGGCTTTTTTTCTCCACTTCTCAGAAGTGATTAGAATTGCATCTGAATCCCTGTCAATGTATCAGAACATACATATAGTTTAAATTATAATACTTTTTAATGTAAATCACTGCAGTTTCTAAATCCCAGATTTTTTTTATCTTAGAAAAACGTCAAGTAGTTGGCTCTGCTGGCTGCACCCAGTGGAAGGAGCATCACCTGTGAGAGCACTTTCTGTCGGTGGATCTTTGCCTCTGGGGTGCCGGATTTTTTTGGACAATATTTATTGAAGTCTTCTGGGTTATTTTTTGCAGATTTTCCGACTCCTTTAAAACAGTACTTGAATTTGAGAGAGAAGAAGAAAAAAAAAAAAACGTAGAAGAGAGGGACTGGTCTATTGCAGCTTCTAATGAAAAGAAGCAAGATTAAATGGCCTGAAGCAATCTTAAAGCTGTGGCGACTGGGTCGACACAAGCCGATTACATCAACTAACCCTAAACAAAGACATCAAGTAAATCGTTTCCACCAGCCTTCGGGATGACAAAACTTTGGTAAACTACCTTTGACAACAAGGTTAGTACCTGCAATTGTCTGCTGTGATAGTCGCTTCCACACTTTGCATCATGTGCCACATCTAACGAGGTTTCTATCAGCGCAGACTTTGTTTTTGCACAAAAAGGGACCTCCAGAAAAATGCTGAATATTTATCTCTGTACTACTGTATCCAACGCATGAAATCAGATCTTTGATTCAGACTATTTGCAGCTTAGCTAAGCACAGTGAAACCCATGCGAGGGCTGTAATAGAGGGGACCATCACACTAACGTTGCTGGAAAGACCAGTTTTCATGCAGTTACTCGAGTCCTTTCCCGTCCACACAATCAGACTTCTTTAAATTCAATTCCTTATTTAGGTGCCCACAGTAAAGGATGCCACTTTTCTAAAGAAACAATGGCAAATAATGTAACTTTAAAGATAAGGAAAAGAGAGCAGCAATGTTCTGCACAAAATGTGTGCACATTCAAGTAAATAAAAGATGTAAAGAAAAGATCTCTAAGTCAAAGACATAAGAACCTCCAGTCTTTGTTGGTCGGATTGGCACTTTTGTGAACAGGAGTGCATTTTCACTTCTCAGAAATATAAATAGTTTTTTTTTTTTCCTGGTTGATGCACTGATTTTTTTTTTTTTTTCCTAAACAATGCAATTCTGGCATTATTTGTCGGCCAAGCACAGAATTTGGCCACGAAATCGAAGACTTCAGTCATAAATGCTGCTCTCCACATCTGTCATGTAGAGATAAGTTCTTGATGCTCAATTATTCATGATTTGACCTCTTATGTCTGCAGGGAGCGCACATGTTCTGTGGATAACATCTCAAACTCGTCAACAGTCTAACATCTGGTATTCTTCTGTCAATTAATGCTTAAAGTTCTGCGTGTACTATCAGCATCTTACGTCATGATGTTGTGTGCTGACAGGAAGTCAAAGGCTCGAGTAAAAATAGAAACAAATGGAGAAAAAAAAAAAGCAGAAGAAGGTCTGTGCATCCAACAGAGGCTCTGCTGAAAAAGACTGATTTTTTTTTGGTCAAAAAAAGGTAAAACCAATATTCAGCTCACTGATCCAAGCATATTTAACTTGAGAGAATTTCACTCTGTTGATAGTTTCTTAAATTAAGGGAGAAGTGTGTCGAAATTAGTGGCATCTAGTGGTGAAGTTGCAGATTGCAACCAGCTGAACACTCCTCCCCTTCCAAGAGTGGAGGAGAATCTACAGCAGCTGTGCAACTCCGTCATCCACAGAACAGGGGCTCCCAGACTCTGATTGGGACATAGTCATAGAGTCAATCAACCTCTCCCTCACACAGTGCTTGTCAGTCAAACATCACACAGTTCTGCTCCATCCAAAGCCTGCGCGCTGACCTCAGACCAGCCTCACTCAGTGGTAGAGCTGATCTCAGGTCAGGGTCTACAGGGCTGATTTAAACCATCAGAAGTCACGTGGCTAGAAACAACTAAAAAGTTTCCATAAGATGCTTCAAGAAACTCATTGTCTCCGTTAAACAGAAAAGTTAATTAAAACGGAACAGTTAACATTTTCATAAATTAACAATAAATTAACTGTTTTGAAACAATAAACAGCCAAAAGGCCTTTTTTATATATATGTATATATACTTTGGAGAAACTAAACTTCAAAATAAAATCAAAGAAGGACTTTTTTTAGTTGTTTTTTTTAAATCAAAAGATTATGGAAACTATTTTACTTGCTACTAGCCACTCATCTGTGTGAGGTGTGTGTACAGTGTCTGCTGGTGTTGTATGCAAGTGTGCATGAAGTGTGCGCAAATATATTTATATATATATATATAGATATATATAATGCAAATACATCAAAACTTCAAATATAGATTTGAATTTTTGTTGCAGTTAGCCTTGTCACTTATCGGAGACGTATCCCGAGCTAAACTCTGGTTGTTATTCGACGGAGCGGCGGAGACTTTCCTCACTAGGCGGAGAGAAGGCTATTTACATCGATACCTAAACATATCACAACGGAGCCATGCAAAGTCTTTAACGGTTGTCCAACCCATTCCTCAAACATATAGTGATAGAGAATGCCAAAGGTTATATATCGACTGTACCACTATACAAAACAGGACCACCGTCACTACACTACCACTGTTAACACCATCGAATCAATTCATCGCGACCCACTTCCTGCTTTCAACCCCAAAAAAGCCGTTTTCCAACGTCTCCGTGTTTCCTCCTCTGTGTGTTTGGCCAGGGATACTCAGTGACTGTAGGCAGGGTAATAGAACACCATGCAAAAAACCCTACCACATACAACCGGGGCGACGAGGAGGGGGGGTTGGGGGGGAGCACGGGGGCTCGGCTACCCAGCAGCAACCTGTTTACACTGGAGTTCAGTGGCATCACAAAATCAGAGACGAAATTTCCAATTTCTCTCCCGATCCAAAGAGTTCTTTTAAAACTAAATCTGGTGTGCCGCCAGCTCTTCTCTCCCCTCAATCCCCCAACTAGGCCTTGTTTAATAGTTAGATCACTTCATAATTCAAATGTTTTGTTATTAATAACACAGCACACGACGAACATTGGATCTCTAACTATTCCTCCAAACCTGGATAATTTTTTTTGTTTTTTTTTCGATCTTTGAACGTAGCCTCTAAGAAAACCCCTAATCCCTTCACCGATATCTCATTCAGAGTCCTGAACCCTGAATCCAATATATTCTGTTTGCTAAAGTTTCCCACCCATTCCTCCCCCAGAGAGTTTCCCACTTAATAAAAGAAACCAAAAAAAGTCATTAGAGGAAAAAAACTTCTGCGCTTGGGCGTCAATAGAAAGCCTCTGACTTTGGGTGGGAACACCCCTTACAGAGAATATATTCTTTTTTTTTTTTTTAGCCCATCAGCAGATAAGCTGAGACGTGACTTAAACCTAATGATCGCCTCTCGTACGCAAATCAGCTGCTTATCAATGAAGAAAAAGAAAAAACTAATCACAAGCACTAAAAAAGAATCAGATAAATAAGGGTTGGGGCAAATAATAAGTCAATATTCAACTAAAAAGGGATAAAGTTACAAGTAATTTTTTTTTTTTTTGAATTGCACTCGGTCAGACTGACATCAAGACCTGGGCACATTTCACCTCAGGCACCCCCCAAGTCTGTAGACTCTGCATGGGTAATCCTGAAAATAGGAATGTCCCATTGGAAAAGAAATGAAATTGTATATAGACGTATGAACCATATGAACCGAGGAAACCACCGTTACCGCCAACGAGCGAATCTGGGAGCAATCACATGGCAGGAAGATGTCTGTGTGTGCGTCTTAAGCCCGGGCAGACTCACAGTTTTGGGCTACGAGGTGATCACGTCCTCCTCTAAGTGTAATGGAGTTTATGTGGCGTCTTCCCATTGGCCAGGAAATACAGAGTCGGCCCTGCAGGAAGTCAGTCCGGAGTTGGGAGTTGGGGGTTGGAGGGGAGGGGAGGGGTTGTAGGCTGGAGAGCGGGACAGTTGTGCGTGTTGCGGGGGTAGTGGCGGACCAGGGAAGAGGGCATGGTGGTATAACTCGGGGATGGCGGGGCACCTCCATGAGATGGGGAGGTCTGGAAGAGTGTAAAGTGGTGTATTGTAGAGGACTTATAGCTGGAAGCCCTCCATGGGGGCCTCCTGCTGGGGGAACAGGAACTGCTGGTTGGCCTGGTCCACCTGAGGGGCCAGACTGTTGTCCTCGTCCTCAACCCCGAAGTAGTGCTCGATCAAGTCGAAGGCCTTCTGGTAGATCTCCTGGTTGTCGTGGCTCTGGAGGAACTCGATCTTGTCGAGACCTGAAAATACAATTGACGTCAGTTTGTCAAGTTTTACGCTTTTATTCTAACAAGAAAAAAAAACCATACTAACTTTTCGTAGGTACTATATAGGACTGAAGCACGTTTGTTTTTAATAGTTTTGATAGTTGTACTTCCAGATATCAGAATTTTTCAAATAATAATCAGCTCTGCCTGTTTGTGTCTAATATGCAACTTTTCTTAAACACATATGATATATGTTTGTCATCAGTCATCTAAAATCTTATGAGCTTCATGGTTTATAACAAATCACATAAAGAGCAATTATTCGTTGTGTTTTAATAAAAAAATTTAATCTCATATGATGCAGCTCTTTGAAAAGACAAACGGAAGCACGCAGCATTTATGCAGTTTCATTTTTAATAATCCTGTATGACGGGCCTCCAACCTTTTTTTCTGAGAGCTAATTTGACAAAATGAAATGAATGAATGTCTTTTAGTAATGTTTAGTAGCATTTATTCACATAGCTGAGCTCCACCCAAACACGCTGCATAAGCCTCTTTTATGTGGACAATAGAAAATGTATACTCAACAAACACATTTTGTATCACAACAACATGTGCATGTTTTTTCTGTTTGCATTTCTTTATGTATTCAATTGATGAGACTCTCTGACCTCCTAGACATGACGCTCTGTCATAGAAAATGTGGCAAGTAAGTCTAGGTGTGAGAAACACTGCATATTGCTCAAACATTCAGCGATTGTCATGCCTGTGTGTGTCTGTGTGTGTGTCCGTGTACTGCACCATAGGCTTCTTCGATGAGGCTGCAGTAGGGATTAACTCCGGTGCCGGTGTTCTCCTGCTTGGCCTCCTGCTCGCCGAGCCTCAGGATGTTTTCCAGCCCGTTGAGAGCGACCTGAACGATCTTGGAGTCCATCACGGTCAGCAGGTCACACAGCGGTTTGATACAGCCCAGGTTCACCAGATACCTGCAAGCAAACAGACACACGGACCAGACAGATGTTTGATCAGAAAAAAAATCTGATAGGGTGTTACGACTCTGCATTCGTCAAGGTAACAACCGCATCCGTGTTAAGTGCCATGAAATAACCTATGTTGTGATTTGGCGCTATATAAATAAATAAAGTTGAAAGTTGAATCTGAAATAAACCGTTCTTCACATAGATTTGACTTTACTTCACATCTTCACTTAGGTCAGGGGTGTCAAACATACGGCCCGCGGGCCGGATCCGGCCCGCCAGGGGGTCCAGCTCGGCCCGCCGGATGACTTTGCCAAGTGTGAAAATTACAGAAAGACATACATTGCATTTCTATGAGAATATGGAGGTTTATGAGTACAAACGTTTTGTAATTTTTTTTTTTTTTTTTAAATCGATCCAGTAATTGCTTCAGAAACAGCGTAAATGCGACGTCTGCTCCGGAGGCAGCAGCGCTCGCTGCTTGCTTTGTGACCCCTTAAATCTGCAGAGGAGAGCCCAGGTAGATAAACAGTGGGCTGATGTCTGAGTTTTTGCTCTTTATGTTTCTAGTTTATTGTAGAAAGACCTTTAAAATAGGGTTTATCATCCAAAAACCTTCAATGATTTAAACATAGAGAAATGTTGTCGTTATGTATGCGTTATTATGCTATGGTTTTACTGGTCTGGCCCACTTCAGATCAAAGTGGGCAGTATGTGGCCCCTTAACTAAAGTGAGTTTGACACCCCTGACTTAGGTGATCATTTGTATCAAAACAGAATTAAATCTTTTAACTTTTTAAAATTCATAATCCTTCACTGTTCTTTCCTGTTATCACCTCAGTTTTCAACTTTAAAGTTTCAACGTTGTGCAAAACACTGCATATTATTATTTTTCACTTTTGTAGTCATCCAGTTTATCCACGGGGATCTTCATTTCCAGCGGGTGGATCTTAACACACCTTCACTCTTTTGACAAACTCTGCATTGAGGAGGAGAGGTGGAAACACCATCGTAATGTTGCATGACCCGCGACCTTATTTCCTTTTCTGGGGCAGCGAACACGGTGCACAACATTTGGACAGCTGTTATACTAAAACTTGGGCTTATCTGGACACTTTATGTCCGATTACAGAAAGTTAATCAGTGCTGTCGGTATGAACTTCACAGCGGCTACGTGCCCCAATGTTACAGTCACAACCGAGAGAGGCGCTCATTTTCCACGAGATGCTTCCATTGGACATACGTCATCCCCAGGTTACCCACAAGCTCCCGTTGCTAAAGTTGAAGGTTAGGCCCGTAACAAATATTTCTGGAAGTTATTTATAACGTCCTGACAAGGTGCAGCAGCCGAGTTTGAGGCTTTTTTCTGTGATTAAATGACTTGATGGAAACTTGGTCGACTTCTCGTTGACTAACGTTCAGCTGAATATAAGTTTATTGATTTTCTCACAATTAAAACACTTTTGGTCTGTTACCGTGAGCCAAAGATTTGTGCTGATTCATGCACAAATGCTGCAAAAATACAGGTCAGGAAAATGATAATTTAAAGTAATTTTTATAGTCTCAAGCTATTCAACAATACACTAGTGAAATTAAAGAAATATTAACTAAAGGAAATCTCATCTGAATCAGTGTTGTTATCCGCTGCATGGGTGACAAACACTGCAGTTTATGTACTTTAAATCTGACCTGATCTGCTCCGGTGTTCCTCCCGAGGTGGCGTTGGTGATGGCCCAGGCCGCCTCTTTCCTGGTCCTGAATTCAGCTTTCTGTAGAATGTCGATCAGCACTGGGAAGATGTTGGCATCGATTACCGTCTGTGGAGAAGAGATGAGTTCAAGGACAAATGTCATAAAGCAGCTTCAACATAGTGATGGCATCATTAACTTCACAACATCTAACTCGAAAAAAAAGAAAAAAGAATGAGTGAAACTCTTCGTATCTTCAGCGACTGCATCGCAGACACTTGGAGGCGGTGATGTATGAACAAAGGGACGTATAAACCTCTCTGTGTGTATTTCAGAATTCAGTCTCAAATCAAACATGAGCTATGTGGTCTTTATTATAAATATAAGAATAAAACAGAATAACAAAAATGTACTGATGTAGAATCACATTGTTTGATAGAATCCAATCATTTCAAGAGACAGAAAACATTAGAGTTGTAAATACAGCACATGTGCTTGTCCCTGTATTAAAAACCTTATTATATTGTGAGTTATAGCAGGTTGTGACGGTGCTGCATTGTTGTTCTGTTAAAATACGTTTAGTCCGTCCAGGAAATCCCCATTACAAGTATTAACGCAAATCAAGAAATCTTCTCAATATTTGCGGGATCTTGCAAATGTGCAAAATTCTTGTGATATTTTTGGCAAAAAAGGTCCTCAATTGAAGCTCTGCACCGAGTCAGCCTTTCTAAACAAAACTCCCCTTTTTAAGAGAAAGAAGTCCTCACTTACAGTCAGCACGGTGCTTCAACCACCATCATCAACACAAACGACACGCTGACTGACCAGAAAACACAAAAATTGGAAGTGACGGGGTTTTTCTGTTGAATGAATATTATTTATTGAGCTTTGCCCTTGTTTTTACAGAAGATGTAGCCTTTTTATCTATTCTACATTACAGTCACAGAACGTCTGTTTTATAAAGCCACTTTTTTAAAAGAATTGGAGCAAAGTTAAAAAAAAAAATAATAAGAGAAGATTATAACTAAAATATCTGCAGTATGCTCATTATCAATGGAAGTGATTACATGTTACTCTTTATAAGCTTTAAAACTCTGCAAATTAGAGACTGAATTTTCAGTGATAATTTAAAAGTTAAAAAAAACTGCACACTGCTGTCATTTCAACTCTGATCTTTAGTAAAGTGGATATTATAGAAACAATGAGTAATATTGTTTTTCTTCTCAGAAATCTAATTATTTTAATGCTACTGATTTTGACATTTACATCATTATTTCAAAACAATAGAGCAGCAAAGTTCCTGTTGCCCCAGCTGGGTAGGCGGAAATGTCACAGTGGGGAACCACATGTATAAATAATGAGCTTATTACAGGCAGTGACTACAATGTGCTCTTTCTATCAAGACGATGGTATAATCAATACCAGAAAAGGCAAAAGGCCTGAAAATTTAATGAAAAGTATCATTAATTAAATCAATGTCAGTAAAATTCATTTTTTTACCATCTGTTTGAAACAAGTAGCAAGAAAAAGACACACCTGAAGTGCCAGTGATAATCCCACAGTGGACAAGGAACGAGATTTAACCAGAAAGAAAAAGTTGTTTTGTACATAAATTGGAATAAATAAATATATTGTTTTTAACACGTCAAAGTGGACTGCATGAGAGCAAAACCATAATGAGGACATTCTTCCAAAGCCAGGGTCCAGACTTTTTATGGGTACACAGGGTTTTCTGCAGGTGGTCCCCATTTTAGTTATAAGCTGTGTGTGTGTGTGTGTGTGTGTGTGTGTGTGTGTGTGTGTGTGTGTGTGTGTGTGTGTGTGTGTGCGTGTGCGTGTGCGTGTGTATCTGACCTGTATTTGTGCTCGGTTTCCTGCTGTGATGTTTGAGATGGTCCAGCATGCCTCTTTGCGAATGGACTCTTTAGCACTGCTGAGCAGGTGCAGCAGACAGGGCAGAGCAGAGCAGTTCAACACCACCTGAACACAGCAGAGCAGAGTAAGAACCATTTAAACCGTTTATGAACAGGTTCACCACAACACAAACAATGAATTTATACCATTGACAAATATAATTTGTGCAGCCAAAAGCCTTCTGTGCTATATTACTCCTGTCGTCATGCTGGGTGAAATATCCTCCTCAACATAAAGCTGCTCTTAAGGACTGTAAATGAAGTTGCAGTTTCTTAAAGATGAACTATACTTATACTCTCCATGTGGCAGGAAGTCATTTCATGCAACTTAAAGCTTTTTTGTTTTGCAGCAATTAAATTAAAATATAAATATGAACATAAATATGTAATACATAAATATAATATGTAAACTGAGAAGGTATAGGAAATTTAACAGATAGAACAAGTAACATACTCAGACTCTAAAAAGACATATTTATCAAAAGATGGAGCCCTGTCACTGCCATATTAATCCCCGATATCCCTGATCCTCACCTTCCCTTCCTTTTGGATTTCTATTTATTATCTTTTTCTAAATTGCACTTTTTTTTTTTCCAAGCATAAATATTTTAAGCTGTAGAGAATTTTTTTTTTTTTTATATGAATTATATCTTGTTGAATTGTCTATAAAACACAGATCTAACAATAAAAAAAAAATTTGGTAAAAATGGGAATATGATTATACAAGTTGTTGACAAAAATAAAACTTTTTACTTTTCTTCTTGCCAAGTTATGTTCAACATCAAACAAACTTTAGTTAAACACTCACCTGTGTTTGGATGTCGTCTCCGGTGACGATGTTTCCTACAGCTCTCAAGGCAGGGGAGGCCACCTTATAGTCAGTGTGCCTGCAGAGAGGACGGTTTATTCGGATTTTATAGGTCAACTCGATGGTGACAGAAAGAACGCAGAGCAAAGCGTGAACTTACATGAGGAGTTCTACGAGGCGCCTGCAGACACCAGAGTCTATGACAGCCTGGATCTTGTCGTTGGGGCCGTCGGAGAGGTAGGACAGAGCCCAGCAGGCGTCTGCCAGCAGGTCTGGGTCACTGCTAAATAAAAGCCTGGACAGTACCGGCAGACAGGGTGACACCTAGACAGCACAGACATAATGCAGAGTCAAAGGAATGTACCATGTGATTGCTATAAAGGCAAACAGAGGGATCAACACAGAATCCACTGTTTCAGATTTTCACTCCAGTATTGTCGACAAAGAAAGATTCAACACAAATTCCATGTAGTTCTAAAATGTAAAACTCAGAAGAAAATTCAAGCAAAATGTCATACATGCATAATGTTTAAGAAAATAAAAGGGTTACTTTAAGAAATTATATTGCAGCGGTTTTAAATTATACAAAATCTGTATATTAATTTTGTAAAATCACTCGCGTACTGCAGCTGTGACCTGGAACAAACAAGTATCTAGTGTTGGCATGAACTGGTTAATTCAAGCAGCCTGACTGGTTGGATGACACGGCCGGTGACCTGGGCTCGTATTCACAAACATTCTTAGATTTCTCTCAGAGAGCTCCTGACTTACAGTAAACAATTATAGAAAGGCATCTTGGCTTAGATGTGATTTTAAAAAAAAATGTCAGTGCAACTGTGAGCAAGGGAATGCTTATCTCAGTGAAGAGGTGTAGTTGACCCCGTTGCTACGTGACACATTATTTTAAAAGATGTGATTGGCTGATAAAAAAAAACAACATGCACGCTTTGTGATAATGTTAAAGAAATGAAAGTGACCTACAGTGGAAATGCATTTCACTGCATCCCAAAATGTGGATGTTTTTGTGTGTGTGATCACTCTGCTGATGAAGGCGGCGATAGACCCGAGTCAGCACTGCTCCACTGTTGCATTTTCACTGCTGCCAGGTTACTACATGCTGCGATTACTTTCATTTCTGGCATTATTTTGTGATTAGGTTGAGGGGGTGATATAAGCGTGTCTCTAAAGAGCTTGACCACAAACATTAACCCTTAACGATACAGTTTGTAACGCTTCATTAACTTGCGGTCATTCAGCGTTTGAAGAACATTTCTCTTCTCTCCTTGTACTTCTGCAGTTTTCTCCTATATTCAAGAAATTCTTAAGCCTCTTAAAAGTCCTCCTCCCTGATCCTAACAGTTTTTCAGCTAAGGAGCTCTCTTAAAGGTGAAGATATGTTATCTTTATAAGGATCTACTCTTAACTTTAAGGGGAAGTTTCTTTAGAAAACTTCACAATTAACTCTTAGTTCTAGAAATCCTTATGAATATGGCCCCAGGATTTCATGATCCTCACACTGATTGGCTATTCATGAAAGAATTTCTATTAAGCTACTATAGAATGGATTACATTTGCTGCCGTGGCAACCAGGAAGTTTGCTCTTCTAAACCTCTTTAATCTGTCTGTAGATTAATGTTACTGTGAATGTTATTGACTGACTTCTACAGGAAGTGACCGAGTTAAGATAAAAAATGTTTCAATACTCTTCCTGCACTACAACATTTGATGCAGTGCAAAGGTTGTTCTGACAATAATCACGTTTATATTTTCGATGGTTTAGCAATGACAACTATCAAACATAAAGTGGAGACTCAGGTTCTGTATAAATATAAACAAACAAATGCTTTATCCTGAACCCGATTGTGAATCCGTGCAGTCTTAACCATTACAAGAGCTTTGACAGCCAAACTTATCTGTAGCAAAACATCAAAGTACTTGGGCCTGGTCTCAAATAATGGGTGTTGTTGCGTTGACTCGAGGAAGCCCAGTGGTACCTTTTCAAAAGCAGGCGGAGGGTTTTTTCCTCTACAGAGATTAGACAGAGCCCACACTGCATTCCTAGTCATGGTCAGTCGAGTGGATTTGGTCAGAAGCCTGAAAGAAAGCCAAAGAAAATGAAAACCCTGGACATGAGATCATATCAGAAAAATGTTACAGGAAGAACAGCTGGAGGCTCTGGATAAGGAGTCCCCCAAAGGAACTGAATGAACTTACATTAATAGTGGTGGAAGGATGTTGCAGTTCAGCACGAAGTCCCTGCACACGGCACTGTCCCCCGCAATGTTACCCAAGGCCCATACAGCCTGAAGAAAGATTAACATACAAAACATTTTGAAGTGGGCGTTTGATGAGAGAATGGGATGACGCAAGACAATTAAATCAACACGAACACACTTTATTACACCAATGAGACCGAGAAAGTGTGCGTTACTTGTTCTTGGACATCCTCAAAGTCCGAGTTCAGTAGTTCGATGAAGATGGGCACCGCTCCAGCTTCAATCACCGTCTTCGTCTGCATGGATGTTCCTGATGCGATGTTAGTCAGAGCCCAAGCGGCTTCAAACTGCAGCGGCACAAAATGTAACAGAAACAAGTCGCATTTAAAGACCTTTTCACCGTGGAGCTTTTAGACATTTAGAATAAATGAGAGGAAAGTTAAGAAACCTTTCTGACACGTGAGGTAATTAGGACCATTTGAGTTGCAATCCATTTTACATTAGTAAGGCATTCAGGCATTTTACATGTATCTGTAATTGCATTTCTTTGTAGTGTTTCCCCTTTCAGTGTATTGGGAGGGAGGGCCGCCCCGCTAACGGGACCACCTCCCCCCTCTGGAAGAAACAAAACAAAACATCTCATAGGACTGGAGTTACGTCCAGTAACTACTATTCTGTGCACCCGTTTCATTTTAGCTCGATGTAAGAGTCGCTCAACCGTTTTTCTGTCACCTAAATTCGTGCTAATGTCTTTGTTTGTTTGCTCTGCTGTGTGTCTGTGTGTCATGACGGTCGGCGCTGTGCTTCGTCACAAAGACACACAGCGCTGCAGAGCAGGGAGGGGGGGCATCCAGCCGGGCTGTTTGCCTCGGGGAAACACTGCTTTGACTCGTTTGCTATCAAAAAGCATATGCCGGCTTGCATCAACAGAATCTAACACAGTGTGTTGTGAATGACTGAATGCGTCTGATTTTGCCTGAAAAGGTTTGTTTAGCTGCACTTTTAGTAGCTCCTGGTGGAGACGTCCTAATGATCCGTGTTTTCATGGACTGACCTGTAGTGTGCAGTTGATGCTCTTCTTCAAGAACTCCACAAATCTCTCCACGACTCCAGGCGTGTCGATAACTTCATCGATTGGGGGGTTGGGCTCTAAATAAAAAAATGTTTTTTAAAAAAGGTAAAACTTCATGAAGGCTTTTTTTTTTTCTTGGGTCTGTGGGGACCACCGTGTCATTACCACTGTTAATAAAGAGTCCCTCTGAGCACACAATACCCCATATGTACCTTTGGAAAGTAGTTTTCTGAACTTCTGTGTTGTGGCGAGCTGAAGCTCTGGATCTTCTGAGAAAAGCATCTCAACCATGTCTCTGGTGATAACTCCTTCCTGCAGGAGCACATGTACAAGTTTACATTTGATTCTCGACCCATAAATCAGGAAAACAATGCTGGAAATCACAGAACAAATATGTAATATGAGATTAACTTCCTGTGTGATCCTCATTGTCTATGTTGACAGACAATCATTTTGAAAACAGTCACTCACTGTTACTGGAGAGCTGAGATACGAGTCCACCAGTGGACTCTCAAACATGGCCTCCTCTTCATTGAGAATATCCACATTCCTCCTCTTGAAAAGCTGCGATTACAAAGCAGTGAGAGCCCTCAGTCACAGATAATATTTCTATTATACACAGACGACATAGTGATATAATCTGAAACAGGGTGACCAAGAAAAGGTTTGCTACAATACCTGCTGTTCTCGTTTTTGTTTCCTGAGTTGGATGCCCTCCTCTTCTCTCCGGCGCCTCATCTCTTCTGGATTCAGTGCTTTGTTCTTGTAGCGGTTCATCCGGTAGTTATCCTTGGCCGGACTGGCTGACGGCTCTGATGGGGGTCAACAGACATATATACACATTATGATTAAGACACGAACAGGAAACAAATGCCTGCATTTGGCTCATCTGAAGTCGACTCAACGAGTAAGATATGTGTTGGGAAGTATAAGTGAGCATTCGATTCCCCTGGCAACACTAATAATAGGTCATGATGATGAAACAGCACACACAGGCCTGTATATAAAAAGGCCCTGAATAAACAAGCTAATAAAAACTGGACAACACACCCTAAAAATACACACACATGGAAACACACACACACACACACACACACACACACACACACACACACAAAGCTAAGCTATTCATCAACCAGTCAGCTGGCAGCCTGAACAAACGTATTTATTCAGTAGAGTTGAATCGCAGAGTTAGCATAAATTGGTGCCCACACAGGACAAACTACCCGTTCTCAGCATTTGTGCAGTCATGCCACCAGAACGGGGCACCGGGCAGATCCCTGAGTCACCCGGGGGGCTACGGGGCAGCAAAAGAGAGGTGGGGGACAACGCTGAAACCTGCCACCATCGCAAAATGGTGCCAACTGTCTGTGCCAAAAACCCTCCAACTTCACAGCATGGGGGGAAGGGGGGAGGGGGGGGCACCGAGGTTAAATATCAGAACTAGTGTCCTAAATTGAGGTCATGTTATGGTTTGAGGGCATTAGCACAAGCAGCTCTTCGGAAAAGCTTATGCACACATGTCGTGTGTGCAGATGGTAAAGCTTCAGGGATGGACAGCACCAAGAGCACAGGTTGCAGCTGGATGCTCTCGGTTCTCCACTTTGTTAGTTAGATCAGCTGCTGTTCCTGAACTGCACTGCCGGTCGGCTGTTTGGGCAGGATAGCACAGAAATAGCTCTGCTGAGAGTAACGTCTGCGGTGGCATTTCAGAGGAGATCTTATCGACAGCAACGCAGCTCTGGAGAAGACAAAACCAGAGCGGTGGGAGCTGTTTGAGTTTGTTGACTCAATTAAGGGGGGGGGGGAATGGTCCCACTTACATCTAGTATCATTAAGCCAATCTTGAGGAGTCTGTTTTATTTGCTGATGTTTTGAGGTTAGCTGCTGCAGCGACTTCTAAAACAACTGTAACAATAGGTGTGGAGTGGAAACTCTTTGCTGAGATGTGGTAGCAGAGATCTCAACAGCAGAGACATCAACATCTCTGCCAATCCATCTAAAACTATATACATGCTTGTAAAGTGACTTTCCTTGCGGGATGAATTTAGGTGACCTGACACTTTTCACTGGTTGAGTCGAGTAAAAGTTGGGCTGCGAAATAGGGACACAAAATATTCCACAAAACATGTACAGTACGAGATATTTGATTAATAACCATCCGTCAGAGTGGATAAAATGTCAAATACTAGAACAGCTGGAAGAGTCAGGTGGGTTCAGAAGATGACGTCACTTTTCTGTACAGTACAAATGTACAGATGTTGTGAACAATAACGAGCTTCAATCCTGTGCGGGAAAGATCTGGAAAAAAAAACATGGGACCGGTGTCACGTGTACACACAGTCAGATGAGTGACAGTCTCACTCTGACGTCACAAGCCGGTCAATTAATGCTCCTTTATTTTTTTTTTTTACATCTTCACTAAAGCGACGTGTTAGATCACCGATTTCTACTTCGTTGCCAACCTGTTCATAATAACAATAATAATAATAATAATAATAAGTCATCGGTTCGTTGTATTTATATCACCGTCGTCGTGTAACGAAGCGGGTTTGACCACCGGGCTGAACCACAGCGGCTAACGAGAGATAATATCGACCTATATATCTGTATGAACACGACCGGTACCGGGTGGAGACTCGAGCTACACGTGTGTGTTTTCCTTCCTCAGGTAACAGCGGCGCTAACGCAGCTAGCTGTTAGCCGAGCTTCCTCGAATTGGCTCACAAAACGTCACCGGTTAAAAAAAATTCAGATCAACGCAGCGGATGTTAAAATCAAAGAACAGATGAAACACCGGCCCGAGATCACGTCACTCGGTGACGGTTTAATTCACTGCACATGAACAGGCGGAAAAAAAAAAAAAAAAAAAAAACACCCAACTCACGTCGCCCTCCTTTACAGCGACATCAACTAGCCTCTGAGCTAACCGAGCGAGCTAACGAGCTCCACACCAGTGAGGGCTTCGTCCTCCTCCCGACGACGCAGATTCACGTTACACCGCCTGAACACGTGGCTGCTCCCTCGGTGTGACAAACAAGCTTACCCATTGTGTCCTGTGCGGTGGTCTGGCTGTGTCAAGTCGTGAAGATGGAAATCAAATGGGAACTCCTTCGCCACTTCTGGCTTTCCACAATTTGCTCCTGTAAGCAATATGTCTGCCGGAGACGGAAGCGTCGAAATATACCGCCGACTTCCGGCCGCCAGGGGGCGCTGCAGGCCCACCGACCAGCCGGCTCACCTTCACCCTCCACCTCCCTTCAGGACAGGATACGATCCAGCTCCTACTGTAGATGAACAAACTAATACTAACACCAGACTGGATTTATTTGTTTTACTCTCGTATTGATATATTGGGTCAAAGTGGTGAAGATGAATCATTTGTTCTTTCACTCATTATGAAAGTACCACAGTGATTGTTATGCCAGAACAAGAGGACACGTGATTACATGTTGCGGTCTCCTTTTGCTGCCACTATATTATCCTTATTGTTATTATTATGGCATTATGACCTGCACGTATTTTCTTCTCAGAGAATTCCCTAAACTGAATCTTTATTTCCTCGTCGGACCAAACTACGTCATTTTCCTCCTTATTTTTTAATTGGTTTTGATAGACTGCCTACATTTCTTGTAATTGGTCCAAAAGTCTGAACCATCCAGGAAGTCTTTTTTTACAATGCAAACAAACCGAACAATGGTTTAGTTTGGTCCAGATTGAGACCACCTCTTTTGGTCCGACCAAATTTTAAACCTTTGGTCCGTACCGCGGTCGCCCTTCACATGTGCTGTTTTAGTACAGACCAAGCTGAAAAGTCTACCAGACAAAGTAGGTGTTAGACCACCTCATTTGCATACCCTCTGGCCCGGTTCAGACACCTCTATTTGTCTTGGATCTGCATTTCTCCCTCTGGTTGTAAAGGGTTGTGCGAACAGCCACAGTTCCCCAGTGTTTTCCACAAATTGAATGTGACAGAGTAATACAGGTGAGGTGCATCCATGGTCAATTTGCTGGGAGCAAGCGGTGGTAAATTACTTCACTATGTTGTGATGCAGCCTTGTCCTCTGACATGGGCCCCTGAGGGGAGACACACCAGGAAAAAACTTTAGGGGGCAATGTTGTACAAATAAAGCAGAAGTAACGAGGCATGCAATGCTGTCAGGTTGAATCTTTCCAATATTAAGAAAGGGCGTGGGAGGTCAAGTTAACTGTTGCACAACAAAAAGAGATACTTTCCCATGATTACAGTTTCTTAGCAGCCATGAACAAACAGTGTTTATAGATTCATGCTCTCTCAGTGTAGCCATGGGCTCTGGATGGAGCCTCACTCATGGATGAGAATTCACAGCCTTCAGCAGGTGTGGTAGCGCACAGATGAATCAAAAGACGCTGCTCGCTGGGTAGCAGCTCACCACTGCAATCAAACAACACATACACACAGGACCAATTTGTGCTATGGAGCCAGCATTCTCAGATCCAGTCGACAGGGCTGTAGCTGCGGCTCATCCAGTCTGGTCTTTACAGGCTCTCTTTTATGAGTTCTTTACCTCTCTCATTTCTAGGCCTGCTGAAGCACATCATACGGCAGCCTACACTTTACAGAGAAGCAAAGGCTATCCATTAGTCAATGCCAGGGAGTAAAGACTGCCTCTGTAATGGAATCATAAGAGCAAGGAAAGGCATATAACTGAAGGGTTTTAAATTGATGTGCAGAGGGAACGGTCATTTCTGCCATGGTCTCCCACTCATCATCACTTTCTAATGTAGACATAATAAACACTACAATCTCTGTGTTCCATCCAAAGTCAAAATGCTGTAAATGAAAGAAAAAAAAACATCTAAATTACCAAACAGGAAGACCTCTACTGTCAACCTCATTAGTGGCTATTATCCATCCAGGCTGAGTCAGCAATACTGAGAGACAGCACTGCATTTTCAACAGAAAAATTAAGAATGCTGCAACAGCGCAACAACAACATGCTAAAAAAAAGTGAAGTTTTATTCAAATTGTTTTTTAGTTGTGTCTGGGAAGAAGATAAATGTGGCTATTGTATTTGTTCTGCAGAGGCCGTTTTGATGACAGTTAAAAGACCTTTCTTTGGAGAGCTCTTTGTATGCTGAATGCTTTTTTTTTTTTTTTATTGTTGATGGGAATCCTTTTAATTTGCAGGAAGACTGTATTCTATCCAGCGGAGAGGTTTCACAGTCAAATGTCTGTCCTGTCCTGCATCACGCTCCTGGCAGTCTATCCATTATAAAACATCAAGCAGAGCTCAGATCTCTGTAGGTGGAAATGAGCCCAGTAACCAGACACACATTCACTGTGTGAATATATGGGTCTGGCCCCGCTCCATGTGGAAGCGTTTCCAGTCGTTGCATCCTGGTGGGCGTATACCTTGGGTTAATTATGAAACAATTGGAGCGGCCTTTAACTCATCAGCAATGACCATTACATTACATTTCATTTAGCTGACGCTTTTATCCAAAGCGACTTACAATATGTGCCATATGTGCCGAAATTCTACCACAGTTGCGACTACATTAAACATGTTTTATATAAATGACATCAACCAAGCAGAAATCAACCGTGATGTCACCCATTGGTTTGTGATCTGCTGCTCTGAAGCCTCACGTTCGGCATTTCATTCATCTCCATCTCATCAGAAGTGACATATTTGGACGATCTGGGGAGGAGCGAGCTGTGGATCTGACTCAATCTGATTGGGAAACCGTAGACAATAAGCCCTGCAACCTAACTGCACCACAGGCCTGTCATTCAAACAGACACACCCCCAGAAATACAATTTTTTGAGACTTAATATTTAATTAATGATGGAATTATTTTCAGATGGACCACCAGAAAACTAATAAGAAGGAGTGACTTTGACAATTGAAACCAAAATGAATCGTGGAAAAAAAAGTTGACTCAGAATTTAATGATAGAAGTTGAATGGGAGTCTATGGAGCTGGAGGCTTTTTAGAGCCAAACCCTAGAGGCCCTTGATGATACTGCAGTTTAAAGCACTTCTGCATTGGCCTCATATTTCAGACCCAGAAGCTTTTATACAGTCTATGACTTCAACGTCATCTCACTTAGCCACGCCCACTGCTTGCTGATTGGTCTGATGAGCAAACCTTAAAGCAAGCAGTGTTTCCAGTGGAGCCAAGTGGATATTACAACAAGAAGAAAAAAAAAGAAACACCTTTCCACATTCAGTCCTCTCAGACAAAAAATAAAACGAACCACACAAACAGAGTAATAACATCAAGCAGCATGTTTCCGGAGTAAAAACTCTATTATGAAACTTCAAAAGCAGTTTAGTTTTGATTTTGCATATTTGATTGCTCAAATATCGTTGATTTAACTGCTCAATAATTCAATTACACCAGATATGATAATAAGGCCAGTTTGTTAAAATGTGAGAACGTGGTCTGGACGCCTGTGGGAGAGAACATCTGCAAGGCTCTGTGCCGAACGCTTTGTGTGAGAGCAATAAAGGGTGAGAGATAACGCCGTGGGGAGGATAGTGAGCGGAGGGAGCAGTGTGTCAGTGCATGTGGGGCGTGAATGGAAAAGAGGCGATATGTCTTCATAATATAGTGTTGAAAATCCATTCAGCGCTGTCCATTCCGTACTTCTTTATCTGACGACTGGGGCCCTCTCTCTCTCTCTCTCACTCTCTCCGTCTTTCTGTCTCGTGCTCACGTTCTGACATCTACCAGGTGGCGGGGCGATAAGTAAGCTGCTGAGTAGGTGATTTTAAAATATTCTTGTGGATCATTCGATCAATCCTTGTGTGTACGAGGGAGATTTGTGGAAACCACTTGAATACCAATGTATCATTTTTACCATGCTGGATGAAAGACTCAGAGAGACAAATCTGTAGCTAACAATGACATTATCACTGAGCAAATATGGCAACCACTTTTCATTTGAGAAAGGGAGATTGTGCGGGATATCACTTACATCTAAGTCTCTAACTGGGGTGTCCTGGTGTGCTAATTAATTTGTTTTAAAATCCAATCCAATCACAGCTCATTTTCTTTTGAACCTTTAATCAGACACTTTGTATGAACTAATTTGTTTCAAGCTACTGAATACTGACCCTGAGTTAAGAGTTGAAATGAGACAAACATCTGGCGACTCCTTGGTTCTTTTCCTCTCTCTTATGATGCTGTAGTTACTATGTGTCTGTGTCTGTGCTTTGCATCTTAGGGTTTTAGGGTTGTCAATGTCTTTTTTGCTCTTTCCCTAAATTTTATTTATTTATTTTTTCTGTATACTTTACTTGTTGTTTTATACATGTTGATGATAAACACAGAGTTTGCCTGTGATGGAATATGCACTATAACATGATGTTGTTTTTGTGTGGAGAATGTAAACAGGTCCTGAAGTATTCTTTAATTTCAACCAAACTTGTTCATGTACCTCCACTGCAATCCTGAGAAAAATATTGTGTTTTTGGAAATTGAAAATAGACCAAAGGCAACATATCAAATGTTGAAACTGAGAAATTGTATTGGTTTTTTTTGAAAATATATGCTCTACTAAAATTTGGATCAAAGGCAGGTTTCTGGCACATGTTTATATATGGTTAAAGATAAATATGTGAACCAGCATTTGAGGATGCATCAACAAACTATGTTCACAGACAATGGTTTTGTAAAGGGTTCCTGAGCCCATGCTGTAATTTCCATTCTGAATTTGTATCTGTTTTCAATGCAGTGCAAGACAACAGCGATCCAATATTTGCTTTCAGCCCCGTCCCTTGTGTACAGAGATTTCTCCAGATTCTCTGAATCTTTTAATTGTGTTATGAACCGTAGATGATGAAATCCACAAATTCTTTGCCATTTAACATTTTCACTGCTGAGAGATTCTGCCTCTGGGATGGTCTTTTTATAAACAATAATGTTGGTGATAATGTGGATACTGAGCAGACCAGGGGCTTCATTTATAGAACATTGCGTGGGACTAAAAGTGTGTGCTCACAAAAGCAGAAAATGGCCCGCGCAAAAAAATATTCAGATTTATAAAACCATGCGCAGGCACACCTGCACGCAATGTTCCCTTTATAAATCACAATCTACGTTGAAATTGAATTCTTCCGAGACAGAACTCGAGCTGTTTGTGGACGAGGTGGAGAATATGAAGCACATATTTGTTCGGTGGGCACAGCTGTGGGATCAAAAACAAAAGAAAATGCATGAGTGGCAACATGTTGCCTGCAGTGACAGAAGTTTCACCCCGATGTCTCTATGACGCTGCGCTCTGTGTGCCTGAGAGCGCAGTGGAAGAACTTTTACACACAACAACTGCATTAAACTGAATGTGCACAATATGATCTTTTTTTTTTTTTAAACTGACCTTCTGTCCTGCAGTTCTTTAATCTGATGCTGTTTGATGATATGTTGGATTTTTACAAAGGATGATAACCAGTTTCCAATGTAAATGTGTATAATATAATGAGCAGAATTAAATGTGAGATTTAGATTTGGGTCACGAGCAAAAATGACCCTGCTAGAATGTTAATGATAAAATGGAGCCATATCCAACAAATAAGATGTGATATTAAGTGAAATTAAATGTGCGAGAGGCTTCGTAGTACGTATCAAGTTGTCTGTCACATTTAGTTTCTACAATCTGGCTTCAATTCTCCACCTCACCGTCATGGGCGCCAATTTTCTCCATCTCCAAAATGTGCGTACGAATGGGTCAGAGTTTGCTTACAGGTGCACGCTATTTATCGTCAAGTTTGTTTTTATAAATCCAGATTTTTGCATGGGGAGTGACGTACACCTTTTTCAGGCCCTGTTTTGTGCATACGCAACAGTTATAAATAAGGCCCCTGTTTTCTTTTTCTTAAATGTACGTTCTTTAATTGGGTACATAACCAGGGCTGGGTGATATATCTGTATCATATGGTGATATGAGACAACATACTGTCTTACATTTTGGAAAAGATAACATTGTGATGTTGCATAATTGTTGTCTTTTTCTGGTTTTAAAGGCTGGATTACAGTACAGTGATGTCATTTTCTTAATTTACCAGACTGTTTTAGCTGTCAAAAATATTTGTCTATGTCACCCAGCCTGTAGGGTCTCTTCACGAAAGCAGCATTATAATGTTTTTGAAAGAAACAGATTTAGACTTGAATTATTTTTCAAGCATAATCTGCTATTCCAAACTCTAATTCAGTTGGTGTCAGTAATGCACCTCTAAGACTACAAAATAGGACCGAATGTAGTAGGACATCCTGGTAATACTATGTATTGGGATATACTACATCTTTTTCTGGCATACTAAATACTGTAGCTTGGTAGTAGTAACAGATTGTTGTCAGGTATTTACTCTTTTTCCTCTTCAACAAAACAATGAAATGATGCACTGCTGCCACCTTCTGTTTTGTCAGTGATATGACAGCGTTTCCTTGCTTTGGTTTTCCCTACCACACTTAGTAATGCCAAGCCTGTGTTTTTAGATTTACACACTCCAAAGCCTGTTTCAGAAATCTCAATTCTGTGGGGAGGGCAGCGCCGTTTTCATGTGGTCACAGAGCAGAAACAGAAACCAAAATATGGTAGTATAATTTAACAGGCTTAGTGTGGACATGCTGTTCGCAAACCAGTGTTAATGAATGTAACTGATAGAAAACACAATTTCATGTTGACACTGACAAATACACGTCAGTAGGTCGTGTCATGGCCGATACCCAGTCCTCTTTACAAGGTCAGTAATGGCGCCGATGCTGATCCAGAGTATCAGATTGGTGCATCCCTAATACAAACTCCAACTAATGTTTTTCAGGGGGCCAAAGTTCCCACTGACACACTTCCTCATGTGCATCCCAGTCATTGTGTGAGCGCTTGGTTGCTGCATTGCTCATCAACCGACACGAATCATCCTGTGAAACGGCACAGCAAAGTCACAGCGTGGGCCGAGGTGGCAGCATGTACTACCGGTCTGATGCCAAAGACAGAGAGAGGTAGACACAGACAGAGGAGGGGAAAGAGAGAGAGAGAGATGGGGAGGCGTGCATCAGAAAACACTTAGGGATGCCAGCAGAGTAGATGAAGCTAAGGGATCAATATGGCACAATTATTGTACACACACTGTAATTGATGAACATGTGGCTTAGGAGGACTTCCTTTTCGACTCTCTAAACCTTACAAGCCAATTCCAGCCCAATCGAAGCGGCTCAATAAGGACTATTAAGTGCTTTTATTTACCTGTAATGCGGCTCGCCATTGGTATTGAAGGACATCTCTTTATTGTTAGGTCTTTCTGAGTAGCACACACGGCAGCAACGTGCAAGGAGGATTCCACCGTCTCTATTCACAATACAGCAATTTCAGTGCCTTCAGATTAACATTACTATCTGCTGCCACATATAACCCCTGAAATACCTGGTTTCTGAACTCAACTTCCTGTCATGGATCCTCTGCAGCGAGTGTAACAGATATAAAAATAGTGCTGAAATTATTCAGCTTTGACTCTGGCTGGGATACTTTAATTAGAGCTATTTGATGTTTGCTCTCGAGCATATTCAGTCGCACTACGGCTGCCCCTGTAAGAATAGGGAAGGAGTGACCATAGAGGGGGGATGTGGATGTGCTGGAGCACCTAACTACCTCACTACGGGGCTCTCATAGCATCCCTGCGGCGGCTATAAATCCACCCTGTGATTGGAGAGAGGAGGTAATGAGGGGCCTGGTGCACTCTGCAGCCACAATCACACTATCAGACATCCGAGTGCACACACACACACACACACACACACACACACACACACTCCTCCGTAAATAACACCACCACTGACCCTGACAGCGGTCTGATCATCTTGGTCTGCCACAATCACCTTCCTGCAGTAAATCTATCTAATTAACTCCGCAGCAGAAACCGAAGAGTCTCCTCCAGTCATTCAGAGGGTTTCTGCAGCGTAATAGTTTCTGACAGGACACAAAATTAACTGAATAAAATCTTTTTTTAAAGTCTTTTCGCTTGGTGTTCTTGCTTTTCTCCACAATATTAATTGCTGTTTTCAACCGCGCTGGACGTGCAGAATTGATGGCCACGGAATACAATTTGGTTCAAGGCGGACAAATGGCTTTTAAGTTAACTTCAGAAAACGAGGGCTCAATTTTTTTTGACAGCATGTCACTTAACTGGATGTATTCCTGTACTGTGCATAACGGTGTGCTGCCTCTGCTTGTTTTTTCGAGCACCCTGTTATTGATGTCGCAGGCAGATTGAGTAGAAAATAGGAAAAACAGCACGCAGTGATGATAAGTGGATAAGAAAATTGCTTCCGTGCCCTTTCACAGGCCTCAAATGCGCCTTTTCTTGTTCTTTACTTTTGACTGCGACTAAACCAAGCCAGACCCCTTCTGACCTTTTGCATGTAGCTTCTAAGCAATTGAATGAGAACCTGGATAAAGTTAATTGGCTGTTTCCATATACTCTGAAAGCGGCTGATAATTAATCAGAGGGAACAAAAGCCACTACATCACCACCTAATTATGGGTGAGCACTTGGCAGGCTCGACACACAGGATCCTCATTGACGTTTTGTTTTTTTCTTTTATCCATGTGTGAGTATCATTCGAACATTTGTTACCAGCAGTTCTGCCTCATTACGTTCTCAACAATAGGCTTTGATTACAGCAAGGAAAACATTTCTGGAACATGTTTCACACATTTGGAATCATTTCTTGAATTTCAAATTACCTAATAATTATGGAGTGTCAGCGAAATTTGCACGGGGTTTTTTAATAGATTAAAACCTCAAGGTCTGCCTTTTGTTTTGCAGTTATTGGAAATGCAGGTGAGTTGAAGGGTTAGTCTTATTTGTGTGAGGGTTTTTAAACATTACAAATAAGTCACCAAAATAATCCGTCTCCTCGTCCTCTGTGGACCATTAATGTGTACAGAAATTTCAGTCTCATAGTTGGTGAGACATTTTAGTCTGGACCACAGTGATGCCTGACAGACACGGCTATATCTAGCATGTTGAAACACAAACCAGTAGTAAGGGACGTTACACTGGATTCTCAGCTCGGGCTGCAGCTATTTTTTTTTTTTTTTTTGCTGCTTCATATGCAGGTTGTTGCATCTATTCCTGACTGAACTGCTCAAAAGGACAAATAAATGCCCAACGTATCATCAACATGATGAATCAAATTAATTGGAAGAAAATGTAACTGGAAACATAATATATGAGTGTTTATACGAATTTGCTTTGTTTGATGACTGATTGATATGTACATATTCCTGCTTTTGTACACCTTACAGAGGCAATTATAACCATGCGATGTAAGATGATCAAATGTGCATTGATCATTATATTGTGACTTTTTGCCAAAACACAACCTTCCCAAGGTTCTTCATGTCTGTACAGTAACTTCTTTTCAACTCTCCTGTAATTTTCCAGCAAAACTATGTCTCTGCAAAGGCTCTTTTTTGTTGTTGATAAAAGAGAAATACAGATGCAAGACATTTCATTTGAAAATAAACTATCCTGTAACCGCAGCTGCTTGCGCACTGAAGAGGTTTTATGTTAAATCTAATGACTCATCGGCAGATGAAAACACAGTAAACACAGTGTCTTTTACACAGTCCAAAGTTTGCAGAGAGTTCCAGCATTATTTAATTTGTGAGATTGTTGAATTCATTATATCAGTTTATCTGTCCCTGTTATGATTCTGAAGATGAACCTCATCTTTTATTTGCTCCTTGGTGTCATAAATAACAGCATTCCTTTTCATTAGAAACTCTCTGTCTTATCTTTGCACCGGTTTGTTCTGTAATCAATTAATTAATCATTTTACCATCAGAGACTTCAATTCAGTGTCTGATGTAGTCGCCAGATTCTATTTAATGATTTCATTAGACAGGTCTTTTCTATCTTCCAGATGATAGCAGACAAAGTCATCTTAAAAGTGAATAATATTTTTCTCCTGTTTCGTCTCTTTCTGTTTTTTTTTCTTCTGCCCAGTCTTTGTGTGCCTGTGGCATCAGCCTTTTATTAAGGGATGTAATATCCGCCATACCATAGGGCCAATACTCCTCAGGGCTTCTTTATTTCTCTCTCCTCCCTCTCTCCAGATTCACACTTTTTTTTTTTTTTTTTTTTGCTCACACACTCACAGACCCACACAACAACAGCATGGCAGGAGCTCCATCTTAAAGAAATGAGGGGAGCTGGGGAGCAATTAGATTCAGCTGGAGACATTTTAATGTGAATTCCTCGCAAATGCAGCGCTGCTTTCCTCTGGAGAAATCTCAAAGTCAAATATAGGATCTTTGATCATTTAAAGCCATATGGCATGGACTAACATGGTGTGTGCGTGTGTGCATGCGTGTGTGTGTGTATGTGTACATCCATGTGTTCCGACGATGTCTGCAAGGTCAAATAATGCAAAACTAATTTAAATGGCTTACATCCCTTGGTACAAGTTCAACCCAAAAAGTCAGGTAGGAGGTGTAACTCCAAGATTATTTCCTAAAATATTTACAAAATGAACTTAGTTGGGGATGAGTGGAATCATTAAGCTGAGAAAGTCAATGCTGATGCGACCTTGGAGATGAAAAAGTCTGTGATTTGTAAAGTTGGGTGTGACAACACAGATTACATCATCCTGTTATGCAGAGCCTCTGTAATTAAGGGCTGAAGAATCGGCAGAGGGAGGACATAGATATGGATGAGCACTGCAGAAGCTATTCACATAGGTGAGATATGTATCTGTGAGCTTTATTGGGAAGTGTATACACCTTTGAGAGTACAAATTAAGTTGAAAAAGAATAACAGATTTATTTAGGATTGATTATGTTTACTATTATAATTATTATTTTAATTTCTAATCTTTTTGTAATGTCAGATTGATGTTGCATACCTGTTTTTGTCTCAATAAATGACTGATCGACTATGAAAATGCTAGTTACAATAGCAGAAAAAAAAGGCCAAGATGATGCAACACGTTTTGAAATGGTATTGTTCTGTAAGTAATTAATGTCTCTAGGAAGTCACAAAAATTTTGAGACTGAGTATGAGTAAAATCTTATATTACGTACACGTATTTTGTTCTACATGGTATTAAGCCAAAGCGTGTAATACACCTGTCAGTCCACTACCGTCTCAGTGTCACATCTTTCCTCCCCTTGGCAAGAAAGGCCTATAAAGTGCAATACCACTGAAAGCCACTAGGGGTCAAAATATTAAGAGTCAAAATATAAAGTCAACATATTTTTCCTACAAGTCATTGTGGTGTCATTGTGGTGTTTTTTCTGGAAATAATTCCATCATTAATGTGATGGTGTGTTTGGGAACACGTTTGATTAACAGGTTTCTGGTATAGGTAGGTGGGGCTTTATGTCCTTAGGTTCTCACTCCACCCCTCACTCCTCACCAGCTCCAAAACAAAGACTGCGACGGTCAAAATGCCAGACTAGAGGCTAAAAAACGAAAGTTATTAAATTAATGGGTGACGTCACAGTGGGTTGACGCTTGTTAAAGACACAATCTTTAATCTGCAATCTAGCAGGCACAATGAAAAAACAGTTAAACTATCCAAAGAAACAATGAGTCAACAGTATTGCAGTGAGATTATAAAGAGCTGCTTTTGTTCATGAACACTAAGATACATTAGTTAAAATGATAATTCAAGATTCCCTGGTCATTACAACGAACATCAGTTTGGACAGTAGCAGTTGATTATTTAGCTTGTCTTTAAGACTGTGCATTAAACCACCATGTTATTTCTAACACATGTTGCACTTACATATCGCCACAGCTGACACAGTGAGAGGTAGCCTGACACCGAGCAGCAGGCACTGCTGCAGCATGTTGTCAGTATATTCAGTGAAAACCAGAGAAATGGCAAAATCAGCTGTTCAGAGAAATTAAAAGAGGTGTGTATCTGTCTCTCAGTTCACTGTTAACATGACCACTAAAACGAGCTCTGACTTGTTTACTTCCGGAAGTGTCGGTAACTTCAAACGTAAAATAAGGCAAAGAAAATGATTTCATGAAACTCTTCACATGCTTTGGAAATATACAGAATTATTTCTGCTGTTTCATACCATATTCATTCCCCCTTCAAAAAGACTGAACAGAAAAGCAAATGATTTGCCAGGACAAAATTGCAGCGTAAATAATTGATGTGAAAGTAATTTTTGACAGTCAAAATACAGACACATTTATAGCAGAAAAACAAACATCAATTTAAAATGTGCATTCTCTAGAAATCCCTTCCAAACATTTCGCCCTGAAGTATGTCAACAAATGTTGACTTTATGTTGTGTGGTTGAGATTAAATTAAAATAACAATATATTTCATTTCATCTTTTCTCGGGAGGGACAAGACATGTTTACGTGCTTCACTGTCGGCAAAGATGGAAGTAACAAATAGAAATTACTGTCATTCTCAGCTGCTGTTTTTTCCCTGCTAAGTGCATTTTCTTGTAAGTGCAAGTTCTTCTGAAACTATTTTGCTTTCACTTAACAGCATGGCAGGTTATCATAGCACTGAAGAACTACAGACTTTTACTCCCAAGTACCAACAAAGCTTCAATAAACAATGGCGCCTACATTTCCCTCAATTTGACCAGTAGCTTCTTATCATCACACCTTTCCTGCCTTGTAAATTCCCCCGTCTGCCAAACACAATGCTTGATAGCTTGTAACAGGATTTATGTGGTAACTTGTTTTTGTTGCCTAACCCCGATGACATCATAGTGACATCATCTGGGTCATTTGATCAGATTTATCAAAGATCCTCCAGAGCCAGAGACACATTATAAAGCTGAGTTGTACCTCTGTGTTTTGTCCTTCTTCCAGTAGCAATGCTGAGCAAAGCTAACCATCTTCTGCATCCAGCATCTAATTTAACTGGTGAATATGAGCGTGCCATCAATCTTCCTATCTATCGCTTGGCAAGAAGAAGTCAAAACATTTATTTTCCAAAATGGTGAAATATTCCTTTGACTGAACCTGATGCATAAAAATAGCGGCGTTCCCTTTTAAATCAAGTAAACCAACTGAAAGAAGGCTATTCATTTGTAAAACTTCAGACAGAAAATTATGTGCAAAAAACCCCCCCCCCCCAAAATCAATAAAAAGACAAGGTTAAAATATGGCTGGGCTGTGCAGGAAATACTCAAAGGCTTTTAATTTGAAATGGATGGAAGCGGCAGCTTTCACTTGACTAGTGGTGACGTCATTAGTCGAGAATTGTCTATCTCAAGTGGCAACCGACTGTGATGTAACCCATTGGTTTGTGAACTGCCGTTTTGAAGCGTAGGGTCTGGCATTTTGGTTGCCGCCATCTGGGTTTTTTTTAGCCAGGAGGGACCATATTGGGATGAGCAGGGGAGGAATAAGGGGTGGATCTGTCTGAGAACCTGAGGTTTTATGTCCCCACCCACCTGGACAGGAAACCTGACTGCACCTGAGGCATGTCAATCAAACCTGGTGAGCATCCACACATTCCTCTTTGAGGCCTTCATATTTATTTAATCATGGAATTATTTTTAGATGGACCACCAGAACACTGATCCAAAGGAGTACATTTAGCAAATGACACCACAATGAGTTGTAGAAAAAAAAAAATTGACTTTGTATTTCATGAGAAATTTATGCTTTTTAACTTGGAGTCTACTGGAGCCAGAGGTTTCTTAGAGCAAGCCCCGAGTGGCCCTCAGTGGTGTTTCACCTTAAGGCACTTCTATTATATACAATCTATGGTCTATCTGTAGTCTTGCAGACAACACAACCCCCCCACCAGAGATAATAATCACAACCCATAATTTAACCCTAATTGAAGTGAGTGTGCAACTTTGATCATTGAGTCAGTCGGTGACAGACATTCGTTTTCATTCTAATTTGTAATGATGATGAATGTAAAGCTGCTGAACATACTGTAATAATAGTTGCTTACATGGTTTGTCATCCCATCTGTTGTTGCTCTCGAAGCTCGCCAAACTCTATAAGGTATAAAAAGGTGTATCAGTGCAAATGAGAATGAAAAGTGACAACTGCTGGAATCAGTCTGAATTGAACTGGAAAGATCGTAACTTGAATTGTGTTCTCTTTTGAAGTTAAATGTTCTCAGTGCGCCCCTTCAATTTTTTTTCCTTCAGTAGATTTAAACACCTTTCTCCCACTCTGCACCACGATATTTTCTGTCTGCTTGTTCTTGTGCTCCATTGATGCTTTAATATGGACACAGCTTTTCTTTTGCTGCCACAATAGATTCAGATAGGACATGTGTTATTCTTATTCTGCAGTGAATTAATCCAGAACATTTCTGGGAACACTCTTATTTAATTCTAATTCAAAATACATTCACGTGGAATACCAGTGTATTTGTGATGCACTGCTCGCAGAAGGTTCTCTGGGATGCAGAGGTTTGGAATGTGGTTTCTGTTGCTCGAAGCAGATCTTTAATTTGACTACTTTGCAAAAGAAATCTCCATAAATATGTTGTAAATTGTATTCAAGTTTCACAAAAGCAACACTCTCTTCCAAGGCAACCTGTTCTTTTATTTCTGCGCGATTTCTGCCTCTTTAAAATTCAAGGTTTGTGTTTCTCCCTCAACACCAAATTGTTCTTATTCCGGGCGAGCACCGTCAAGGCCTGCCCCAGTGCATTTATAGAACTGCTGACTTGGTATGTTTTCGAGCACAGAGAAAGGTAGCAAGGTATTAGAAAAATACTCCGTCTCCTCACTCCACGGAGACTTAAACTAAATTTACTATGTGCGGTGACTGCCTCGGAGCGACGCTGCTCCCCCCTCCGAGAGTGGAGAGGAAGGGAGGGAAAGAGAAAAAAAGAAGGATAAGAGACAGAATCAGCCTAATCCTTAACAAGGGAAGTTGAGATAAAGTTTTTAGGTGTGCGTGTGTGTGCACTGTAGTTGTGTCTGTTCCTGTGCCTCCCTGACAGTATCATGGCAGTATTAGTGACAGTGTCAGAGCCACGACTGCATAGCTGTAGCCTGGATAAACCGGCGCACGAACAGGTCTCACCTCTAGTTAGTCTCAGCGGGACAGAGTCTCGCAGCGAACTGACAGAGGACAACTGCTGCTGCTGCTTCACGCTCAGTGCAAATATACCATCGCTCAGCGAGGCAGGGGTTCCCACTCACGCACCGGGCGCGAACACGCGTACACAGGTGTGATTAGTAAAATCTTTGGAAATAAATAAAAAAAAACATCTACAAATACACAGCATATGAATGTGTTGCATATGAATGACAGTGTTGTGCAGCGCTTTTGCGTTACTTAGCGAGTTAAGCTGGATTCATGTTGTCTAAACTGCATGTGGGGAACGAGCTTGGGAAACCTCCTTACTCTCGCTCCTTTCTCACGTCAAATAATGGGTGTTCTGTGAAGTCATTTATCCGGAACTAACCAACAATCCAACATTCACTCCCACTTTAAGCTCCGATTGGCATTTGTTAGTGTTTGTCGCACTTTTAATGTGTAACACTATCAATGTCTTCCTGGAGAAACTGTCTGAAAATGTGTCAGTAAAACTCCACGGTCAGCGGATCTCTGCTTCTCTGAAGGTACACGTTTGCAGACTGATGCAGAGAAGGGTGTTATGGGTAACTGTAGGTCGCTGAGAAACCAACCATAGCAAACAACCCTTAAGGCTGTCTGAAAGGTATTCCATCTGTTTCACCGGAAATAATAACTAGTTATGTTTCTCAAGCTGCGATTGGATCTCTCTTCTTTTTTTCTTTTTTTTAATTCATACATTCAGTACAAATCAGTATACAAAAAAACTTGAAAATCTTTTTCACTGGTAAACATTGAGCAAGCTGATTTGTAATTTCTGGTTGTCATCCTTCTTTAAGGTTAGAAATAACTTAAGCCTTTTTTTAATCATGTAACAAATTACAGATAATTTTTTTTAAACTTTATATGATAAATGACTGCCTCAAACACTGTTTTAAACATTACATTTTTTAATTGGATTCAATTTGCAGTTTTAATTGTATGCACTTTATAGGATCACATAGAACCTACATCAACGGCACCATTTTTTCTTTTGCCTGGGTTAAAGGGAGATTGCATTTGTGTGTTATTATTGCGTTAACTTCGACAGCCTGAGTTATTAGTGATGTAATGAGTAATATAACGAGCCAAGTGTGCCAGATTCAATCCAAAAGTAGGGAGGCCAAAAAGTGTGTGTGTGTGTGTGTGTGTCTACAGCAAAACGTAATTGAGTTTAGCACCTGTGCCAATATCTTTCTTGGGCCCCTTCCCTGGACAGGATGTCCGGAAGTAAGATCATTGGACAAACATGAGAATTTCGCAGCATGCCCTCTTCCCTCAACTTTTGAGAATAAAGCAACTATATTAAATAGGTCTAAGTGATTGGTCGAAATAATTATTTGTAATAAAACGGGCAGTTTTGGAACATTTCAAAAACACAAATAATGATGACCTACGTGACATGGACCATAACTCAAAACCAGAAAAGCCCAAGGTGGTACATGTTTATGTTAAACATATTACTCTTGCTAAAAGCTGATCAACGAATGTATTTAAAATGGAAATAAAATGTGCTCATAAAGATTGTTCTTGCAGCTCTTGGATCTTAACAGTACTAATATCAGGGAGCGTAGCACCAACCCTCTGGCAGGTTTGTCACTGGGTGGAGGCCGGAGAAGCTCTGCTTAACCATAGTGTGACTCGTGCTAAATCAGTATAATCCCAATGCGTTTGATTGGCAGGACGGTGTCCCTTTGAATTGATTAACCTGCTTAATTTGACCTATTGTGTGGGAGTAGACAGAAATGATTAAAAGGGGACACAATGATCCACAATATAACAGGAATGTGAGAAGAGGATGTAAAGTTGTACCCCTGCTTTCGGCACCCTTGCAATGAGCGATGTAATTACTTTTTCTGTTGAATAATTACTAATTAATTTTTCAATTAGTGAGATGTAGTGAGTGGTTGATTATACTCTCATGTCACAACCAGTACTCAGCACTGCCTGTGGATCCTTACACACACACTCTCTCTCTCTCTCTCACACACACACACACACACACACACACACACACACACACACACACACACACACACACACACACATATAGTAGCAGTATATCTGTGAACAGCAGGGCAAAACTAGACCACTGGGAGACTCAAGAAGAAGTCGAAGCACGGGGCTGCTAGCCTCCAGAAACCCTGCCTGCTGGAGAGCACTGAGACAAAAGCAAAAAAATAACCCAGAGCCATTTCACCAAGACCTCCACTGTTATTATCCCAGCGTCTTCACGGAAATAGACGGCCATTTCTGCAGGCGAGGACCTCGCAGCGCCCCACCACCCCTCACGAAATATAAAAAGCTCGCTACGGTAAATCAGACAACTGCAGAGGCCACTCTTTGCTGCCCAATGCCACACATACACACACAGAAATAGACTGCGGGCACACAGTTCTTTTCTTATTCTTTTATTTTTCTTTTCTAGTTTCCCAGAGGGGAAATCATCAGCTTTCTGGCTTTTATCACCCAAATAGAGCTCATCCTTTTTACGGATAGACCAGATACCCCCCGGTGTTTCTCACAGTGAGATTAAAACACATGTTTCGATTAGTCAATATAAATGTATTGACTTTTGGCCAATTACTGTGCATACGGATTAGACGGCGTTACCTTCCCTCACTGGCTTTCACCCTTTGCCATTTTCTTTCCATCTCTTGCCTCGCATCATTATAGCGACCTCCCAACCCCGCCTTCCCCTCTGGTCTCCCTCATACGGGGGATGCTGCAGCCCTCCTTCATGTCCCCTTTCCCTCGCTCTGTAATCCCCACTGTCTGACCCTCCACCTCTCCCCACGTCTCCTTCCATCTCCACCTACGTTGTGCTCGACCCTCGGCGGCTGCCCTCTGTAGCTTTTCCATCACCGCCGCAATCCTTGTCTGATTTTTCCCTAAATCTCTTCCCATCCCTCCGTGTCGGCGCGCGTCCCTGCTGTGATCTGGGTGACATTTCAACAGTCACGCCTGCCACGTTACACGGAGGTGGAGGGGGGCACTGCACCCCAGGGGAAACAGAGGTTCTATTAATGTGTGAGCGTAATGCCCATACAAGTGGAGAGCGACTCTCATTAATGTACGGCCTTGTTTTTTTTTTAAATACAACTTCGTATGGCCAGTGTGTGTGTGTGTGTGTGTGTGTGTGTGTGTGTGTGTGTGTGTGTCTTTCATTCAGTATGCAAAGAGCAGGAAAGAGGGGAAAAAAAAGAAAAGATGAGACAGAGGGAAGCGAGAATGAAAGACCATCTAATTACATGACAGACTTAGCCTCTGGATCTCGGTGATTGAATAGGGCACCCTTTCCTCATATTACTCCACAAAGCTTTCATAATATGCTCCCTCTATCTCTCGTGCCTGTCACATTTTCCTCCACAACTTGTGAAGGCTTTGCTGCAGCAGTGTGTGTGTGTGTGTGTGTTCAGTCACTTTGGCCCCAACAGGACAGCCAATTCTGGGACATGCTTTTCGCTCTGGTCCCCAGCTTTCCCCGGGCTGCCTGCCTGGGTTATATTAGTCCCCGATATATTGACCCAGTGAATGAGATGAAGCTTGGGTTGTGTGTTGTGTGTCTCCGTTTCGTGTGCGTGTGTGTGAGTCCTCGGGGGGATAACTAGATGTTACTCGCCTGCTGCTGTTGCTGTGCAGTGGATCTTACTTTTTCGGCCACTGGATAACAAGGTTGACTCTCTGCTGGAGGAAGTCTCAGCTTTCTGCTCCGTCTGGCTAAGCAGACAGCGCCTCGGCTGCAGCAGACTCCGTGGGCGTCGAGTTGCACTCCGCTGCTCCCCTCTAGAGAGCTTCTTCAGTGTGTCAATGGATGGTCTGGTGGGTGTTCGCACCAAAAAAGGTCCTCCCATACATATGCATGTGTGAGTTCTGGACCCCTGAGGAGGTCTGAATCGCAATTATTACAGAATTATAGCCTGAGGGAAACATGAACTTTGAAATGTTAAATATTTCCTTACATAAATATATTATATATTCCACAAGTAAACTTTTATTCCTTGACAGATGGATTATTTCGTCAGAAAATGGACTTATGTGCAAATAATTGACAGCTTCCCAGTTTGATCTTGTTCCACACGTCCCCGGGTGTAACGCGTCCAAACATCTGGTGCGTGTGGAAATTGGGACATCAGGTGTCGTATCTATACTCCGGTACTTAACTGGGTCAATTCAGTGCGCGTGTAGAATTCAGATTTATATATCGAGAGCATTAACTTCTTGTTGAATTTGCGTGAGCAGGCAGCGTTCGGCTGTACAGCACCAAGCCAGCTGCCGCTACAAACAGTAGAAAGGAAAAAAAAAAAGCCTAGGCACACAGACATTTGACAAACAAGATTTTAACCCCATTTCATCTCCCGTTCCACATATCGACGATCACATCACGGCTCTCCCTGACATCTTTTGCTGTTTTTCTACAAAACTGGGGCACTTTTTTTTTTTTTTTTTTTTTTTCATAAAAAGACTGGCAGATCAGATCTAAAGCCAAGAAGACCTGGCTGGGTAATTCAGCAGGGTGCGTTGGTTATGAAAAATATAAAGGTGACTGATCCGTTTCATGAGCGCAGGTCATTTCTGTGAAAACCTGTTGTATGGGATTAATTCCAGAGCTGGAACTTCTCGTCAGTCATGGGTTTGTCACCCTCCGGTGTTATTTTTCATCTAACTTTAGTTTCCTCTTTTTCGCAGCGAGACGTGACATTTTCCAAACAGACAGGTTTTAATAAAACATTTTGTATCTGCCACAGAAAAGGGGCCACTAAGTCTAGAAAACAGCTAACCTTGTTTCTGTGACAGGCAAGCAAAGCTTTGCAGAATATGACAGCGACGATAGCGTGAAGTGCCTCAGAGGAAAGTTCTGTATATTTACTCCTCAGTACACTTTGTGCCGTTCACAGATTTTCCTACATTCCATGGCCTCTGTCACCACTCTGGGCTTTGCTCTCCTTTACCTCCATCACATTTTCTCCATTATTGTCTGCTTCTTCAGGGACCCCTCTGGTGTGCTGTCAAAGTCACCCTCACCAGTCTGAGATGGACATGTAAACCCCGATGTCTATGCAACGACAACAAACAAAAGACAAACGCCGCTTATGCCCTGCAAGGAGACTTCAATTTACCCATATCTCGATTTGGCAGTGATCGTCCAGACTGATGGTCAATCAAAAGCGCATCACACGCTCTGAGCAAAAAATAAATTAAAGTCCGCTCGCCCGTGTTTTTCTCTCCAAAACCAATACCTTTCTGGTAAATGTATCATCCCTTGTGTCCACACGAGAGAAAAAAAAGCCCAGGAAAAAAGAGTTGGTGATCCAATAGATTTTCTTCAAGGAGAAGAAAATACACCAAAAAAAAAAGAAGATTCGAAAATATATTTTTATCCCTGAAAGTACAAAACAATTTAATGGCTTTCTAGAAGTTTTCTCCCCTTTTTTTAGATCACGAAAGGAAATTTAGAGGGTTTTGCCACATTGTCTGTGCTTGGGTTGGTGTATACTGTACAAGGCACGGGGTATATGGTTTTATGAGCTTTGGATTTTAAAGCAGCAAGGTCTAACTTACTGCCAATGATATCGTATAAACGGATATGAATGCCATGTGTTTATTTCTTTTTGTTTTGAAAGAGGTCTTTTAAAAAAAATCTTGTCAAGAATTATGTAGGAAAATAAGAGGTATAAATAAAGAGGCATAGGGCGCTATTTTTGTGAATCTAGGCTATTGACTGAATATAAAAGTGGACCCAGCTTCTGGGTCTGCCTTAGTCAATCAAACAGACCCAAACATACCTATCTTCCAGGCCTAATATCTAATTAATGAGGGAATGTTTTTCAGACGGACCACCAGGACATTGATCAGAAGGAAGGATTTTAGTGAATGAGAACTATATTGACTTGACGTGAGAGAAGTTGAACAGGAGTCTACAGAGTGAAGAGCTTTTAGGAACCAACCCCCAAGGGCACTTTGTGGTATTCCACTTGAAGACACTTCTGCACTGGCCTCACTTGTCAGACCCAGAAGCTACATCCACTGTTAATAGTAGTTAAATATTAGTACAAATTAATTTATACTCGTATACAAATTTTAAACATTATACTGGAATAACTGTTCTGTATTGTGTGTTGATGTGTGTTTGTTCATGTTCATACTCCACATGTATATACTGTATACTTGACAAAAAAATCTTGATCGTAGATTCAAGATTAAAAGCCTAGAAGACTATTTGTTGTTCTAAAGGATTAAATAACTATTTGAAAATATTTATAAAATTCAACATTTACAGGATCATCCAAAGGGTAAGTGTGAGACAGTAAATGAATGAATGCGGATAATTTGCACTCAGCACAGGAAGTTAGCATCCAGCCCTTTGATGTACACGCCTTGTCTATGACATGTTTTTTTGATTATTAAAATGCCAACAGATGCGCGACAATCTGGACCATCTCGTGTCAGCTGTCATTTCAACTCGACGGAAAGGTCACGATGCAAAGCGGTACGAAGCTTCCTCTGATCCAAACGAGAGATCAGAGAAAAGGCATCTTGCACTTTAAGCCCACTGCTCAAACTTTCCTCTTCGTCTGCGTGTTCATTGATTTGGACTTGATGCAGATCTTATGTAGGCCAAAGGTTATCACGTGATTCAGGCGGCGTTTTTTATATGAAAAAGTAGATGTACTTATGTGCAAAATTGCTTTTTCTCATGCCCGAGATTAGAGAGGGACGATTTTTATTTCAGCAAACGAGCAAGTTGACGAGGACATTACAGCCTGGCCTCCAACAGACCGGCTGGATCAGATACGGTCACATTTGGAACGAATGAGAGAAATGTCAAGTCTGAATCCAGAATAGCAATGAGACTCGGAGTGTAGCTTATCCCAGATGAACCCGAAAGGACACAGACAAAGATCATGTAGGATAAGTTTGTGCGCTGGAAAACCTTTTTCTAACTTAACCCCTTTGCCACTTTACATCCCAGCGGATCAACACAAGAGTTGAAGAACCACTTCTTGTTTAATGGATAACACAATTCAAGTTAAAGGATTTGATTTCCCCAGGAGTGCTCATTTACAGGTTGAATGTGTGTTTCCTCACCTCCTGTGCCAGCCAAATTTACTTTCACAAAAAAAAAAAAAAAAAAAAGAAGATATTCAAGAGTTTCACTTAAGTTCAAAAGCCAGTTTGGGGTAATAGCAAGAGTTTTTTACAGCGTACATTAGTTGGCTAAACTGCTCTTCACAAGGGTACTTGAGTGGTTTGAGTGATGCGGTCCTTAAGCCCCTGAGTGGTGAATAGGTAGAAGAGAAGAGGTGACACTCTTCAGGTTCTTTTTCTCCTTTTAGATGAGCTGATAGGAAGGGGTGAAGAGTGTGGCGAGCGATCACCGATGAAATACATCACTCCTGCAGACGGCCCGGCACAGATCAAAGAGGAACGGCTGCTGGGATGTTTCAAAGAGCAGCCGCCATCTCATTACATCCCCGGCTTTCATGTGAAATGTTGATGAAACAGACTGTCTTACCCCCGTCTCTCCATCATCCATCGGGTACAGGACAATTACATTAATTTAGCCAGTGAACTGCATTTTAGCTATTCAAAAAACGTCAGTGCCATCACACACAGCAAAACTAGGACCAGTGTTCGGGAGTGCCTATTTAAATTTTATAATTAAGTAATAAACATAACTATTATCTGGTACTTGTTTCTGAAAATAAATATGTAAATATACTGAAGTTACTCTTTAAAATGTTGGTGATTACCATAGACTGCATGTTAAAGTGAACGTAGCTTCCAGGTCTGAAAAATGATGCCAATACAGAAGCGCCTTAAACTTCAATACCACTGAGTGCCACTAGGGGTAGATTCCAAAAAGTCTCTGGCTCCATAGACTTCCATTCAACTTATTTAATTAAATAATAATAATAAAGTCAGTATTTTTTTTTCACGTTATGGTGGTGTTGTTAACTAAAGTAACACCTTCAATCCATCTGAAAATAATCACATCATTAATTGAAAAATAAGCCTTTTTGGGAGTCAACTCGAAGCCCAACAACAGCAGTTTACAAACCAAAGGGTGACGTCACTGTTGTTTGTTGTTTGGTGATTATAAAAAAGTTATCTCTGAATAAAGGCTTTTCAGTAAAAAGCTTTTCTGTACAATATTAATTCTGTTGCTTTGCAAAATTTTGCCACACAGGAACGTCTTCTGTCTACATCTTGACACGATATATTATTATTGCCTCTCGTCCACCAATCAAATTAATGTGCCTTGCCATAAGCAACCACACCGAAGCAGTTGGCCATGTCGTCGGATAAGACGAAGAGGTATTTAAAAAGAGTCATTCAGGAACCAGTGTGAAAAACTGTCAACCGTCCCCTGACCAGTTGATACTTCTATCATCACTCAACTTTGGTTTGCAGGTGACATTAAAGGAAAAGTCAAGGGATCATGGTGGTAGACCGACAGTCCACGTGACCTACAGACGAACATTGTAAAAACAAGCTAGATTTAACCACTTCCTGGCTCATAATAAAGTGCCTGCTTTGTTGCCTGAGCAGACCGACCTAAAGAAATTATGACATTAGATACAGTATGACTTGCAGCTCAGCCAACATAAGCGTTGTCTTCTGACTTCTTTCAATCAACATTGATCCAAAGTCATTACAGTTCCATTCAAACAAGCATTAGTTGACTCCAACTGAAAAAAGAGTCACCAATGTCTAACAGTGTCGGCCTAATTGTTTCAACGACAACCTTATTGTGCATAGAAATGCTGCTCCTGCTTTAGAAGCCAATATTTCAATAATTATCAATACAAGTACCTCGGCATTTAAAGTAAAGGATTTATTGTTGCTAAGTTTTTCACTTTTCACAAGTTCTCCTTTCTTCAAAAAGGTGTTTGCATGTAAAAGGACACAAAAAAGGAGCTCTGAAGACAAACAAAAGAAAATTGAAATAGAATTAAAGGGGAGCACTGCAGCTTTGGCCTCTCATAGTTTTGATATAGAAGTGCATTCTTGCGTTGTGGCTCAGTCCTGTATTGGTCTGACGAGCATCACAGACATAAATCATTAACCGAACCAGGAACAGGATTTCATTTTTGATTTATTTTTTAATGCTTAAGCTAATATATGACTGAAGCAAATCCGGTTAAATTGTGAAGCACAGATATTGTTTTTTTTCCCTGTTTGCACTTCACACTCTGTTGTTTGCTGGCTGTTTTTTTTCACCTGGAGCAGATAACTAGCAACCGTTTCCCAGAGGCCAAATTGCTAACACAGACAATTTCTGGCCCGGCATCAGCCCGGGAGGGAGCAGGATCAATTGGGGCCAGAGGGAGCCAGGTCACCTCTGTTGGGGCCTCAGGCTAATTTGGCCCCAACCACTAAAGACACCCAGCTGCCCCGGCTCCTCACCCTTGACCCTGACCCTGTTATTGTCCTGACAACAGCCATTTCTTGCACCTTACCTACCTGGACTGCCTTTTCTTTCTTTTCTTTTTTTTGGTCCAGTGTGTGGACCGTGTGTGGATCGTGACCTCAGGGCCGCATTGTGAATACAGATGAAGAGGAAAACTGAAACGGTCAGGTGGAAATGAATTGGGGTGGGTGGTGGCTGTAAAAGTGGTAATGTTCTCATGAAATAGCTCTAAGACGTGAAAGTCAAGCACAGACAAGACACACACACAAGCAGTGTAACATATCTGGGGTTGTGCTATATTTAATGTTCCAATAATGTTCCTTTTTATGTGTTGATTTATGTTTTTGTAACATGTCTGACATCAGGATCCACATTGAAACCCACATGTAAAATTTGACGACTTCTCCCTGACCTTCCGCTGCTTGTTCTGAACATGTTCTCAAAATTTGATTTCTTCCTGATCTGTGTAAACTGTCAGCTTTATTCACACTGCCTGCTATTTCCTGACCTCTGCACAAAATCAACTTTGACTTTTATTCGCGCAGAGTACACCAGACCCTCGTCTGTACTATCAAATATTAAGTACAGACAAAACTGTTTCCAGGCCCACTTTGATATTCTGCCTCTTGTCCAAAGGTACTTTCAGATTGACCTTTTAATGTTTGATCTCCAACAGCACATTATAAATTAGTATACATTAGGTCACGTTCATTGTCATAGTTTTACAATTTTTTTGAATGATTATAATTCAATTATATGTGAGATGTGTTACGTTTTGCGGCGTAGGCCAACATAGCTTTTCTGATGCCAGACTAAGCTAGTCAACATTTAAAGTTCCACATTTAAAAAACCTTGACGTTGAAATTCTGATGTCGAAAACTGTCATAATGTAAGGCAGATTTGACCAAATTTACTGTATATGCTGAAGGAATATAAAAACCTTAACCACTGATTGCTTGACGAGGGGGTTACAAATGTTCCAAGATTGCTTCTGTTAAACCCATAACCCTTGTTACCCTCAGCACCTGAGTTACACATGTTTTTTTAGACCACAGGTTGATCATGTCTGCAATTTCTCTATGCACTTGAAACTTGAGCAGAGAGCAAAGTTTAAAGTTTAAATCTTTGGGGAAAAGAAAAAAGTGACAGGAAGAATGTCAAAAAACCCCAAACAAACACCAGGTTGTGCACCTGACCAGATGCGCCATTTTCAGTCTTCGAAAACGTGAATGTCACACAAAACACCTCTCCAGGCTTGTTGCCTCATTGCTGAAGGCTTTCTGAAACAATTCAAAGGTTTCCGTTTGCCACAAAATTTGATTTCCAATATCTGTTCGAGTCCACAGAGAAATCCCAGACGCACCCACTGCTCACAAAACGTGTGTAAGGTAGGTGCTCCTGACAGTTATAGCTTCCCCTGCTCCGTGCAGGTCACAGGAGCTTTTTGATCCACATTCGTGGATGTCACATCCACTCGTCTTTATTCCGGTGACTTTCAAATAAGACATTTCAAAAATGTACTTGGAGTTCCGTCGAGACTCATTTCTACCGTCTACCCCTCAGGTCAACGGCACAAGGTAAAGCTGCAGAACATCAGATTCTGTGTATTAATAAAATACCTACAGTAAGTCTCTTTAGTCTGCTATGTGAATCCAAGGCCATTTCCCTTGCTATTTCACAATGAGCCAGTCATATTTCCTCCTCTTTCTCCGAGCCAGTCATCTATCTGCATGACCTCCAGCCGGGCCCGACCTTGTGAGAGGCATTACAGAAAAGCACCATTGAGTGTCGATGAAAAGAGAGCATATATTTGAAGATGCCACATTAATGATGTGACAAGCACTAATTCAAACTGAAATTCGCACACACACACACACACACACACACACACACACACACACACACACACACACACACACACACACACACACACACACACACACACACACAGAAGCCATCACACTTCCAAAGACTCAGTGAGACTCCTGGGAACGCTGGATCTTGATTAAGTATGGGGAAGGAGGGAGCGCGGGGAGGGAAGGAAGACACGTCAGAGTCGTTTAACGCAAAGTTATGACACTTTTATGAGGCCTGCTTTGAAAATTGGCAAATACAGTGTGCAAACACACACACACACACACACACACACTCCCTCTCTCTCTCTCTCTCTCGCTCTCTCTCTCTCTCACACACACATACACACACACAGACGCAGGTATGTCTGGCTTAACAACAAATTCCTTTACACAGCACATACCAAACTACAAACCGAGCATACTGATCGATGCTAAGCCATCTCTTCCTGTATGGTATCGTGTCAGCTGGAACGTATCCAGCTCCTGTCTCACACTCAATTTCTGATCCTCACTTGATGGAATGACCTTGACTCCGCTATTTCTTTAGCTTCATTTTGTCAACTGTCAGCGTGTCTGTGTGTGTGTGGAGGTATGTGTGTGTGTGAGCATAGAAACGGCTACGTGTGCTCACCTGTCGTGATTCCTTAAAAAAAAAAAGCAATCCTTTGTGCTTTTGCTTTTTGTGCACATAAGTTGGAAGCTCCCACGCTTTTGTCCCGCGACGCATTTGGAGTCTGTCAATCAATACCCTCCAATTACGAATATAATACACCCAATTGACTCTACGGGCGGGAGGCTAGATTGCAGCGTGAAAAGCTATTAAAGGGGTGCGGCGTGGCGTGCAGAGAGGCGAGCCCCGAGAGTTGTGTGTGTGTGTGTGTGTGTGTTCACGAGAAAGGATGGGGGAGCAGACAGGGCTGAATGGAGGACGCTGTCAGGAACTAATAGCTTTGGGATGTAGTGCTGGGCTGTGTGTGTGTACAGCAATCTCGCTCTGTCTTTGGGAGGAAGGAGGATGTGAGGTGTGTGTGTGTGTGTGTGTGTGTGGGGGGGGGGGGGGGGGGGCTTCTACACATGGGATGGCCTGGGCCTTTAAAAGAGGACTCTGTCATGTGTCATCTGCATGGATGCTGCGTTACCACGCCGGGCCGCGCCAAACCGCCTCCAAGTATACCGCTACATGGTAAAGTGACTTCTTCAAGATTGAAAGCCTCCTCTGCTGTGATACTCCTCTGTCAAGAGAGGACAGGCATTAAAAAAAACGAAAGGAGAAGAAGAAAAAAAAAGAGGGACTGAGGCAAGATAGCGATAGACAGTGAGGGGGTGTGGATGGAGGATAAAGAGGACTCCAGAGATAACTAAAGCATTTGAGAGACAGGTGCAATATAGAGGAAGAAGAAGAGAGTACAGGGTGGGAGGAAGCAATGCAGAGGGGGAGTGTTAGAAATGAAGGAGGACGATCTGAAGAAATGACAGAGAACGAAAGCCAGAGATAAGGTATTGGACAGCTATTTATTCTCATAAATATCACCACTGTCCTCTGGAAGGGGCTCAGGAATTCTCTCAAAATGGAGAGTCGGGGAGACGAGCAGCAATAAAGGAGGGAAAACGGAGACAGACAAAGAGAGAAATGAGGCTGAGATAATGAGCAATAAAGAGAGAGCTGTTGGCTTTTATGAAATCACTGCATTCTGCTCGTGTTTGTTTTGTCTCGATGTCACCGGCTCAGTCAGAGTCGAATGAGGTCTACGCTGAGATGGAACCCTGTGGTTTGATTCCAATAAGCATTTGTTATTGACAGATTTCTGGAGACTGACACAATTGCAGTATCACTACTGCTGTCAAATTATGCTCAGTCAAATTAAAAGCTGCCTGTCGAGGGCTGTATTGAAGATCTAATGCAATGCAATACAATGAATGGTGTGAAATGCTTGAAAACAAGGTTCTCATTTTAAGTTGAATGTGAAATCCCCTGACTTTACATTGACAGTAAAGTTGGCAAAAAATAACAAACAGTTCACCTTTGTGCTGATCAGCCAAAGTCCAGCCACATTATTACATTCCCAGCAATTTGTGAGCTTTATTGACTTCTTCACAGGAATTTTCAGTACAAACTTAAAGTTATTTTTACCTGCTTAGACAATAAACTGAGCAAAATATTCGTTCTATCTAGAATCTACCAGGGCTGGCCCGAGTAAAGATTATCCTCCACTGGACTGCAGCAGAGCAGTGATGGAGGCCGCATACTTTTTGAAGTACACATTAATGTGGAATAACATATCAAGGGTTGACTGACTCAATATTAAGACACTACCTAATGCAAAGCCTTAGTAACAAGGTGAGATTGTCCAGAACTGAGGCTATCAAGTGGGCACCTCCCTTCACTGGTGTTTCATCGAGGCCTCGGGAGTTACTTCCCTCAACACTCACACACCACCTCTGCTCTACCTGTTTTACATCTAAACTACTATGACATGTGTTTACATACTTTATCTTTACTCAAAATTCGTTGCCACAAATGAGCGCCACTACCATTCCTTTTTTTTATTACTGTTGATGTGACTATGAAGGGCTCCCTCTCCCAGAATTTAATAGATCAATAGTAGTTTCACAAACTTCACATCTGTCTGCCTGTCATCTACTAAAACAATCTGTTATTGTTTTGTCGCTATAGCTCTTGAAATTTGTATTTTCCTGTCATTTTTGCCTTCGTTAGCAGCTACAGGAAAAAGCACATCTTGACTGAAGCGATTGTTGACGAGCAGGAAGGAGGATTAAACATATATTATAGTCTAAATAACACATATAGAAAAATATTACAATTTGATAAAATGGCAACTGAAAACTTGGCCCAAAAAAATTATCAAATCTCCTGACTTTATAATTCCATGATAATCCAGAAATTCCATGAGCAGTGGGAACCCTATGACAATCTGTTTCTGGAATAGGACAACTGGACTGAGGAGGAAACATTTCAGAAAATAAGTAGTTTTGTCGATGTCATGGTGAGATAATAGACTTTTCTTTACTTTAGCTCCAGAGCTGCAAGAGCTGCAGTGTTTGGTCTGTGAAGAGAGAATCAATTATATTACTTCCAATGTCATTTGGTCACAGACGAGGGAGAAGAATCATTTCCTTCCCTTTACTTTAGCGACTGTGAATAAGAAAAACAATATATTCATATACATTTGAGCAGCTAATGCGTTTGGTAGAAAAGTAATACATTTCTAAATCAACATAACAAGGAGATATTTATTCTGAATGTCAGGACTTTAGCTACACATTAAGGATACAGATGTGCTGGGTGGCGTTTTGGAAGGAAAAACATCCTTTCCCTGCCAGAATTGTATGTCTGAAATTGGGACAGATTTCAACCAAGTTATGAAAACTAATTTACAGAATTAAAGTGCCCTGTGGACTTGTGTTTAGCTAGATGGCTGTAAGTGTCACATGTACTTCCTACCGTTATACTGCATAACAGTATGATATCATTATGTCAACAAGTTGGAATATTACCATTATCACAGTATAAGAAGTTATATTAAAAGTTATACCGATATTGCACAAAAGCTGAGGAGGAGTCGTGTATCTGTACCCTGACAAAAGAACCAGTAAAGGGCACCTGATCTGATTAGAAATTTGAAGTTATTTATATGAAAATAAATTACATCTGTTCTTCACCATGAAATGCATGAATAGGTGAGAAGATGAGTAGATTCTAACAGAGCAATAAAAGTATTGAAACTCTCCTTTATGCATTAATCAAATTTCAAGCAAAGTAATGTACCCTAAAACTTTTCTGTATAAACCTTTTTAGTTATTGGATCCCTGACTGGATGATATGCTTCACATTTTGGACACACTGCCTTTCTGGCCGCTCCCCCGGAGGCCTTAATTCTCCAAGACCCTCCCTTGATTTTAGTCACATCAGACATCAGACCCACATTGACATATTCTTCAATGTGCGAAGGAGGAAAAAAATGTGCAGGCCCGGAGAAGCTCTTCGTCTGCTACAGTTTCCAGGTCAGCAACATTAACCTTAAGCACATCCTCCACTACTGAGTTCTTCCTCCTCAGCACAAACAAGACCGGCAACTTTCTAACTTTATTTTACCCATTTATTTTTTTTTTCTCCCAGTAATGTATTCAGCGAGCCAACTTGAAGTAGATAGAGAGCAGGACTTCTGGAAAATACGATCGCTAGACTCGTCTGTAGATGTTCGAGGTCAATTACATTTTGTAGGCCTGATGTCAGAACCACAGGGTGGAAACCAAACGGAGAACTCACACTGCATATCCTTCCCTCATATCTCATCTTTTTTTCATGGTCTGCTGCTTCATCGTCAGCGCAATCAAACCGATTTTAAAGCAACCCATTCCAAACGACAAGTCGTATTGGTTTGCTGCTTTAAGGCAAATACCGACCCATAGCACAAACCATACATGTGTAAATCGCTGCTGATCTCTGACAGTTCAGTCGAAGTTTGTGAAACAACGCTCTCATGTAGCTGGAAAGCAGAAACCCGAGGCTGCAGTCCGTGATGCCAAACACGTGGAAATGATCTAGAATGACACCTGACTTTATGCACTGTACAATATTTACTGAAACTTTTTACATGAAAGTCATCCATGCATTCATTATCTATACCTGGTTTATCCCGAAAAAAAACATGGGGGAACTGGAGCTGATACCAGTGAAACACCTGGACAGGCCGCCAGTCCATCACAGGGCTAACACAGAAACATGTACACGCTCGCATTCACACCTATAGGTCAGACCGGCACATCAGGAACTTTGGCTTTCAACGCGTCTCCGCCCCCTTTTGGTGGAAAACAAGTGACACTCACTATAGACTTTAATGTAAAATAGCAATACAACACTAAACTATTAGAAAACCACCAGAGTTAAATGAGTTTATAAATAACCCCCAAACACCATGTCATGTAAATATATGTCTAGTCTGCCTGCAGTAGACCACGCCGCATAGATTAAAAAAAAAAGAAGCTTAATTTGATCTTTACCTTACTGGGTGTCGAAGTGAGAAACTTACCGGTAAATAATTTTATTTTTCAGTCTACAAATAATATTCTAACTCACATCAGCACTGTGCTCTGACAACTGACCGAGTTACATTATAACCCAGAGTCTCATTGTCTTCCCTTGTATAGAGCAGTGCCATAAAGCCCTTTGATCAGGGTAAATCTAAGGACCTGTCAGGGGGGAAAAAAACATAGACACGAGTTTTTCCACATTATTGTCGTTGCAACTAACTACACAACAATGCTCTGGCATTGCGTTATTATTTAAACCGGTTCGTTTAAAGCAGAAGTTTGGAGAAAAGTCTCAACTTCCTCTGATTCTCCGTTGCTGTCAATGCAGTGTGTGGGATTGTTTTCCCCCAGAAAGAAGTGTGGTGATGAAAGCCCACTCTGGATGACAAAATGCCAGGCTGATCTACGGGCAATTTATAATCACCAATTAACTTGGCATGCATGTTTTTGAATGGTGGGAGGAAGCAGGCATGAACAGAACATGCAAACTCCACATAGAGAGGCCCACGCCTCAATTCAGGTTAAAACACTGAACATGCTTGCTGTGAGGCGACAGTGCAAACCACTGCACCACCGTGCTGCCACCATTTAATTCAGTTTTACGTAATGAAGTTGGCATTTACGAACCAGAAAATGTGCTGGTATCTTTAATCAGCCGAGTAACTGTCACTGCGTGAGGTCAAAGCTATCTCTCTACTATCTCGCTACCATTTGCTACCAATGAATCTTCCAGACAAACAAGAGTTAGTTATGGAGTTCCACAAGGCTCAGTGTTGTGCCCGATACTTTTTACTTTGTACATGCTTCCATTAGGAAATGTCATCAGGAAGCACTGCATAAACTTCCATTGTTATGCAGATGACACTCAGCTATATCTTTCTATAAAACCAGATGAAACTAATCAGTTAGTAAAACTTGAAGCCTGTCTAAAAGACATAAAGGCCTGGATGACCAAAAACTTCCTGCTTCTAAATTCAGACAAAACAGAAGTTATTGTACTTGGTCCTAAACACCTCAGAAACTCTTTCTGTAATCTCTTAGTTACTCTAGATGACGTTGTCTTGGCCTCCAGCAAAACTGTGAGGAACCTTGGAGTCATATTTGATGAAGATTTGTCCTTTAGCCACCATATAAAGCAAATCTCCAGAACTGCCTTCTTTCATCTACGTAATATTAATAAAATCAGGAAAATCCTTCCTCAGCGTGATGCAGAAAAACTCATTCATGCGTTTGTTACTTCTAGGCTAGATTATTGTAATTTCTTGCTGTTAGGATGTCCAAATTACTCATTAAAAACCCTGCAGCTGATCCAAAATGCTGCAGCAAGAGTACTGACGGGATTCAGCAAGAGAGATCATATTTCTCCAGTTTTAGCTTCTCTTCACTGGCTTCCTGTTAAATCAAGAATATAATTTAAAATTCTCTTGATGACTTACAAAGCTCCACATGACCAGGCTCCATCATGTCTTAGAGATCTTATAGAACCATATAATCCTAGCAGAGCACTTCGCTCTCAGTACGCTGGTCTGCTTGTGGTTCCTAGAGTTTCCAGAAGTAGAATGGGAGGCGGAGCTTCAGTTTTCAGGCTCCTCACCTGAACCAACCCTTAGTTATGCTGTTATAGGCCGAGGCTGCTGGGGGACCTCGTTACATGCTGAGCTTCTTTTCTTTCCTCCTGCTCTTTAACTGACTCATACCTCACCATCCTTTTCTCTCCCATAGTTTCTTCTTATTGTCTGTTGTCTCCATTCAGTTCCCTCGCTCGCGTAATTTCTCTTCTTTCTTTTGCAGATGTCCCGTCATGGAGCTGCATGTCTCTGCCCTGCGCTTGTCGTCTCCACCAACAGTTCATGTTTTGGATCTCTATGCTGTCCTTTTCTCTCTCTGCTCTCCTCTCACCCCAACCGGTGGAGGCAGATGGCCGCCCACCTCTGAGCCTGGTTCTGTCGGAGGTTTCTTCCTGTTAAGAGGGAGTTTTTCCTTCCCTCTGTTGGAGGTTTTTCTCCTTTAAAGAGGAGGGTTTTTTTTCCCCTCCTAGCTTATGTGGGAATTGTTGAATTGTTGGGTTTCTCTGTATAATATTGTAACGTCTTGCTGTAAGGACTTTAATGTGTTAAGTGCCATGAAATAACCTATGTTGTGATTTGGCACTATATAAATGAAGTTGAATTGAATTTGTTCCTCAAACACTAGTCTCTCACTGTCTTGCCTTTCTTCTTCGTGATGGAGATTTGTTTACGCCCAAAAACTGTAGACCCAACTGTCCAAAGTCATAATGGAAGAGTTCTGCTTCGGGGGGTAGATTTTGCTTTTTTAATGTCACATTAGGAGCATCATCTCCGCTGTCAGACCCACTGCTGCTGAGTGCAAAAAAATAAAAAAAACAACAACATCCCAAACTCTACCAGAAATAAATAACATTTTCAGCTAATATTCGCCTCTCCAAAATACTTAACATGGTTTATGATCAATAAAACATCAGGCAGCCATCAGAGCGTCTTTGATCTGAGGCATTTCATCTGCGTTCTGAATGCACCGCATGCTTTCGGTATTCGTCTTAGAGGAGAATTGTGAGAGTCTGTATTTGTGCTCTCATGGACTTATGGGGTCATGCTGGGTTGTGTGTATTTGCACCCGTGTGGTTGAGTGTGTGTCGGGCTGTACGGGAAGAGTGAACACGCCGTGGTCAATGGGAGTATTGACAGAAGGCTCTGTGCAACCCATGTAAAATTCATGTACTGTGCCGCTTTTACAAAAGAGCCCCAGAATGGTTTCTGGAGGAAGATGATCTCGCTGCAATGGGAGGAGAAAGACAGAGAGGGAGAGAAAGATACAAGAGGAGGAAAAGTGAGAGCGCCTTCCGGGAGAGAAGGAGAGAGAAGGGACGATGATTCCTCTGGACAGTCGATGGGGTGAGTGAATCCAAAGAAAGGACCCCAAGCCTATTTGCAGCAACACTGTCACCCAGAGAGTGAGATAGCCAGACTCAGGATCAAACTACCAGACTTGAGCCGCTTACAAATGGAAATGTTCAACTTTCCCAAATGACCGAATTTACCAAATGCAGGACTGAGTGCTAACCAACCCATTTCTCTCTGTAGCTGTCATGAAAACCAAAATGCACACGTTGAGGAGTTTTGCCCTAAAATTGTGAGAATCAACAAAAATTGACGTGCCGAAAATAAAGTTGTAGAAAGAAAATGTCTAATTTTTGGTAGCTACAATTAAAAAATAGTCATAAGTTATCTCTTCCAATGATAATGATCATGCTGCACATCACAGAGATATTTTAGTGCCAGTCTATTTTTTTTTATTACATTTCTGGAACTCAGTTCAAACCCTGGGATCAAAATTACAAAAACATCTGAAAAGCTTGCAGAACTTTTCTGGTTTTTTTTGTAGTTTAAAAAAAAATAAAAATCCTGTCACTGAAACTCAAAGCAACTCTTCCATTGTTTAAAAAGCCTCTGCTCACACTGCACGGAGAAAGACAGACTGACTAAATCCTGACCAGCCCTTCCTGCAATATATCTCACATCCTCTTTATAATGCAGAGCTATTCAGCTTTAAAGCACATCAATCACTTCACCAATTTGAATGCAGGTCTGAAATGTGCAGTGTGAGTTGTAATGAAAAACTATTCATCCGTAAGTGAAAGTCTCACACTGATACTTCCTTTTGTACAGGAATTACAGAAAGTGATCATACTGAGATATTAATAAACAGCATATGCGACGCACGTCTTCTACCGCACGTGATTAAAACCAGAAAAATACATCACAAGAGATCAGCATGCTCGTAAAGGAAATAACTGACAGGTGATGGTGATGAGACGACATATCGGACACTGAGTAAAGTAAAGACACATTTCAAATAATTAAATATTAAAATGATCCTTCCCTGAAGAGCGAGAGGACCGACACGCCCCCCCCCCTCCCCCCCGGGGAGAGGGGTAATGGTAATAGAGAGAAGAAAGCCTCAGCGAGTGGGAGGTGAGAGTGGATATATGGGCGACACCGCTCTTGTAATTAAGCCCCCCGCTGGCTGATTGTGTTCTCAGAGTTTGCTGCACCGCGTGATCCACGTACCCCCCCCCCCTCCACTCCCCCCTCCTCCTCTCTCCTCTCTCGGCTAATCGCGTTTAACATGGCTGACGTCATAACATTGCACCCTTATTGCGTAAGTAGTGCTCGGTATGGGGTTTAAATGCATATTGTGCGATGCGATGCACGTTTTTTCTTTCATTTCGCGACATGGAGCCCAAGAAGCGGCGCGTGCAGGGAAGTGAAGTGTGAAGGCTGTCTGTGCTGGTAGCCTGTTTGAAAGTCGGTCTACCTACGGACGCCTGTTCTCCTTATTTGCTCCTTGCTTGCTGGTTTACGCTCATCTCTGAGCTTGTTATACTGAACACTTACAACATACAGGTGGCTCTATTTGGAGTACAGCTCTTGGTTTCTCCACTTGATGCCACGTTACCTCTCTTCATGGCGTCTTTGCAGACACACGTCAACATGTGGCGTCCCAATAGTAAACTCCCCGTACTTCTCATTGTCTCCTCCATCTTTTCTCCATGGAAACGTCTTAATTTTTCTCAGCGTGACCACCTAATTGCGTTGTGGGACACCTCTTGTTAGCCAATGGGGGGAGTTGTTCTGCTGCGTAAGCCTGTTTTCTCTCCCCCAGCTGGTTTAATTCACCGGCTTCATCCAGAGACGGTAGATTGAGGCCAAGGCGCAGTGTGAGGTCTGCTGATGCTTCTGATTTCCCTAGATATGCTGAGCCACATTGATACTTTAAAGCGTTGCCTTTTCATGAATTTCCATTCCCCGACAGAAAAGTGTAGCCCATTTCTGGCACAAAAATCATTCCACTACTTTACTCTGTTTATATTCATTGGAAATCATTTGTCCTTAGGGGCTACAGGAATAAAGACACATATTTTTGTCAGTCTGCCAGACAGTTCAACCTTTACACCTCGGTGGCATCACACATTCAGCACTTAAGAAAATATATTTTTTGAGGTTTTTACAGAACATCCAAATGCAAACGAGTTTGAGTAATCAATGGTGTCGATTTCGCATTTGCAGTAAATTTCTACACTTAATTCTCATGTATTCTTCAAAATACCTGCTTGTGGTATTAATAAAAAACTCCATCTGTTTTACCTTTTTTTTTTAATTTTTTTTTTTTTTTATACTATATGCTGTATGTTGTACTAAAAATACATATCTAGCTAAATACAGGTCCTCTATAACTTGACACTGTAAGATCTCTTGAATTTGGTAGTTACAGCAATTTATCGTTAATCCACAGTTTTGAGTTTTACTGTATATATGTTCACTTCATAAGGTTTTGGATTCTTCCAGTACGGCTGGATACCAAATTTCTATAATTTTATGGTATCTCGGTAGCATCTACAATCTAGAATCAAAAAAGGTTTGGTCATTCGGTACCAAATTCTGATACCGACGCTACATTCAACACATTTTGTTTTAAAAAGCATAACTTTTGTTCAGTTAATACAGAAATACATCTCATCTCATTTGATGCTTTTAATGGTTTTACGTGAAGCACTTTGAATTGCCCTGTTGTTGAAATGTGCTGTACAAATAAACTTGTCTTGCCTTACAGCCATCAAGTTAGTGTCTACTGATTGCATGTGAGCAGTTCGGAAACATTGTGGTGCCTCACAATGACTTGCCTGTGAGGTATTTAGAGGACATCTGTTGTGGTTGCAGGGGAAAAAAAACTGGATTACACTCACCCCGGGAATCGAATTTGAGGTATCTCTATGGTACCCCTATCAAACATTTTTGAACAGTACCAAGCCCTATCATCCAGTCCGTTTCTCTTTGCCTGTTCACAGAGAAAAGCCAAGAAATTCTGACTTTAATTTTATTTTGTAGAAGAAGAAAGTAGAACATAAAATACTTCCATTAAAGCATAATGTCAATCCAAAAATAGTTTAGCTTGTCCAGCTTTTCTTTGAAGTGCAGCAAATTTATTCAGTTTATTATAACGATACACTCTCCTGTCATGCTGTTAAAGTGGTCTGAGTGATTTTTCTGGCAGTTAGCATTTTCTCAGATGGTCGACTTTTCACTTCTCAAAGGTCAGGAATTATCCACAGTAGCAGCAAATCGTGTTGCTCTTTAGACACTTATGTCTAAGTAGGCTAACACTTTAGATGCCAAAAACAGACTTGAAGAAACACACAACCCTGGAAACATCAAAAGGAAACTGCAGTCTTTTTCAGCCTGGATTTAAGTGAATAATGGGGACAATAAGTTGTGAACTTAGTCCAGTATTGAGCTGTCAATAATATTTTGGGGCAGTTACGCATTGTCAGTATAGATCCTCTAAAAATGCTTGTTTTTGCCACTGACAGTCTCAGACTCCTAATATAATTGTCTGACAACATTATGGTAACGATACTGAACTGGAATGGTCTGGGAACCAAACCGGCTGCTGGCTGAAGGACTTTCACTAAATACTGGACCAATTTCAAAAACCAGTCACCCTTTACACTCATTTCCATAACCTTATTACAGTAATTACTCATTAGCAAATATAATGCATTACGTTACTCATTGCCTTGGATGTCCTGAAACAAATCAAACCTCTCTGCACCCACATGTGTTTAACAGAAGAAAACAGTGGTTTAACAAGCAGGTCGGCCTCCAGTTTGGATTGATCAACTGACGAGTGACAGCCAGCGTAGCCTCTGTGTCCCAGCTCTGAATAAATCTGCCAGATTCTTGAATGTACGAATACTCATGGTTAATATTTGCAAGAAGACAAGCCCACGCGGCACTTTGGAACTTGGGGTTGAATTTCTCCTCCGAAACTAACATGGACCGTCTCTGTTAAATGAAAGCCAAGCTGATATCAAACCCTCCAGTTTAGCCTTAACTCCCAGTAAGAAAGTGAACAAGCTGACAAGATGTCAAAGTAACGGAGCTCTTCTGGAATTCTTAACTGAATTTCTATCTGTAATCAATGACAATACTCAAAAGTCATCACATTACTGTCAGGTATTAAGTGATTAAGTGATGTGTTACTGTCCAACACTGATCAAGACATGTAAGATCAGGAATTTCTTGGCTGTGTGGAGTTTAGAGTTGCAATTTGCAAAGAGATTGCGTGCAACCAAAGTGTCGTAGGAATGAACACTGCTGAAAGGCCAAAACACACCCGCCCCAAACAGCAAGCATCAAAACAGCCTCCCTTTTTAGTTTATATGTACAACTGCCACCCTGGCGCCAGCTCACACACCACGACACATCACAGCGCCATCATACTTGTTACTTTAATGATCAGAGAGGTCAGGTTAGTTATGGGAATGCATCCATCTAAACCATGATGCCCCTTTTGCAAACAGCCTGCTGTGAAACTGTTGAATGGAAAAAATCTCCGTCATAAAAAACCCAACATATTTTTGACTTCTGAATTTTATGAATAGTAAAATAATATCCCGACAGCTGTGGTGGAGCCCCGTGTAACACATGATTAGAGTGCAGCTTATAAACTGTAGCTGTGTGAGACAGCTCACCTCTCTGAAGTGAAGTGCACAGTATCATTTGCCTTTAGATGCTGATCGATCTTGCCTCCATGTCGGGGATGATTTATTATAAGTAATTAACAAAGTTATTGCTGTTGTTCCACATACATGCAGCATTCAACTCTCTGGCTTTGGAGATGCTCGTATGCGTCCAGCTGCTGTATGAAGCTGAAAGTATTAAATAAACTCAGAGGAAAGACTCCTACAAACCGCTGGAGGCAAAAAAACAAAACTTTAGCTCCTATTTTGCCAAAAGCCTGATTATATCTATTATTGTTGAGTCTTGTTAATTTAACCTGTCACTGACTCTGTAAATGTTGAAGTTGTACTTTTACATACATTTCAGTTTCAGTCTGTAATAGACAGGGAATTGTAGAGCAGAGTGAATGAGGCAAGTCCTAATTAAATGACGGATGTTTGGGGATTTTGCAGAGGTCTGCGTGTCAACTAAAGACGTGAACTGTGTCCTTTGCGCTCTCTGTAGGACCAATGTTAGTGCTGAAATGCGGACAAAGCTTAACGTTCAGACTTTGTCTTGTGTGCAGGAAAAAGTATAAATATAAATATTATTATCATATATAATTTTTTTTCTCATAAAGGAGAGGTGTGAGGCTTCCTCTTATATTGGACGTGGATTTAATTTGGGCCATAAGACAGGCTGAAAACGTATGTCTTGAACCAAAAAGCACAAAGTTATTGAGGTCCAGAAATATTCAGAGCTACATTGGATTGACTGTTCAGGTGAAATCTAATTTAAGTAGGGGGTGACATGAGTTTAAGCTTGTGTCTGCATGTTGCTGAAAATATTTTTATGGTGTGTGGTCCACGCGCTGCAGAGCAACACTTCCTATCAGTGCTGTGGCACAAGCTTGTTTTTTTTTTTTAGCTTAAGTGTTTGATGAAAATCGACATCTCCACTAGCACTCCACCCAGTTTGAAGGTTGTCAGACTATATAATGAGTTGGCTGTTATTATCATCTGCCACACATATATAGGCTCATAGGGGCCTCCTAAACTTAAGTACTGGACCTTTGTCACCATGACAATGATAATAAACTTGTGGTTGACACTGTCAAAAATTCACAGTTTGTTTAGGTGTAGACATCAAAACTACTTGGATAGATTTAGTTATCAAAAGTACTTGATATGGTTTAGGAAAAGATTAGACTTTAGTTTATATGTGACATGGTTGAAGTTTGGTTAGGTTCAACGCTCCAAAACTGGCTTAAGTTACATAAAAAAACTTACGTAAATTAACCTACATACGTAAATTTAAATTCACACAGGACACGAAAGGGACAGGAATAGCAGTCTTCTGGGTTAAAGTCCTGTGTATGATCCATCCAACCGCCTCCACACTACCTTCTTATGAGGACTTTGTCAATCTTTATATTACTTAACCTGACTTCCTCCTCTGTTTCCGTCATTATTGCCCAATAAAGGTCACACTTACTTTAACATTCTAGCCTACTAGTAGGTTCAGTTAGCTTAGTAGGTTCAGTACTACTGGCTCATGTATTGACGACCGATGTGTGAGGATAACCACCTATTCAATAGTTAGACAACAGTCAGATCGGTTCACCACTCAGACATATCCCCTGTGCCGTCACTTGAAATTGCCTCTGCTGTTAGCAAGTGGTTTAGATAAGTACAGCTCTGCACTAACAGTCAGTGAAGGCAGGAGGAGAGGTCGTCCACGTTTGGCCCTTAAGTCTCTGACACTACTTTCTACATTGAGTTAGAAGTGAAACGAACTGTTATGTGGTCAGTATAGATAACTGTATTGCCTTTTTACCTGTTCTATGAGACATGAGTGGACAACTACAGTATTTTGAATTTGTCATGGGGGTATGTTCAAGCTAAAATGGGGTGATACTCTTCGATTACCACATTTACATTACGTCAAATTTTAAATCTGACTGAATTAATAAAAACTTTACAAACGGTGAGTTCGTTTTCCAGTCAATAATTTGCTATATAGCATGTATATTTGGAGTACATCCAGTCGAACAACTTTTCTCAGCTCTGCAGGCAGTGTGATTTGGACCTATACAACAAACAGGTGGCGAACAAAGCAAATGCCGTACTCTCCGAGTCTGCCCTTCCTCACATTCTGTATTTAACATGCTTCCATCTGTTCGGCAGTCTTGCAACAGCTGAGAAAAGCAGGTCAAATGAGTTCTGTACATCTGCTGCTTTGGGCTTTTGAAACTTTGCTAAATAGAAAAAGGAAGATTGCGATCAGTTGTCAGTCATGACAACATGTCAACAACTGGTGTGTTTGATAGTTGTAATGGTGATGATTTGCATTGTGCCTCCTCTGAGAGATGGAGCATTAACACCTTGTGCATTGGCAGCCTTCTACCTGTTGTTTACTGCGTGAGTAATGATGCTTTTAATACTAGAAATGCCACTAATTGCTCATCGGGCAAAGAGAGATAAAAATTCAGCTTGAAGGTAGAGGATAAAAAGGTGGTGTTCCGGTTGCATCCGTTCTCCCAGCAGAAGGAACCTCACACTTCTCTACCCCTTCAAAAACATACAGTGCCTTTTGTTTTGTTACCAGCACTTTAAGTCAGATGTGATGAAATCATGCCCTATTCAGTCTTGATTTAACTTTTAATACATAATTACTGACATTTTTTCTGCCAAAGTTGAACTTTGTCATTAGCCTATTTAGCAACAAAAAGTTTAACCCTCGTGTTGTCCTTGGGTTAAAATGACCCGCAGCTGGGTTCAACCAAGTTCTATTTTATTTCTATATTTTCATATTTTTTGGGATCATCGGTGACAAGGATGCTGTGAGGGTTTCTTTAAACCAAAAAAAAAAATCCCCAAAAATATAAAAATATAGAAATAAAATAGAACTTGGTTGAACACAGGTCATTTTGACCCAAGGACAACACGAGGGTTAAAGTGTTGTATGTGATATTCTTCTGTTGAAATATGGGTCCAGTTTACAGAGAAGGGCAGTCCTGCTGCATAATGCCTTCTTTGCTGATAACACTCCTGACCTTTTACTTTTGAAAACGCTGCAGGGCTGTGGGTTCCTAAAAATCTAAATTAAGAGTCACTTTAGTGAAGTTTACTCATGCTTCAGAGATCATCGCAGCCCTAAATGCTGAACTGCTCTTGAGTACGTTTAGAGTATGAGGCAACAGCCAGTAACAGCGACTTTAAATAGCGGCTTTCTTTGGCTCTATCATGGACCATCATCCAAATCGCTGTGAGAAGGTAAACAGGAGACAGGCCAGACAGAGTGATGTGCTTCTTAATGTCGAACAGGTGCCATGTTCTCATTATCACACCCATAGCAGCTGGGAGATGCTGGAAAACAGCCTCATCATCAGGACGCCGCGGTACATCGTGATTTTGAAACTGTGTGTGTGTGTGTGTGTGTGTGTGTGTGTGTGTGCAGTTGTTTGTGTAGCGTCCATACAGTGTGTGTGTCTATGTAGATGTACAGTATGCTACCACTCTGTAAAGTGTATAGGTTGTGTGCACGTGAATATGTGCATGCATGGACTGATGAAATTTTGTTTTCTTTCTGTGTGCATCTGGCATTAAGGCAATTAAAATGCTCCATTGTTTTTGATTGCAATTTACCCCTTAAACACACAGTAACACAATTCGACTGGTCTTTAACCTCCTAAATTCACTCCCACTACTCCGCTCCTCCACTCCCTTCACTGGTTACCAGCAGCTGCCCGCATCCGTTTCAAAACATTGGTACTTGCGTACCGTGCTGCGAACAGATCAGGTCCAGTCTACATCCAGGACATGGTCCAACCTTACATCCCAGCCCGCTCCCTCCGCTCTGCTTCCACCAATCGGCTTGTTGCTCCCTCACTGAGCTAAACACTCAACAAAATCACGTCTGTTTGCTGTCCTGGCTCATAAATGGTGGAATGAGCTCCCCACCGACATCAGGACAGCGGAAACTCTGTACATCTTCCACCGCAAACTAAAAACACACCTCTTCAGACTTTACCTTGAACAGTAGAACTTTAGTAGAACTTAAAATAGAACTTACTGATAGAACGTTGTAGTTTGGCTTTCTTGAAGAAATTGTATTTTCTTTATTCTTGTTGTTCTGGGTTTTGTACCCTCATGGTTGAAATGCACTTATTGTAAGTCGCTTTGGATAAAAGCGTCAGCTAAATGAAATGTAATGTAAAAAATTATATATTTCCCTCCAACTTCTTCTTTTTCAGCCACACTGAAGCCTTTTTTTTTTTTACCTCCATCGCCCCGTGTGACTGCCCGTCCCAGAAGTGCGGGAATGTGTGAAGTGTGTGTCGAATGTAGATGGAGTGGGAAGCGGCGTGTCGCCCTGTCACTCTGTGTGGCCTTGTCACACTCGGGCTGTGTGGAGTGGCTGCGACGGCTCTGACATGTCCTCTGGCCCTGCCCATCAATTATAGATGGAACCAGGTGCCGGAGCGCCGATACTCCAAACACAAAAAGTATCACACAGAGACACACACACACACACAGGTAGGGGTAGGTTCGGGTGATTTATCACGGCACAAACAAACATGCTTGAATAAACAAAATGAAACCATAAGTGAAAAGTGTCGGTGGATCTGGAGAGAGATTAAAACATTTTGGACTGAGTTAATGCCTGGCAAGTTTTCTCCTCTTATACAACACAGAGGTAGTTTACAATGTTAACCAGTTCAGAGAACTGCAGCGATCCAGTTTTGCAAACCAGCATCGCTTTGCATCTGCAAAGCTCAGTATAGGAACCAACCTATTACCTTCATTTATATCCAAGTCGAATATGAACATGCCCCGACCCGTTGATATAAGTTCAATCAGGAGAGACGCGATCTGAGTGAACAAATACAGAATTTGATTGCCATGAGCACGAACCAGAAGAGAAATGTGAGGGATGTGAGTCTGAGGCGATTAGACCCCATTATGATGTCATCATATTTAAGGCAGTGCGTAGTACAGGAAACCCTAAACCGTGGTACTCAATATGAAGACTGAGGGTTGAATACGGTGGAGGCTGACATGACAGCAGATACAGAAGAGACAAGAACAGATTCTAATTTTGACGGAAATGGAAGTATTGGCTGATTTGAAATTTGATTGGTTTATCGAAAACACCCTGAATTCAGGTGCTTAGAAGAAGTGGGAAGAGAGAAAGAGAGAATTGAGGATAATTGAGACATAGATAGTCTTTCTGATTGAACTCACATTGAGCCTCATTCCTAAAACCTGACCTGTGATTACACACATCAGCTACACACTCACTCATTCACTCACTCACTCATGCTCTATTTATTTACCTGCACAACTGGCCAACATCCTTATGGAAAACAAATGTTGAATAATAACTGAAAATATGAAAAACAACAGCAACAAGGGCGGCACAGTGGTGCAGTGGTTAGCATTGTCACCTCACAGCAAAAAGGTTCCAGTTTCGAATCCGGTCCTGGGCCTTTCTGTGCAAAGTTTGCATGTTCTCCCTGTGCTTGCGTGGGTTCTCTCCAGGTGCTCCAGCTTCCTCCCAAAAACATGCACCTCAGGTTAATTGGTGGTTCTAGAAATTGCCCTTAGGTGTGAATGGTCTTTGTTTCCATCAGTCTCTCTGTGGCCCTGGGAGGGAGGCTGTAGCTCAGTCAGTAGAGTGGGTTGCACACCAATCAGAAGGTTGGTGGCTCAGTCCCCAGCTCCCCCTGCCCACATGCCCAAGTGTCCCTGAGCAAGACACTGAACCCTAAAATTGCTCCCTATGGTGTACCATCAGTATCTTGTAAGTTGCTTTGGATAAAAGCATCAGCTAAATGTTATTTCTTTTAAATTTTTTATTTTGATTTTATACACTTTATTAATCCCCAAGGGGAAATTTCTTCACTACAGCAGGGGGGCTCTCAGGGGGGAACTGCTGCAGCAGGCTGCCACTAGCGCGGCGCCAGGTAACCTGACCTGAGGTGCATGTTTTTAATGTAACATATCTTTCTCTTATTGGCTTATTAGTAGCTGTAAGTAAACTGAACTAACGTACAGTGGGTACCTATGGGGCCACAAGAGAATCATACAAAAACAAGATCACAGGATATAATAACTAAATAAAACTGTCTGTTTCTCAAAGGTTCCTTCGACTTATTTCAAAATTAAGACCAGTTAATAAGGCTTTATGGACTCACTAAACTATAGCCTTATCTTGCGTGACAAGAAATGGAGAAACATGAATTCAAAGCACAGTTAACATTATTTGGCTGATCAGTGATGTCCTATTATGGATGGATGTGAATTAAGTGGAGAAAGGTTGTGTTGTTGGTATTCACATAAAAAGAAAAAATACTGGCAGCTCATTTTTGAAAATATCAGGTGATTTACGTGTTAAAAATAGTGCTCGTTCATTTTCATTACTCCAGAAGTAAAAAAAACAAAAAACGCTGCCTTTGTGCATTTAATTAATTTTTTTATCAAACAGCAACCAGCAGCGATGTCACACATTGGTTTCTGAACTGCTTTGTGATTTGACTTTTTTGGCCGTCGCCATCTTGCCAGCTCAGAGTCGCCAGTCCATCACAAGGCCAACACAGAGAGCCAGAAAAAGACATCCATTCATGCTCACGTTCACAGCTACAGGCAATTTCTAATCACCAAATAACTTAACATGCATGTCTTTGGACGGTGGGAGGAAGCCGGAGTAACCAGAGAAAGCCCACGCAGGCACAGAGAGAGCTCAACACAGAAAGGTCACCGGCCAAGGTTCAAATCCAAAACCTCTCTGCTGTTTACCTGTATCTGACAAGGTGCAGGACTCTGAACCAGTTTGCCACTGAAAATATCTCTATTTATTCATATAATGCATTGTTGATGTCATATAGAGGTACACAAATGCAGTCTTATCATTTAATAGTTGGTACCCGATGGTTTTTCCTGCTGAAATAACAGAAGATACTAGCAGATTTTATCAGCTGCAGCTAGATAGCTTGTTAACTAAACATTGTCGGCAGCAGACTTTTTAACAGTTCTATCTGAGCTGTATTAAAATGAAAACTCTGTTAAAAGAGCCTTAAATATGCACTTGATGGCTACACACATAACATAGTTGTGATTTAGCACCCTTTGTTTCCATCACAACAGCACAGTTTCTCCTCCAGTAATTTGTGCTCACCGGATCTTCTCTTCCATACTCCGAACTGTCTGCGATGGAGAATGAAAAGCCGGGGTGATGTATGCAAGGAAGCTCGGCAATCGTCAAAGCATCAATCAAATGTTTTAACGCCGTGTGTTCTATTCATAGAGAGTCATTAATCACAGAAGAGGGAGTCGAGCCGCAGCATCAAAGAGCCTGTAGCGACGATGGAGGCGTCAAACTTTTTCCTGTCTGAAACTTGAAACTGAGCTGCCTGTCTGTGGTGTACAGATCACAGCGAAATGTAGGCGTTAACCTTCAACACAGCGGAGTTTGATAAATATGTGTTTCCTGGAATAAGTTCATACTTCTGAGCATTGTATGGGCATTAAAACGGTATCAGTCCTGCACATCAGTGGGTTTTTTGTGCAGGATTTAGACACACACACACACACAAACTGAAACACATTGCAGCTGTGCATGTTTTTCCAGCCGACAGTATATCGATCAGCCTCTCGTTACATTATGATATCATCCCTCGCAGTGTTATTCACACCATTAGACAGACAGAAAATAGCACCATTGTGAGTTCTGCATCATTCCGGTGCCCGGGGCGCTTTAATGCCCATCCAGATGGATTTCTTAAAATTAACATTTTCCAAGTTGCTCAGCAGTTTCCTCAATATTAATTCATGACAGTTACTGAGAACATGAGCGGGGCAATGACAGGAAATCCAAACGAGCAGTTTAATTTTTAGTGCAAATCAACACAGTGTACGGGTGCATTATAGCAGCACAGAGATATGGTAGTTATGTATTAAACCAATGCAATGATGGAATTCCAGGCACTTAGAGACACGTAGGATGCTCCGAGATTCACCATTCAGGATATATACAGGTATGTAATTATAATTTTCTCTTAATAAGATATGAGGCCTGAATCAATCAAGGATGACGCATACGTGAGAGGAGTCTTTTTAAAGATGGAAAGACGACATTACCTCCTCTCATTAAATACCAGGTGGCTATCAAGAAAATTAAATGTTGTTTTATACTATAGTTAAAAGTAAATTTACTTGAATAAATCATTATAAATAACTCAGCCATTTTGAGTAAATCATTGATGTGTGTGGAAAAAAAAAAAACTGGGAAAAAGTCTAACTTTTATTTTGAAGTCTACAGAATTTCTGAGCTGCACTTTTATTTTTCAAGAACATACGTTTCCAATGACCCAGCAGGCCTGCAGCTACATATGGCAGAAACATCCAAATGTAAAGTTGTCACCTGCATAGTTATCTCTCATTGACGCATTTGCAAACAGGTCTAGGATCAGATAAATCTGTCTTTTTATTTCATACTTTAAACTGTTCAATTTAGAGTCTCAAAACCAGATAAGCGTAACCATATTAAACATGTTTGAATAGCATATACGGTATGTCTGTAACTCAAGACAAGTCTGCCTTATTTCATGTTTTAGCAGTGTACGAAAACATTGTGTATTACTGCACTATTTATCTGTGGAATAGATTCAAGGGACTCAGAAACGTAATAAATTCATGTTGCGAATAAATGCCTGAAGAAAAATGTGGGTCCTGAGGCTGGACCCATTGATAACTCCTAAATAAGTGAAAAGCTTCTCAGAGACAATTTTGCTTTTAAAGGTCGCCAACCAAAAATGCAGGGAACCACTTAGTCAAGATAACTGCCATCTCCAATCAATTATAGCAGTTACATAAATTTGGATCCAACTATTAGGATATTTTTAATGCAACAAGAGAAGGACGTTAAACACGCAGATGAGCCAAACATTACAACCACGCATCGTTGAAGCATCAAGTATGTGATAATAACGGCACTCGGGGATATATTAGAGGGTGAGTGAAGAGTCAGTGAGCTATGTTTATGGGATACAAATTCTATTTGAATTTGGCTGATCAAAGAGCTCTTGAATTGTTACCTCACACCGCATGTGGTTGTTTACCATCTGTCCCATTAGAATTTATTTGTATGATGAGAGAGGAACTCTAGAGGACCTCTGAAGGTGCCCTGTGGTATCCCTTAAGCCCTTTAAATTCGGTAGTGGAGCTACAACAGACTCTTCCTGGCGTTTGCTCCTCCTTGGACCACAGCCCCCTTGGACCCAGCTCCTTAACACGCGCTGCTGCTCCAACACTCCTCCTCACTTCATTTGTGAGTGGTCATAATGTTTTTAATGGTTGGAGTGTGCTACGAGCCAGCAGTGGCTCACTTGAGGGGCGCTTTGCTCAGGTGGGGGGGAATGCACTCACCACTTAGTGTTTACACTGATTGGACAGATAATCACTGACATCATTGTTATCATCAGCATATCATTAAAATAATTGGATTAATCATAAATACTCACAGCAGTGCTCCCTTCAGGTGGTGAGGGGCCTGACGGTAAACTGCATCAAATTCTGGCTGCTACTATTCCTCGAGGACAATTGTTTCCTCTCCTGCATAGAAAGAGAGAAACTCTTGCGCACGACACATTCAGGAAACAAAAAACAAAAACAAAAACGCAGGGCAACTAGCTTTGTCAGAGGAGAGAGCTGATCCCCTGAGAGAACTTCTCTGTAGAAAATAATGAAAAGAAGCGTGTTTAAAAGGCCTCGTCTGAGCAGTAACAGCTAGCTTTCCAATCCATCCAGCTGACAAGCTCATATTCAGCGAACCTAAATGCAAATGAGGCAACTCAAAGCAAATAAATAGACTGCTTTGACATAAAATCATGTCAGAAAAAACAGAGCACAATGACGACAAATCATCATATATCTCCCAGTCATAGAAGAATTTAGGGAAATAGATATGAAGCCTGTGCTGAAGTAGCACATATATAACGATGTCTGAAGACAAAAATAATGGTATTCAGTGAGTCACAATGCTAATCCACTAACCGAAAATGAAACCCTGTGTCTTCAGTGTGGGAGTGACAGCAGTATGACATATCTGAGGTTGTCATGCACTGATATTTCAAGACATCCAACTGACATCAAACGCTGTCATTCTGTCATTGTCACTCTCTCCGTCGTGATTTATGTAACAAATTGGGACTCGGCTAAGATTGTCATCAGGATAAACTGTGATGTTTCTATTAATTGAGTCGGTGCAGCAGGGGTGTTTGTTCTCCCTGTGCCGCTGCTCTCATTTGTTCTTCCAGGGCTTTGCACTGTCTGTAATATTGCAGTAGTGAGTGAGGGTTGGATGATAATTGTTGTGGACACGATGAAACGGACGGAGGGGCACCAAGTGGCTCTAAGCTCCTATAGACTTAAGTGGCTGTGGTGGATCAGTAAAGTGCTTGTGGAAGCACAAGGGAACCGAATCCATCTCCTGTTTCCTTCTCTTCACTTCACAAATGCAGCGCAGTCACCGAACGCCCTGCTCTCCTTCATTACATATTCACCCGCCGCCACCCCTCCTTTTCTTTCTCTAATTTCCTCTTTCCTCATAAATCTCTCTTTGCCACATTCGCTCTTCTTGCTCCTCTCCTCTCTTCCCTCGCCTCCATTTTGTAACTGAAGCATGCTCGGTGCTCATCATTTCTGTCGAGCTCCTGATTCACTTTCCTGTAGCCCCTCTTTCCATCTATCTTGCCAGCTTTTCAGCAATGCAGCCACCTCCTCCACCTTCTCCGCTCTTATCTCCTCATCCTCCCATCAGTCTCCATCAGGGCCGACTGCTGCCACTTCACACCTGTCTGTCCATGCATCTCTCTCATTCTCTCCCTCTCTTTCCAGCACACAGTTCCCTTTGTCTTCCTCCATCCATCTCTCTCCTGGCGAACAGACAGGCGCGCACTACTCCGACACCAACAAGAGATTGGAGCAGTGCTGTTGGGGTTTGCACCATTAGAGCATTTTGCTCGCCACCTGTCAATAGAAGAGGCTGGAGACAATCTTGTTGAATGTCAAGAAGACTAAAAATACCCAAGGTCGGATTTACTGAAAGCAGGAGCCAAGAACTACCTCGTGCTGACACATTGTTAGTATTTCTTCATGTGTCAATGTGTGTGAGAGAAAAAAGTTGCCAAAGAAAACATGCATCCTTGTGTGGTCAAAACTGTAATGTCCAAAAAATAAATAAAAGAAATTCGGCAGTGATGGCGCCCCCTCGACTTGTCTTCTCCAACAAGGTGGGAAGTTTTGGTTTCGACTACTAACTAAATAAAAATGGACGTAGACTGGCGGGTCTGACAAGTGATTCCAATGGAAATGCCTTAAAGTGCAAAACCACTGAGGGCTGGATACCAAAAAAAATCCTCCGTCTCCCAGTCAAATACTGTCAACTTCTCTCATAAAATATTAAATAAATACATTTTGTCCACAAGTCATTAAAGTGTTATTCACTGAATTCACTCCTTCTGATCCGTGTTCTGGTGTACCTTCTGAAAATAACTCAAAATAATTCAATAATACCAAGTGTGTTTGGGGGCGTGTCTGGTCTGATGGACATTGCCTGGAGTGTAAGTAAATCATATTTGTCCCCCACTCACCTCCAGCTAACCCTTTCATCCCTTTCGCCACTTCTGGCTCCAAACAAATTGCAGCAGCTGAAAACAACCTGGATTCTACTCTTCCCCCTTTAAACTGCATGAGTCTCTGTATAAACATAGATCCCACACTGCACCAACCACAACTACAAAGTATAATCTCAACCTGTCTGAAATATTGACAGCTCTCAGCAGTGTTGCAATTCGTAACACAAGTTTATACTCACTATAATGTTATCATAAGTTATGTTCTTATATCATTCACAACTAAATCTAAAGGGGCATCATTGTTATAGGTATTGTGTAAAATAAATCATCAACATTTTTGAAAAATCATCTTCATTTTATTGGCTGCCAGACAGTGAAGATATACAAGGGGCCAGTAAAACTCTGGTGTACTGGCCAAGCGGGCCATTAGGGAAGATATGTTATGTTGAACGGTGTAGCGTGAGTGAAAAATAATGAGTGATATGAATCAGTGCTGACATGAAGCTTGGCTAAGTAGCTTCCACCTTATGAACGCAATACAAACTTAACAGCACGACAAGTCCTCCCAAAGGTTCAATGTCATAATGGACAGATGACTTAAATCATCATAGGTAAGCTTTTTCAAAAGTGGAAAAGAAAAGCTTATTTTATCAGCATCAATAGGATGTAGAGGACTATGATGGTCTATTGGCAGTTATGTGTCTCTGCCATATGAGCGTGAAGGTTTGAGAGTGTATTCATGGAACTGTCCAATGTCCTTTTTTGGGGGGGAAAGTGAAATAAACATTCACAATATCGAGGAGAATTTAAATGGGAGTTTGACTTTGGTGTCAAAGTGCACTTCATAAGGTGATTTTCTCTTTTGTAAGACCATCAATAACATCCATAATGCAACAGTGGACAATATTGCTGCATAAAGTATTGCTCAGACACTGATATATGACATTTCCTTGCCTACAGGTTGAAATCAATATCCTACGAGTTGTTTTCTGTTAACTTTGGTCGACTTGGAAAACATGTTTTTTTTTTGGTTTTGTTTAGGGCAAAAGTGCTCAGAAAGTTGACAGCAGAAAAAGTATAATGAGAAGTTTGTGAGGAAAAAATAAAAAAATAATCAAGAGAAGCAAGTGAAGACATTACCCTTGGAGACTGAATGCGGGATAAAAGGCAGCCCATACAGGAACAGGAGGACAGAACAGGGCGCATAAGCAGGGAGGAATCAGTGAATCTTTACGGAGCTCCAGTCTTTGCTGCTGAGAGCCCACGGTATAAATCATGAATCATTTACAGTCTCTTTCCCTCAGGAGCCTGTGTTTAAATATTAATGCTCTCCATTCAGATCACAGCCACCCTGACCCGCATAGCTAGGTCTAGTCCCCAAGGACGGCATGTCCGCACCCTCCCTGCTCAGGCACACATACAAAGTACTTCCATGGATCATCTGTAGGCATAGATAGAAAATACCAAACTCCTAAAAAGCCCGTCATATATCATGCGGCCCCTGAGGTATGTGTGCACACATAAACTCCAAATGCCCACAAAAGTTTGCTCTGCCCTGATGCTCAAACATCTCTCCTTTGTACATACAAACACATGATCGTAAATCGGTGGCTGTTTATTTATTTTTATTTTTTTTTGGGGGGGGGGGGGGGGGTTGCAGCTGGACGACTGCAAGCCCTTTTCCCGTCTCTTATTTTACGTTGGCTACCAAATGGAAACTACAGGACAGCTGCTGGTTCTGGTTTGCAGACCGGCTGGAAATGTGGGTGGTGAAACTAAGTTATGCTCTCATGCTCCAAAACTGTTTCCGTCAAGCTGCATCTGGGTGGCCCAGATGACAAAACGAAATGAGTTTCAACTCTGGCAGTGTTTGTGGGTGGAAGCTGGGGAGGAATGATGTTTTTGTCATTACAATTTCAGTTCCTACTGGTTTGTGAGGCTCTTGTTTTGTGGTACAGTATATAAATAACAAAACGGGCCCTTTGTCCTCCAAACTGTTCAATTTGTCCCTTTGAAATCAATCATTTTCTGATCCGCCTGAGGTTTGTTTTTTGTCAATTAAAGCACCTGTACTTGCTTAAAGCAGCTGTAATGTTTGCCGTTTGTTTTGCCACTTGGGGTCAGCATGACTGTAAACACCGCTTTGACATATTATCACATGTATAAAAAAATGGAGGTAGTTTCCATGTCAGAAATGTGAAGCCGATGTGGATGTGCCTTTAAGTGTAATTCTACTGAGGGCCACTAGGAGCTGGATCTAAAAAAAACCTCTGGCTCCAATAAACTCCAATCAAAAAAGCATCAGAAGTCAATACATTTTTTTCAAGTCATTATGGTGTCATTAGCTAAATTCCCTCCCTCTGATCAGTGTTCTATTGTTTTTTCTGATTATAATTACATCATTATTTAGATAGTGATAGTGATATGTTTGGGTGGGCGTGCCTGGTTTGACTGACATGTCTGGGGTATATTCAGGTTGCCAGTATAGGTGGGTGGGCAAAGTGTCGACAGTTTCTCAGTCAGATCCAGATCTGGCTTCTCTCCAGCTCATCCAAATATGGTGACTTTTTGCTCTGAAAAAAATGCTTATTTAGATATCCAGCGGACAAATAGCAGTATTATCATTGATCTGGAGTTGTGTTTCGCAATTTGATGAACATTAGGCCATATTCACTATCCTTTTAGCTCTGGTTTGGTCTCCACCAACTAACGGAAATGTTTTGCTCTATGGCAGGTAAACACTCCAATATGTCTGTTAACTAGTTGCTAACCTTGTTTGCCTTTCATTTGTTGCTAGACTGGTACCATACAATAGATTTTTCAGAGCCATTTTGCAGACAGCGGCAGCCTGTAAACGAGGCTGATGAGAGAAGTGAGCGTGAACCGAAACAGTAAAGTTGGTGGCCGTAAAACCAAAACATTGAGCTACAGGAGGTTAAGCCGAGTGATAATTTACTATAAGTGACCCAATGGTGGCGGGGTGTGGTTAGCTCAGCTGCAGGGGGTAGAGAGTGGGAGGAGTGGTTCAGGGAACGGTGCCAGGAAGGTGTAATGAGCACAGCTGAGCCCAATATGGACTAATGAGCACAGCTGAGCTGGAGGTGGACTGATGAGCTCTCCCCTATAAAGTGAGCAGGGAGAAGGAGGCTGAGGGAGGAGAAGTCAGAGATGGGACGGACGCTCGGATGCAGGGCAGGAGATCGTCGGCACAGAGACATTGGTGTGGGGTCAGGGCGAATAAAAAGCATTTATACCCGAACGTGTGTCCAGGAGAAACCCCAGTAGCATACACCTTCTACAGTGGCACCCGATGTGGGGGATGGACACAGGTGAACAGCAGAGCGGAATGCCGACGCAGCCGATCGCCGCATTAGGGCAGATGCTGGGCGGGATCGCAGTGATGCAGCGCGACCAGGCGGAGGCGAACCGCCAGTTCCTGGGCGCGTTGCAGGCCCAAGCCGAGCGACAGACCCGCGCCTGGGAACAGCTCTCGGCCCGGCCAGCGGCAGTCCCACCAGCGCCAGGACCGTTGTCCTTCACCGGAGTGGCCATGCACAAGATGACGCCGGGGGATGAAGTCCAGTCCTTTATGGACATGTTCGAGTCGATGGCGGAGGTGTGTGCCTGGCCGGTGGTGATGTGGGCGGTGCGACTCCTGCCTCTCCTGACAGGGGAGGGGCAAACAGCGGCTCTGGGGCTGCCTCCCGGGGCCAGACGCCATTACGCGGATGTGAAAAGGGCCATTATGGACCAGCTGGGCCTGTCCCCAGAGGACCACAGGAGGAACTTCCGGGAGGCTAGGCTGGGGCTCGGGGACCGGCCATTCGCCTTCGCTCAACAACTGAGGGACTCAGCAGCCAGATGGCTGCAGCTGGAGAGCGCAGGAGGAGTGGTGGTGGACAAGATCGTGGTGGAGCAGTTCACGGCCAGGACAGCATCATGGGTCCGCTGCCACCGTCCAGCGACGCTAGAGGCCGCCATCACCCTTGCCGAGGTCCACCTCGCGGTTCATCCCAGCGGGCAGGGGGATGGCGGTCGGCCGCCGGCTGCAGCCCGACCAATTCCCGTGCCGCGGAGGAGGATCCAGCAACCGGGGGTGGCCCGGGCCCTGCCAGCTCCGCGGGCACTAACACCCCCCAGGTTACCCGATCCTACGGGTCCGGCCGGCCCCGGCACCCTTCCCAACCTGCAGGGGGGTCCTCAACCGCCAGGGCAAGAGTGTTGGAGGTGTGGGCAGCCCAGACACTACCGGAGGGAATGTCTGTTAATGGAGGTGGGACAGACGGTTAGTGTTGCCGGCCCTCCAACACCCTCCCCCGGTCCAGGAGCGATGTATCGCGTTCTGCACCGGTTCCTGAATTACGCTCCATGGAGGATTTTCCACTTGAGCAGTCTCGGGACGATACTCTTCGCTTCGCCTTTGACCAAGTGATAAGAATTGATGGTCAGCTGGTGCGCCCTGACGCAGCGCCATCATATCCACATTTTTTATTGATTAGGGACAGGCTGTATAGAGTGAGTCGTGACACTCAGACAGGTCAAGAAAACACCCAGTTGTTGGTGCCAAAAAGCTGTCAGGAAAGGATTTTCCAGGTGGCTCACTATAACCCGATGGCTGGCCACATGGGATATGATACAACTCTGGACCGGATAATGGCCCGATTTCACTGGCTGGGCATCCGGGGTGATGTGCACCATTGGTGTGTATCTTGCCCAGAGTGTCAGCTGGTAAACCAGCCGGCCATTCCGAGGGCGCCTTTACATCCTCTACCCTTGATGGAGGTCCCATTTGAACGTATTGGCATGGACCTCATCGGGCCATTCCATCGGAGCGCACGCGGATATCGCTTTGTGTTAGTTCTGGTGGATTACGCAACACGATATCCAGAGGCAGTGCCGTTGCGCAGCATTTCGGCAAAGAGTGTTGCGCATGCTCTGTTTCAGGTCATCTCCCGAGTCGGAATCCCGAAAGAGATTCTGACTGACCAGGGCACCCAGTTCATGTCACGAACACTGAGAGAACTTTATGGGTTACTGGGCATTAAGTCTATTCGGACCAGTGTTTATCACCCACAGACTGACGGTCTTGTGGAGGGTCCGAATAAGACTTTAAAGTCCATGATTTGTAAATTTATAGACGATGATGAATGTAATTGGGATAAATTGCTTGATCCTCTGTTGTTTGCAGTGTGGGAGGTCCCCTAGGCCTCTACGGGATTTTCTCCCTTTGAACTGCTGTTTGGCAGGAAACCATGAGGGGTGCTCGACCTGCTTAAGGAAAACTGGGTGGAGGGTCCGAGCCCCGGCAAAAATGAAATTCAGTACATCCTGGACCTGCGAGCAAAACTCCACACACTGGGTCAGATGTCACATGAGAATTTGCTCCAGGCCCAGGAGCATCAACAACGGCTGTACAACAGAGGGGCCAAGCTGAGGCAATTCACACCGGGAGAAAAGGTACTTGTATTGCTTTCTTCTTCCAGCTCGAAACTCCTCGCCATGTGGCAAGGGCCCTTTGTGGTCACACGGCGAGTAGGGGACGTTGACTATGAGGTGGTGCGGTCTGACCGGGGTGGAGCTACACAGCTCTACCACCTCAACCTCTTAAAAGCATGGAGAGAGGCGGAGTCTGTTTCTCTGGTGTCCGTGGTATCTGAGAGAGAGGAGCTGGGGCCAGACGTTCCAAAGTCCACCAATCCTGCCTTGCTCCCTTGTGACGCCCATCTCTCCGGGACCCAGAGAACAGACATGGCTCAGTTGCAGAAGCAGTTTGCTGATGTGTTCTCCCTCCTGCCAGGTCGCACGAACCTCATAGTGCACCACATTGAGACGTCTCCGGGCGTGACGGTGCGGTCACGACCCTACAGGCTGCCTGAACACAAGAGAAAAATTGTTCAGAGAGAATTGGTGGCTATGCTGGAGATGGGAGTAATAGAAGAGTCCAACAGTGCCTGGTGTAGCCCCATTGTTCTTGTTGTCAAGAAGGACAGATCTATTCGGTTCTGTGTGGACTATCGCAGGGTGAATGATGTGTCACGATTTGATGCGTACCCAATTGGTGAGACATTGGTGTGGGGTCAGGGCGAATAAAAAGCATTTATACTCGAACGTGTGACTCAGCGAGTCATCTGTGTCCAGGAGAAACCCCGGTAGCACACACCTGCTACAGACCCCATCTACATTAACTGTTGGAATACAATCCAATGTTTAATATAGAAATATTAATTAGTGCAGCTTTAAGGTTTGGAAAAGTTTTCCTTCATGGTTAAGCTGATTGGAGAAGATGTGACTTGTACTATGGCCTTTGGTGTCACTTATTGGTGTCTGAATTAAACCATCAGTTTCCCAGTTGAGGACAGCTTCCACCTTACAGAGGATGTTAGCATCGACCCAAACTGTGGCACACCTTGGCTGGTGAAACAAACCACAAGGAGAAGGTGAATTAATAGATAAAACTTTCTTCTCCACTTATTGGCATAAGGAGAGGTATTGTATGTGTGAATCCCAGTGTGAAAGCTCGAAAAAAAGAGCACCGAGCTAAATCACATTTCAAAGCCAGCAGTAGCATTGACAAAATACCCTTCCAGTTCCTGCTCCGTCTCCTTACCGTCCCTATTTCTTCCATTGTGTCTTTCTTGTTAACATGGAGGGCATCCCTCCAACACGAGAACACTGAAGATGTGACACTAAAACAAACAGTCCTGACATCTGCCACAACCATGTGAACATTTCCTCAATCCAGTTCAGCAGAAAGATGAGAATCCATCTCGAGCTTACACTGCCAACACCCCAATTAGTGTCACCTCCTGGAGTCTGGAGCATTCCTCTACGCGGCTCCTCTTCCATTTCACTCTTTGTTCTGCCCCTTTAATTCCCATCTTTTTAGCCCCAGGCGCCCTCACACATACACAGGTGTCTGCTGCTTTTTCCTAATTCTATCTTTTTTTTTTTCATCTCTGCCATTGTTGTGTTTTTTTTTTTTCTCTCCACTATCTGCTTGACTGGTTCTCTCTCAGCACTCTTTTAATATGGCCGCTGTTTAGATCAATCCCTCCCAATCAATACTTAATATCAGAAAGAAGCGCTGGCCTTTTGCTGTATGTACCCTAGCGTATTGTCAAGACACACCGACCATCGTCTCCATTCAACCTATTCACACCGAAAGTAATGAGATATTGAATTGGACTGAGACACACGAAGGTGGCGGCCAATACTGTACCATCCACAACCGATGGGTTCTCCCAAAACCCTTGTCCAGCAATAAAGCACCTGATCATATTTGACATCAGAGCCTCATTTTTCTTCATTTGTTTCTTGGTCTCTGAACAACGTGAGCTTCACATCGACTGAACCGTCCGCTGATTCCTACGTGAGTGAGAAAAAGTGCGTAATTGACATGTATTTCACATGATAAATGAACCCAGTGCTGCTGACCTCTCTGCACTAAAAGCATACACTTCCAACCACGTGTATTTTGAAGTGCCTACTTTCAAGTGACTTCTTGCCTCTTAAGATATTCCCAGGACTCCCATTTACCATGCATTACAAGTCTAAGTGTATTTGCTGGGATGAGCGGGCAGCAAGCAGAATTTAAGTATGTCTTGCATGCCCTGTATAATGTATCATGTTAGGAGCCTGCAGCTTTTTAATGGTCTCTGCTCTCATTATCCAGTCTGTTTTCTCACCGAGCCTTCTGAGAGTTCCCCCTAATGGAGGGACAAATAGATTCATACGAGATCATAATTACAGCATTTTTAAGCAATAAGCAAGCCATCACACGCAGGTAGCCGGGTGAGTCTCAGCTGATGCGGCGGGATCTACTGGCAGCACCACAAGCATGGAGGAAGAGGGAGAACAGTCCAATCAGACGGTGTCAGATTACTCAACGATCTTGTCTGTCATTCGTCTCTCCACCCAAGTCTTGCTTCCTGTTTCTATCTGCTTCCTGTCTCTGGGGTGACGGATGGGGCCTTTGAAGGACCCGAGCATCATGTCAGAGTTGCCGGGCGCTGATTCTCTCTGTCAGCCCCGGATCCGACTGCCTCAAATGAATAGGAGCAGATGACTTCTTGAGAACTGGCTAATTTAATTGAGACATCCTGCGCTATGAACGCTTTCATTTGCATATTCCAGATACAAAGAGGCAGAGAATAAAATTGAGAAATCGCCTTCTGTTGGTATAATTAAGGAAAAGAAGAAAAACTGTGGTGAGCTAGAATGACAGTGCAGTTTGACAGCTTTTCCAAAAAAACTTTCGTGCTATCTACACCCAAACGCGCCGTGACTTCACGAGACAATTCGGTCGTCTCGCAAGTACAGACATCTATTGTAAAAGAAACAGTGCCAACAACCAGGAAACTAATACAGGCGGGTAATTGACAGCATATCTAAGACAGAAAGCATGTGTCCAAATATATCTGGCAAAGCTCCCTGTGTTGTTGAAACGGTTATTCACTTCCCTGCCAAGAGGAGCTCATGCATAAACAACACTGTCATATTTATATAGGCATCCCCGCGGAGTCCTTCCACTATTGTGCTGTTATACTAACTACCTCAGCTGGGGGAACATGACAGTATCGCCACAACACATGTTCATAAGTGATTAAAATTCACTCTCCCCATGCAGGCCTCTCTTATCGCCGACTATTTTTGGTGTTTCTCTGCCGCGGTGAGGGTCACCAGGGGCAGCTGTGGGAAGCAGATAAAATATTTTATTTTTCATCGCCATTGAGTTTGGACGCGCACACACATGCCGGGGAATGTGTTGTTGCAGGCCGTCCTCTGGAGTGCCGGCTTGAAAAAAACAGATTCCCTCCGTAGCACTTGAGGGTTATTATTCTCTCTTCTTTCTGCCCCTATCTGCGGCCTATTGTTGGAACACTGGGTGGTTATTGGGTTTTGTCAAAGCAGGCGAGGAATGAATGGAGGACAGGGGACAAGCTTTGTGCCCACATTCTCTGCTCCAGTGCCGTGGAGCAAAAGTAAACCTCACATATAGCCTCCGCCAGCGCCTCGCAGGATCCCGGATCTCAGAGCAGCTCTCTGAAATGATAACAGACAGTTTCTTTGGGTAAAACATTGGTGAATAATTGTTTTTCTGCCGTGGCGCTTGGTAATTGAATAAACTGTGGAGAAATTATATTTTCCTAGTGTTCACTGACATATCTTGTCGTCGCCACTTAAAGTCACACCCGAAGCGATTTCAGAGGGAAAATATTAACCTCACACCACCTCTCTGAGGCAAAGAGCTGTGTGCAAGGCTTTGATGAAGCATGACTTGGTTAGACTATTTCTGAAGGCAGAGAAGAAACCAAGAAAACCAGAGTGGGTGATTTTTTGGTACCATATTTCATTCAGATCTAGTTCCCCTCAGTCTGCATACAGTGTAGGCCATATATTGATTTCACACCATGTCCTCAATCAGTATATACATTTCTACTTGGTTATTCTCAAGAGATAATGTTTTCAGGAGAGAAAGATCATCTTAAATTTATTCGCCCAGTGATGGCAGTTGACCTTGTAAACTTCTCCAGCTGGCAGCAAGTAAAGTTTCACTCCTGCTCCCAGCGCCACGATCTAATGAGGGTTTGTAGAGAAAGATGCGGCTGCTATCTGCGGGGCCTTGTTGTGAAATTAAAGGTCATTCTCACTGGATGAGCAACCCTGATACTTCCTAACTCTCTACTCGCTGGCCAACGGGGAAATCAAACGCTATTAGACCGGAGAAGCGTCCTTTATCATTGCGGTCATTATCATCCGAATCATCACCCCGGCCACGAAGCATCATTTAGCCTCCCCATTTAACTTCTCACCAGCCGTGTGTCAAACATATCCACCAGTGACAATGTGTCCAGCATTATTGGGAGCTGCGGGGAATTGCGCAGGAAGGAAAGCAATTAGCAGGCCGGAAAGGGCTGAAGATTCAAAGGCAGGGCGTGTACAGTGTTCGAACAAGGAGAAAGGGGAGCTAGAAGTTAGAGAGCTGAATTACGTATTAATGTCACTAATGAGGGCGACGCAATGGGCTTTGACAGGGAGCTGGACAATGTACCTGCAGCCGTGTAAGGGAGGTAAATGTTCTTACCCTGCTTGTACCAAAGTGGATCCAGAAGTGCTGAGAGGTTAAGCTGTGGGAATCTTCCCTAAGATCTTCACAAAATTTGAATGTGATGCAGTCAGTGTTCGGTTGTGACACAGACATGTCTGACAAATGTAGGTGAGGTAAAATGTATAATATTCCTTGTGTATGTAATGGAATAAAGGTATTAAGTAGAATAAAATGGAAAACCATAAATTCAGTACAAGTTCCTCTGAACTGTTTTCATCCTATGGAATCAAATATTGCCATTTGTCCTCTCACCCACCACCTCACAAGTATGCACACAGCGCCTTAGCTTAATGCTCCAAAAACCATGTAGTTAGGTTTGTGAAAATTTTGGGTGAGGGTTAAGTGTGACCAATTGCAATTTGGTTCTGGTTAGGCACCAAAACTACTTGGTTAGAGTCAGGAAAAGAGCATGATTTGGGTTAAATAAGTGACTTTATGTAAGAAACATTTTTACGTGCGTTCTGCAATTTAAATACATTGTGTTTCTTATGTAACTTACTTGAAAAAAAAAAATCCATGTTAACTTCTGCTTTCTCACAGACTCAAACACCAGTCTCACAGGTGGAAGTCCTGTGTTTACCAAGCAGCAATCTACCATGACGTCAACCATCAGTTTGTGAACTGACGTTTTGAAGCCTCAAGTTTGGCATTTCACTGGTTGCCATCTTGTTTTTTTTCTGAGCCAGATAGGACCATATTTGGACGAAGTGAGGAGGAAGAGCGAGTGGTAACCCAAAGACAGCACACCTGCCTAACCAATGAAACCAGACACGCCCCCAAGTATAACACTTTTTGAGGTCTAATATCTAATTATTAGATGGAAATATTTTTAGAAGGACCACTTGACTTGTGGAAAAAAAATCTATTGACTTTGTATGTCATGAGAGAAGTTGAATCGGAGTTTAATGGAGTCAGAGGGTTTTTGGAGCCAACCCCTTGTGGCACTCAGCGGTATTACACTTTATGGTACTTTCACATAGGCTTTACTTTTCAGACGACGAAGCTACTCCCATTTTTGTATACAGTCCATGGTGTTTACATGGCTTTCATTACTCTTTCTACTTCCTCACATGGCCTTCTTATTCAACTTAAGTCTTTACGGTGCCAACGCTAAAGGGCACCATGTGCATATCTCTCTGATGCCAATGGCAGTAGTCGAGCACCATTGACGAAGCTGGGCTGAACAAGACAGAAATGTCAGATGTGTTGTTACTACTTATTTGTGCGGTTGAGTCTCCTGTAAAGTACTATTATCTTTTTTCCTCAGTAATTGTTGACGGTAGCTTCCCCAACAAGGCAGACAGTTGTAATAATGACATTCAGAGTTCAAGAGAGCTGCTGCTGCTGGCTAATAGGACTTGACCCTGTCCAGGCATGTACATCATTTATCTGCTGGCACACTTTCAGAAGTCATCGAGTCCAAATCCGAGCTCTGATAATTGAATAATATCCAAAGTTCATGTATAGTACATAATCAGAGGCCTACCTAGCAAACTAAAAAATGGGTACAGCAGTCATTAAAAGTTTGGAGGCTTTTCTTGTAATGTGTTCCCAGGATCCAACTAGGATGACAGAGAATATGACGGTTGCCTTTTTCTTTTCTTGTTTTTGAAAAGTGATGGTCGGAGGCGTGGGAGAGGAGAGTGGAGTTAACAGTGAGGAGCTTTTTTTGCAGTTCAAGCGCCGCTCAGATCAAGATTTTAAAGGAACGCCCAGTCTGCCTCCCCTCACTCCCATTTTAAGAAGGGTATCTTTGCCGAAGAGTTTTGTGAGATGTCTTGTCTTTTTATCAGTGGCTGAAAAGCCCCCGTGTTCCCTCGCAGCATGGCTGGCACTAATTAGTTTAGCACACGGATTACCCATGAGGCTCGCAAACCTCTGCTCCCTACCAACTGGGGAGTCGACAGAAGATGAAACAATGATGAATAAACCTTGGTGGATGTTGAAGCTCGAAGAGGAAGGATGATGAAAACAAGGGTGCCTGAGTGAATTATACTGCATAATAATATTAAGAAGAGATGGATGTGATTTTCTTTTTTGCTTGTTTCCATTTAACTGCCACCAATCTGATTTCCATTTTTCTTGCATAATGATATTGGCCCTGCTAGCGGAGCAAGCGTGTTTCAACATCCCAACAATAGGCTGTTGAAAATATTAAACACTGTCTTTATTAGAGTTTTAACAAGAGGCCATCCAAGGTTGCCTAAAAATTTTAATATGATTGATGACTGCCTTTTTAATGAAAACTGGAACATGCATCCCCAGAAGCCCGAACCACACCATACCTTTCCTCCATCTTCCGGCGCCGACAGAAACTCCACTAATTTGCCACTTTTGTCCAGCCTTGTTCTCTCGAATATTCAAATGGTGCAGACTCTCAGGAGGACAGACATCCTTGGGTCTGTCTGATCTTCCTTCTAAACTGCAAGGCCAAAGTTTTGGCTGTCTGCTCCAATTGCCCAGGTTGGTATATCAACATCGCTAACCTCCTCTTTCCCATATTAACATCAAGGGCTTTTTTCTTCTTTTTTTTTCTCCCCTTGCAAAGTTACCCAAGGGAGAAGGAGCTAATGGTGCTTGTGGGGGCTGGACATGGAGGAAAATACAAAATAATTCTCTCCGAAATGCCAGAGTCTCCTTTGGATGCAAGTTAACAAGCTATCAAACATCAGGCACCCTCGGCTGCCAGGAGGCTCGGCTTAATAAAAATGATGGATGGAGGAGGACACGGGTAAGGGGCCGAGGCGTTTTCAGGTCAGCAAGGGAACAAGGCAGGGATGTATCGTAGTGGGGGGCTACCTGGTAATTGGGATGGAGAAATAGGTAAAGTGATGGGGCGGCGTGGTACAGGGTGGAGGGGGCGGTCTGCAGGAAATTAAGTTGAAGGTGTGGGGGAAGAGAGAGGGAGATGAAGGTTGCGCAGGTGTGTGGAGAGCGAGTCGATGGAAAGACGAAGGGGGGAAAAGGTGGAGATGAGGTTGTCAGGGACAGAGGGACGTCTGAGTGGAGGAGCAATTTCATTTTGCTGCATGAGGATGAGAGAGGAGATAGTAAGGTTTTTTTTTGTGAGATTTCAAATACTAAAAGGAAAGGTGGGGGTTAGGAGGTATTGTGGCGGCAGGGAGGAGGTGAAGTGTGTGGAGGGTTAGGGTCAACAGGGGGTATATTTGATTCAAGGAAAAAAAATTAAGGTTGAGGAGGAGCTGGTGGGCTGGGGAGAGAGAAAAGATTGCGAGTTTCTGAGATACATTTTGCAATGTAATCAGAGGGAGACAGAGTGGAGGCAGTGTTGGTGTGTGTGTGTGTGTGTGTGTGGGGGGGGTGAATAGAAGGGAGGGGTGGGGGTAGAGGTTGTAGGGATGTACGAAGGCAGGGATGGGAAGCGATGACAGCATGGATGGGAGGTGGAAGAGATGCGCTTACACAAGCAGGAAGGGATTCAGGTGGTGAGAAAAAAGGTGGCGAGAAGCTTTGGTTTAGGAAAGGGAAGGAAAGGAGGGAAGCGATCAGCTAATGTCACTCCCTCCCTAAAAATCATGTTTTTAAATAAGATATCCTTTCGTTTCACCGGAGCTCCTGATGCCCTTGATCAAGGCTAGAATTGCAAAGCGCAAGCACGTTAATTACCCAGAGATTATTCATTCAGCATGCTCCGTGTGCACTAAATGAATGCATAGCTTTGGCGCGTGTTAGAGGCGGGGGCAAACAGCGCACACATACACACACACACACACACACACACACACACACACACACACACACACACACACACACACACACACACACACACACACATCCATCCATCCTCAGCCCCTGTTAACATTGTGCTGTGAAAAGCCTATTACTAGTCTTCACCAGCAGCTTATCCCCCACCATAGCGGGGAAGATTTCGGCCGAGCAAACATGAATGGCTCCTTTGCTCTGGAAAATGAGAGATGCTAAATCCGCCAGCCATAACCCACTTCTTGCCTCGCGCACAATAGAAAGCCCCCGGAGGAGATGACTCCAAGCAGTCTGAGAGAGCTCTGGCATCCTCTGATGCGGGCGCTATAACACCCTACTCAGAATATTTGTTTGGCATCACGGCAGCCATAGATGTGATGGACGGTGTCTGGTTAGAGATAGTTTCAACAGGGGTGACAGCAGATTATATTTTTATTACCCGTACCAGACAAAAAAAAAAAAAAAGGAGACAGATGCCTTTTGAGATTTTTATCTGCATATAAAAGAGGAAGTTGAGAGGCTTGGACACACTCCAAAACGGCCGTCTTATCAGTTTCAGAGCTCGTCTGCTTCTCTATTTCTGTATCTGCTCAGGTCTTCCTTCTGTTTCTCCGTATCATGATGGTCTGACAAAGTGAGCCTCCGTCAGGTCCAAACGTTCAAAGTCCAATTACTGCTGAAAAAAATGCTGTCACAGATAAATGTTGCCTAATAACACCTATTACAGATCATGTTCTTTATGTTCTCACACAAGAGGTCAGGTCAGGTGTCTTTAAGCAGTCTGTTCAGGCAAATTTCTGATATTATTGATATAGCAGTGGAGTTTTGTATAAAACAGGGTTTTCCCTCGATCATAAGACTTAGATGCAAGTTGTTTTGGCACCAAAAAAAAAGTTTTCTGTTTAAGCTTTTTGAGTGTTTATTTATTACCTGCTCTAGTTTGGAACATTTTACACAGATTAGAAAATTATGGTCAAAAATAACAATTTCACCAAAAAAAAACATGGGGGAAGGCCCCCAAAACATCCCACCAAGTACATGCACCTAATCACAGATTTGGGGAAAATGCTGTAAAACATCAACATCTCCATATATTCAAAAACTTCATGCTTTCAAAGGTTGTTTGGTAATTTTACTAAAACTGCTCACATTGAACAGGACAGCAGGCTGCTTTATTTTTAATGACAGTTTGACTTTGAACTTGTGCACTGAAGTTGAGACCAGAGGCCCCGTTTGTTGATTGGGCAAACGGTTGCAGTGAGAACACAGATTGCAGATGGAGGTTTGTATTTCTGCACCTTCAGACAAAAAGTGAATGGCTGGACTGTTATATTTAGTTCCGTTGTAAAACTAGCTAGCAATCAAAGCACTGGCTATTTCTGTCTGTCACTTTAAAAAAAAAAAATCTCACCTCTGTACATTGATCGAGGTAATACATGTTTTATTAAAGTTGAAACATTTTAAACTTAAACTCAACTCTCATCTTTGATTCATTTCCTTCATTAGAATTCTTTTATAAATTCTTCTCCATTGTCTTTAAGAAAATATAGATTGAATTCTGTGTTTTCACCAGTTTTTCTTTGGCTCGTGAGATCTATGTTTTTTTTACCATTTCATTTAAACTTTAATGTTAAATGAATACTCTGCAAATATTTATACATATATTTTTTTTACTTTGAAATCCTTTATTTTGAAATCCATGGGTACAGACAACTCCCCCTCTAAGATTTCTCTATAAAAAGGTTCATGGCTGTTTGCATTTGGTGTTTTTTATCAATGAAGGGCAGAAAACATTTACATGTGACAAATAATTACTGTGAAACAAATATGTGTACTGTGTACAAATATACAATATTATTATTATTTCTGCACTATAATGTGAGAGTTTTGTATGAGTGCTTTTTTGGGAATATGTGTTGTGCACCTTCCATCACATCCTTTCCAAATACACCAATAATGATGCTTGGAGGTCGGCCTTTTACACAGGATATTTTTAAAGGGTGGAGGTCAGAGGGTCAAAGGGAATCAGGAGAGGCTGGGGGGTAGGGGAGGGGGTGAGTGCAGTAGAGAGGGCTGGAGTACACGGACAGAAGTCTCCGGAGTTAGGACGAGGTCAAGGATGAAGGTTGCAGCACCCACAGTTCTTTTAATTATGGGCCGACGTCCTGTCCCTACGGTAAAAAGTCCGATCTAAAGACACTTTTTCCTCCCAAAATACAGATATTTGTTATAGACATATGGACAGGGACATTTTCAATCACATTAGCAATGCTAAAACATTAGAAAATACTGTATAATATGACAATAATATGAAGTATTTATAAATTTGTTCATATTGTGTGCACTTTTTTTTTGTCTTCTCTATGCCTTCTCTATGCTGCTGTGACAAGTATAGTAATATCACTGTGGGATTAATAAAGTCAAATCTAAATCATGACTTTTTTGCTGACATCTTTCAAAAAGACACATTTCCAGTTAAATTTTGATCTATGAGATGTTTAGGCTTTATTCGTTGTAAATGTTGTGCAGGGTATATCATCTTATCTTTGAACTGTGTGCGTGTTTATTGACTATTGTGTGTATTAGCATGAGGAAAACCACAGAGCTGCTGAATACCTCACCTCCTGGGTGATGAAGACTTTTGACGGGCTTGTAAAAAGCTTCATCACAAAGGCTACTGCTGACCAGCTCAATCCAGTCCAACCCAGTCCAACCTGGATATCAACAAACATCCGAAGAAACCCCCAAAAAACCTGCTGCTAAACTCCTGTCTGCTGATTTCTCTTCTGTTTTTAACATACTTTAACAACACCCTCTGGCTGGAAAACTTCTGAGACGTCTTCATCTGAACACGAAGAGTTCTGGTAAACAAATTCTCTGACTTGCTGCACACCTACAATACCTCTCCACATAGACGTCCGTAATATCTCTCAGAAACAACACAAACATTGTTTTCCAGGAAGTTCACTTCATTTGAGGTCAACCACAAAATACTTTCCACATTTTACAGCTCATGCAATTAAAGTACCTTGCCCCTCATTTATTTGCTGCTTCAGTTCTCGAACAACTCAAAACAAAAAGCCCCTCGCGAGTGTCAACAGCACCTGCACGAAGATCATTGGTCACCCTCAAAGCTGAGAGCATCCTTCAGGACCACACACACGTTCTCCTCCCTACTTTTAGTGGCTCTCGTCTGAGCTCTGTTTATGCTGCCCATGTTGGAGGACGAACTGGAGGACAACCTTCCTCCCAGAGGCTGCGTGCCTCTTTAACCAGAGCAGCACCACCGTCAGGATCTCTCCAGACAACCACTCATCGTGTATTTTAGTCATATTTTGGATTATTACTCATAATGTGCAGCTGCTAAAATCTTCTATACATTTTTATCCATTTTGATGTATTTTTGTTTTGTTTTACTTCAATTATAGTTGATGCATGTCTGTTACGTTGCTACGCAACCGTCACCTGACTCACACACTTTGAGAAGTTAAAAGAAAGAAAAACTCCATACTGTGTACACAAGACTGAGTCAGTAACAAAGGAAATACATCATTAAATATACATTTTTCTATAGACTTCTGACTTTCTATTGATTACTTCTAGACGAGACTTCTGTTCCTTACACCTGTTCATATGGATTTCTTGTTCCTTTCTTTGCCATAGTTTGTAAGATCAGTTTGTTTTTGAGTTATCACTTGCCTTTTGTGCAGACAACAAGCTGAAATCCACAGAAGTTCTATTAAAGCTACTGTATACCAGCGTGACTCATAATGTGGTCAAGAGAGAGACAGTAATGAACTTGTTGGTTCTGCACCCACACGAGTGTGTGCAGCAGAGATGGAGAGAGAGCAGGCAGTGGTGCTCGTGTGTGTGTGTGTGTATTTGGGCTTGAGATACTGACTGCACTCATCTGTATTCACGCCTGTTTGCATTTTTGTTTTTACACGTGACTGCATGTGTGTGTGTGTCCGCCCGATTGTGTGTAAGGGAGCAGATGTTGCGCGTGTGCTCTGCCGAATGACTGTGCATCTGTTTGCCGAATCTCGGGGAGATGGAGGGCTTTGGCTTTCATTTGGTTTTTTGGTTGTTGTTTTTTCCATGCTCGACTTGGGGGAGAGAGGACGGGGAGGGTGGGGGTGGGGGTGGGGGGGCTGGAGGGGACGTAGCTGTGCGCTCGCCTTGACAAACATCAATTATTGAGAATCTGCTCAGAATGCTGATTTACCGAACTGAAGTTTTCTTGTGTGTGTGTGTGTGTGTGTGTGTGTGTGTGTGTGTGTGTGTGTGTGTGTTGCGTTCTTACCGGCTCTTTTGTTTGTTTGTTTTGAAGTCGTCTTGTAAAGATTTGAATGTGCCCGGCTGGATTTATTCACTCCCATCACTTAAAACTTAATTTTACTGCTCGCTGTCGATCTGTCAATTTGTCAGCTCCCTGGAACCGCTTTTATTTCTAATCACATCAGCGCTCAGATTTACTCCAGGGAGCCCATAAACATAATCAATTCTGTGTTATTAATAATTAATCCAATCCACATGCTAAAATATTCCGCATCAAGTGCAGATGTCAAATGTTGATTTTCTGAGAGAATCAAGGAAATCCAACTATATTTTTCTCTTTATGCTGCGCATCATTTGTCTTGAAAGGACTCCGGAGCGGCGGGTTGTGTTGAGGAGGCAGAAAATGCATCTCGCCGTGTGCTCCCCGGGATGCTGATCATTAGCTTGTGAAGAAATGAAAACAAGGACACAAAGACGTGGCCAGGAGAGGAGAGATTAGACAGGAAAAAAAAAAAACTGAAAAGACAGCACAAACTTTAAGGCTTAATGATAGCGCTACAGGCAGGAAGACAAGAGGTCGGTGTTTAGCTTTACATGTAGCGACGCTAATTGTAACATCTCCGCTTTGCTGCCACCATCGAAAACAGGAGCAGAGACAACACAAAACTGCAGATCTATTCATAGCTCAGAAAGTGACACTCAGAGACGAGAAGCTGACCCTTATTCTCCTGCTGCAGTTTGTTTGTTGACGGCAGAAATAAGGAGGAGGACGGAGGGGAGGGAGGGTTTGAGAGATAAAAGATCACCTTGATCGGCGCGGGGCGCTCGGAGTGCTCACTTCCTGTGTTGGCCTCGAGGTTAAGATGGCTCGTTACTTTTTACGGCGCTCGTTAAAGATGGCGAGAGACTCACAGGACTGGGGTGGTATTTAAATATTTTTTTTTCAATCTTCGACATGAAGAAAGGTGTTCAGCATGACTCTATTTAGGGTCCTACCTGATCCTGTGTCCACACACACACACACACACACACACACACACACACACACACACACACACACACACACACACACACACACCTCAAGGTGACTTCCACCCACAACCCTGAAATTCATTCATTTTTTTTTTCCAAGTGGAGAGGGAGATAGTAATATTTCCTTAGAGGATCATTCTTTGTGTGTGTGTGTGTGTGTGTGTGTGTGTGTGTGTGTGTGTGTGTGTGTGTGTGTGTGTGTGAGATGGAGTGTGTGTGTCTAATTTAAATACAGCCTTATTACTTTTCAATGACACTTTAACCCCTATTTTCATTATTGTTTTTCATAATAATGTTCAACCTGGGATGCCGTAGTGAATGACATTGAGATATAACCTCCCAAATGAGTGTGGTGTTTACCTTTCATGTTGAAGTGTCTACTATGCCAGTTACTGTTATTGCATGGAGACAGATGGAGGCTCGAGTGAGCGCTCGAAATTCATTTATTTTTTTGTCTCCTCTGCTGGGTATTGTTCATTATCCCAGAGTGTGTCTTATTCAAGGGCATTATTCAGTGAGTGAAAGTTGTCTGGGTGTTGTGTCAAATTGGACAATCTCAGCAGCCGATCCACAACTTGTTACAATACAGTGTTGGAGATGTGAAGTTTGGCCTGCTTTCAGAGTCAGATAATTGAATGAGACTTTGCATTTGTAAACTCATATATACCTATTCAAACTCATCTACCTGCAATTTTACGATTTTGATTTCAGAAACGTATTCATGTGTGTGTGTGTGTGTGTGTGTGTGTGTGTGTGAGTATATAATGTATATATTGTAGTATTGTATATATATATATATATATATCTTTCTCTCTCTCTTGTGTGTGTGTGTACGTGCGTATTGTTTTCCTGAAGTGTGACTCAGATTATAAAGCAGGTTGCCCACTATTCATAAAGTTGGCAGTTCGATCCCTGGGATCAGTATCCTTGGGGCTCAGTGTTTTGCCCAAGGACGCTGAAAAAAGGCTTGGGTGCTGCACGTAGCCTAATAATGGTAGGGAAAACCGCCCTATTATAAAACCCTGCGTGTGTGTCTTTGTACGCGCGTGTGTGTGTGTGTGTGTGTGTGTGTGTGTGTGTGTGTGTGTATATATACACGTGTCATCTATATATATTTTGGATCTATCCAAGGCATCATTGCAGTTTTAATATTACATGGGTTTTAAATGCATATGTATATACAAACACACACACACACACACACACACACACACACACACACACACACACACACACACACACACACACTCTCACCGGTTTAAGACAGAGTAGGAGGGAAAAAGCACAAAAGGCATTTGAGATACATTAAAAAAAACAAATTCCATGCAATATTAAAACTGCGATGATTTTCTGCTGGCGTAACAAAGCCTGTCTGTTTCATTTGTAGCTTTATTGCATATCCTTTTCTTGCTGCTCTTCTCATTTGCTTTTATTACTTTCACAAATGTTCAACCCAACCTCATATTTTATTCAAATACCAGCATGTACTGTACATATATTACATACGTATTTGTATACAGCACAGTGAAGCGCTACATTCTGATGATGCCATCCCTCGAAAAGTACATGTGTACAAAGTTCTAATGTCAAGAGAGTGGCCTTGGTTCAACTTAATTGGTCCAGTGTTGAAATCAGCAGGAAACTATAGAAGATAGCAAAAAAAGGTGAAAAAAAATAAGTAGATAAAGAAATATGCTCTGCTACGGCTGTCAGACTTTTCAACACCAGCCTTAAATAATATTGCACCGTACTTCATTTCATAGCACCTGACACTTTTCCACTTTTTCCACTCATCCCAAGCCGTATTTATTTATTTTATTTTAAATTGCATTTGTTTTTTTGTATATATAGTTTGTGGGTGTGCGTGTGTATTCATTTATGCACTGCTCTTATTTTCTTTTATAATTCTTGTAATCTATCTTACTTTATGTATACAGTACGTATTTGTAAATTTAGTCTTATTGTGTGCACTTTTTTTGTGTTTCTTTATTGCTGTAACAACTGAATTTCCCCACTGTGGGATTATTAAAGTCCAGGTCTAAGTCTAAATCTAACGGTCACTGTATGTGAAAAGTAGTTACGAAAGAATTATGAAGATGAATATTTTTTTAACAACTAAACCTGAGCCGCTTGCTACAGCACAACAAAGTAAGCATAAAAACAAAAATAGACACAATTACAAGACACAAAAGTAACTATTTTACTGCCCTAAAAGCACATAAATCCAGAATAAATAGGCAGACAAAACCCTCCACTTCTGAAACATAGGGTATGAAGCAACAAGCAGTGGTGTCACTCATTGGTTTGTGAACTGTTGTTATGCTTCAAGTTAGAATTTACGTCCGTCGCAATCTTGCTAGCTCAGAGCAGTTTGGAGACAGAAATGATCATATTTGGATGAGCTGGTGAGGAGTGAGAGGTGGATCTGACTCGATCTAATTGGAAACTTGAGGACACTACATCCCGCCCACCTATAGCAAAACCTGACTGTACCACAGGCCTGTCAATCAAACAGATATACCACCAAATATACCGTTTTTTTTTTTAGGTCTAATAGCTAATTAATGATGGGATTATTTTCAGATGGACCACCGGAAAACTAATAAGAAGGAGGGACTCCAGCTAACAGGACCATAATGTCTTTTGGAAAAAATTCATTGACTTCATATTTCATGAGAGAAAATGAATGGGAGTCTATGGAGATGGAGGCTTTTTGGAGCAAACCCCTAGTGGCACTCAGTGATATTGCACTTTATGGAACTTCCACTTTTACATACAGTTTATGGTCATAGCCCTGTGGCCACTGGAATCTGGGCATAAGTAATAAAGTAATAGCTTCTGTCAAATAACCAAAACTATTAAAACTTAGGGAGAACATTTTGTATTCATGGAGGACCCTGCAAAATCTGTTGTATCTACTTTAAGCTGTCAACCACATTAATGCATCATATTTCATGAGATTATCATATATTCCGTATGTCAAATCCTAACTTAAATTATCATATAAATGTAGTGGAGTTAAAACCACAGTATTCCCCTCTGCATGTAGAGGAGTAAAAGTATGAAATAGCAGAATAGAAAAACATTATCAGGACTTGCATATGGCAGTCAGGTCTTGGTGAGCAGCCGCATTTCTCAGTAGAGAAAGAACAATTTTGTTAAAGGTAAATTATAATCTCCTCAGACTTATTAAAAGGAGCTGCTCAAATTGAGCAAATCACTCGCAATCTGTGCATCACTAATTAAAAAAATAGCAGGGTGGGGGGAGGCTGGCTGTTGTTGACATGTTTGGGAATGTCATTTTAAGCCCGTTTTCATTTCCACGGCCCCCTATCTCTCTCGGCTGCACCCAGCTATTTGCCGTGTGGCTGGAGCCATGCCAACCCCATTACTCCTACAAGACTGTAACTCAGGGCCTCATTGACAGGGATGTGACAACAAGCGTTTAGACAGAGAGGAAATCATTCATCATTAACCACACAGCCATGGAGGAGACAAACACATCTGGGCCAGCGATAACGCCTCGCTGGCGCCCCGCTGCACCTGTTTCACATGAGATCTTTTGGCTTCCTCACCTCTGCTTTGCTTTTGTGTTTGGGAATGCTAATTAGCAAATGCCCTTCATGAATCCTTGTTCAGCACCTCCCTAGTGAGCAGACAGAGAGGGAGACAGGGAGGTGAGACACAAAGTGCTACAAAGAGGAGGGCACTGGTAAGACTTTTACAAAGAGCACTTAGATATTGCTGGATGTTTTGTATAATACCTTCTTTGAAGAGCTTTCTCGAGAGATATTCTAAAAGCCTGCAGTAATCCCTCCCCTCGCCATGTCTGGGTCTGAATCAGCATCAGTCCTGCAGTGGTAAGATGAGATAATCTCCACACGTCTCTCCTCGATTCCAGTCTATCAGCGTCTTTATGGAGACTCACTCTTAAGATCCTCTCATTGTAGTAGGCAGGCATAGACAAAACTTTTGCATTTGTTTGATTCCATCCAACGACAATCGCTGTTTTTGCCACCACTGCCGCAGGTATACAGTGTTATTAGCCTGGTGCTATACGTCAATCAGCTGAGGCAGAGGGCCAAGAAAAGCTTCGTTCTGACTGAAGTGTTTTCTGTTATCGAGTCATCACTTGAGGAGCAGGGACTGACCAATTGTTCACACATCAATCTGTGTTGTAGGCCCAAAGCAATGGTTCTATTGGATTACCTCATCTCTCAACACGCTACTGATCACCTGTCTGACAGCGCGACAGCGATGCCGAGGCAGCTCCCATATCAGCAGCTCCCGACCATCTGTCTGTGGCTGTCAACCCAAAGTCTGAGGAGTTTTAGTCATGCCAGTCCACGCGTGACTCCAGGAACGATACTGCCGGTTGATCCATCACTTCGGTCCAGACAGAACTAGTTCAACCAACATTGTCTTGATTGCCATGAAAGCTTTACAGATGTTTATCATCCCCGGAGGAGAAATCCTAATGGTGATTCCCTGAGTTTTCCAATGGTGCCATGTTGACATTTCTGTTTTTTGTTGCAATATCTCAACTGCGTCAACAGATTGCCATAAAATCTGGAACAGATATTCCACCTGCCGAGAGGATGAATACGTGATAACTCACGTGATGATTTCCTGACTTTTTCTCTGCCACCATCATGAGGTTGACATTTAAGATTTTGGAATGAAATGACAGCTGATGTAAGGATTGTCCTGACATCCAGTAAAGTCATTCATTCGGATGATGAATCATAATAAAGTTAATAATTCCCAGAATGTTTATGCTGATCCAATGACTCTTCATCAAGCATAATCATTCGGTCAAATATTTCCAGTTATAAAAAACACTTTTACCAAATACCTGCAAAACAGTTTTTAGTTCCAATTAGCAATTTCTACAATGGAAGTATGCCAAACTATAATGGTAAATATCGTTAACCTTACATGTGCTAAACTTTTTAGCATGTTAGCATTATCAGGCTCCAAGCATCACAAGGGTGCAGGTAAAGCGGGGGAATTGGTTGAATAAGTAGAGGTCTCTTACTGACGGAAAGGTACTAATACCACACTGTGAAAATATTCCACTAGATATGAAGTCCTGTCTTCAAGACCGCTTGTAGCTAAAAGTATGTAGGTATTATTATTATCAAAATGCACTTAAAATATCAAAAATAAAAATAGGCTACATACTAAAGTACTACCTGTCTGTGTATCACTGTTATATATGATGATTAATGCTGCATTAATCTGCATTTTACTGATGTAGTTTTTTAAGGTTGAGCTAATTAACTGCTTTATATATTGCTGGTTGGTTTAATTTATAGTAATGCATCATATTCTATTAGATCACCAAATGTTTGCAGCGTCGCTGTCCTGAAAAAAACATGTACCTCTTAAAAGTCAACAAGCTCAGAAAAAGAGTTGTTTTCAGCTTTTTCACATTTTCCAATGTACATTTTAAATCATTTAGTTGGTTTAAGAAGAAGGAGAATTTTCTCAACCCGTTAAGGAATATCTAATCCTTCACTTTATCAGAAACAATACAATTTTAAAATCATCAAGTTTGGAGAAAAATTGTTAACTAGTAATTGAAACTGTCAGACAAATGAAGTGAATTATGTAAATTGTTTGGCCCAGAAATGGATTGGAGGTATAAAGTCTCATCAAATGAAAATACAAATACCTCAAAATTGTACTCAAGTATAGTAGCAAACTAAATATACTCACATTCTAGCACTGTCAAGTGCCTCAGGGTGGAAAATTTACTTCTTAAAATGTTAACTACTACCACCCACTGACAGATACAATAAATTTTCAAAGGCACTCAATAGTAAATTATGTTTTTGTGTCTGAAATCTACCTGCCACTTTCTTATTGTACCAGCATTTGCCTGGTGTCTGATGCTAATTTCCCATCCTGGTACTGATTACCAAATGTTAGCATGCTTACACACCAAACTCTGATGGTGATAATGGTAAACATTTTACCTGCTAATCTGCATGATTAATATATGGAGGAGAATTGAATAATTTTTTACTTTAATAAAAGGCATCTTATTCATTCCTATGAGAACTTTTCATTAGTCAAAAAACATTTCAATGGACTTCCTCACACTTTAACATTTCTAAACTCATAGAGCATGCATGTTAGTGAGCTGGGTGACTTCCTGTTTCCCACATACATGAATGGGATAAAACAAAATACCAACGTGATTCTTATTTTTTCCTTATGATATTGGACTAAGTCAAATTCAGATCAAATAGAGAGTCATTCCGCAGAGTTTGTGAAATGTAGTCACAATTTTAAAGTCGTTCCTTTTCCATTTGTAAAAATTGCTTCTTGAACCGTTGCACATTACTAAAGGAATTAAGAAGTTATAGTAATGCTGTTTACCAACTATCTGAAAGCTGCACAGCCGAGTACCATTCCTTGATCGGCTTGGTAGCATTATTATTTTGAACATATTAGCATATAGACTTGGGCATGTAGCTGAAACCACCGCTGTGCCCAATTACAGCCTCACAGAGGTGCCGGCATGTCTGTAGACTCTTCGTTTTTGTGCCACCAGAGTATGACAGTGACTTCTTCACCTCCTTGTTACACTGGGGTATATTGGTTTGTTATTTCCTTGAACCACCTGCCAGTATTGTTATATACACAGTGAAATATGCAGGCTGTGATTTGATCCCGTATATCCCTGTGCAGATTAGGGCAGTGTCAGTACAGGATTACCTTAGTAATTCATGTAATGCTGCTTCGCCACAGTTAATTTCCCTGTGGATAAGCGGAGAGAGTTGAGTTATACACCAGCGCCAGCTCCCTAAACTCCAGTGTATCATTCTCTCACAGTCCTCTATCACCTCAACATGTTTGGTATGCAAAAGACATGACATGGGTTTTCTGTCTTGACGGCCTGTTGTGTATTTATTATGGGCATACAGCTCCAGTGATTGAGGTATGGAGCCGTCTTTCCATTGTGCAGCGAGCTGCTGAATGCAAATAGCGTATTTGTAATCATCATGGCAATCATCACGCAGTCTGAGTTCCGATCATCATTGTCATCTGGCTTCTTTCTTAAAGTTATGATGCTGCAGGAGCAACAGATGAAATCAAAACAACGCGTTGGGCAAATGCAGCTAGTGAAGGTGAAATCGATTTATAATTCAGCGTCGGACAAAAACCTGAGCTGATTAGTGGCGAGTCAAAAGCATATAGAGAGGCTAACCTCTACGGAGCTGGGTGTTTGTGGTGAGGAGGCCAAAAGGGAGAAGCTGAAATCCAGCGTAATTATCACTCCCTGTGGAAATTAGGGCTGACCTTTCTAAGTAGGGAGCTGCTAATATAATTCAAGGGGGGAATAAGTCACTCACATATTCACTCAAAGTATGTCCCGTCAGCAATATTGCAGCTGAATTCAGGCAATACGTGAGGTTGGGTGAAGTGTTCCCGGAGATTCTTCCTCTGAGTTGATCAAATTTCTCTGCTGTAAGTAGGTGAAATGGCATCTAGAGGGGTGTGGGGTGGGGTGTGTGTGTGTGTGTGGGGGGGGGGGGGGGGGGGGGGGGGGGGGGCATCGACAAAAAACAATATCTGATGCTGAGAGACTTTAACAAGCGACTGCCTCTTTGGCACTGGCTGAATTGCCACCCGTGCATTTCGTCGGAAGAGTCTCAGTGAGGCACTTTCCAGATAATGATTTGACAAGCTGCAGCAGCCCTATTAGCCCTCGAATTTTTTAATTGGTCAGAGCAAAGTGTGATTTCGAGAGGCTTCAGTTTAGTGTAAAAGTGAAATCTTAATTTGGACAAAATACCCTTTTTTCATCTTAATTCAAGACTGCACACACACACACACACACACACACACACACACACACACACACACACACACACACACACACACACACACACACACACACACACACATCTCTGTACGCTCTGTGAACCTGCACACATGCAAATGCACCATATCACCACACTTAAGTGTATAAACACACACACACATACCCACATTAATATACTTACACAGACCTAGAAAAGGCTTACAGAGTAGTTTTGCCCCTGGCACCCATAATTCTCTGCTGATTACACTCAGTGTGGTTTAATGGAAGCCCCAATAACCCAGGCTGGAGAACACACTGCAGTCACACACACACACACACACACACACACACACACACACACACACACACACACACACACAGTGAGAAACTGGAGAGCGGTGCTGTCAGATAGAGACAGAAAGAGGACGGAGAGATTAAATTCTGCCGAGAGTTTTTTGTCTGTGAGATTGGTTCTTAACGTCCCCAGCTCCCTTCACACTCCCTATTAGTGTAGTGAAGAGGAGAAAGGACGGAGGGAGGGCTGGAAAATATAGGAAACTTCAACACAGACAGTACTCGGAGGATACTTAACAATGTTATTAATCCATTAATCCTTGTTTGACATTTGCCAATGTATCACCCCTGATTGCTCTTTCTTTCAGAGCTGCGGGCTGCAGTAGGTGTGTGTATGTGTGTCGACCTTCTTTTTTCCCTTATTAGCTTTCTAGTGTCCTCACAAGAATGGAAAGATGATGAAAACCTGCCAAAGCAGGAACATTTAGCTTGTCTCCAGCTGCACAGGGCTTAGTCAGGGTTAGAGGTTCAGGGTTATCGCAATAAGTAGTTTCGGAGAGATGGCTCTGTAGCTCATTTAAACTATAGCTAAAACCCTCCTTCTGCTTGACACTATATTGAGGATCCGTTGTATCTCAATAGAGGGAGAATGATAGTTTAATGGCAGTGGCTCTAAAACAAAATTCAGTTATTTAAAATGTGTCAGCATTTATAAGAAATAAAATATGTATGAGAGACATTTTAGAAAACATCTCCTGGATTACCGGAGGCTCTTTTCTGTTTCCTGGTTGCTCACCTAAAGTCAAATGAACTATATTAAGATATAATAGTATCTTATTCTCTATATTTTTTTTACTCCATATTGAAGCAGTATTAATGGATTTTTTTCAACCATATAGGGCAAGCGCTAAACTTGACATCAGCATATCAATATCACCTTAGTGTTAGGAAACTGTTGCCTACTTACATCCAGCAGACACAAAGCAATATTAGTATTATTAGGAGTTGTGTCTCCAGTCACAAAAGTAATTTAACACCATTATTCAATCTCTTTTAACTGTTTTTGGTCCTTAATGTTCCACTGTGTTCACCAGCTAGTTGCTGACTTTGTCAGTGTCATGTTTGGTTCTGGTCAGGTAGTGTACAGTGGGTTCATCTGAGGTTTTGTTTTGCTGAAAACAGCTGCAGCTGTCAAAAAGATTCTAAACAATGCAGCTAAAAAAAAACAACTAAAATTACCATTGCAGACTCCACTTACCAGTCAAGTTTCAGTTCACATCCTATTCATCCAGACTCAAAGCATTCCTGAGATATCGCATTCACAAAAATGGGAAATACACGAGGCCCCATTGATCTTTGACCACCAAAATCTAATCAGTTCATCCTTGAGTCCAAGTGAATGGTTATGCCAAATTTGAATAAATTCCTTTGAGGCATCCTTGAGATATTGTGTTGACAGACGGACGTATTACCCAAAACATAAAACATCAGGCCTTGGATGTGTTTGGCGCTGAGGCATAAAAAAAGAGCTGATAGGTGCTAAAACGTTATATAAAGCTGGGTACTGCAGTTTGGTTATATTTCTCTGTGGGTCACTCCTATTTACCACCACAGGCATCTGGTTTCACATTACACATTCATTTTTAAAATAAAAATACTTCTTAATGCAACTTTGAAATAATGCTCATTGCCTTCAGTAGTACATGTTTAATGGATCTCTGATTGAATGATCTACCAGGAACACATCATTTGGCCCCGCTACTCTTTTTTTATTTCAGGTTTAATGCAATTATGACATGCTGCAAATTATTCTTATATGACTTATGTGACCGTTGTAACTCTCCTGTTGAAAACTGGTGTACTTTTATGTGTTGCCTACAGCCTTTATTGTGAGTGAGGTTTTTGAAGTATCAGGGAGGAACCATAATCTAGGATTTTTTTTATCCTCATAAAGTGAAGGGGCCTCAACTTGCAGGGTTATCATATAAAACTCTGTTAGAATTAGGGTTAAAATTCTGTAAATCATGAAACAAAGCACAGAAGGTTGTATAAGTGTTAAGATCCCTGTCTGACCCTGGTGTGTCTCCCTCTGTTTTGTTCCCAATCACCTCTCCTTATGTGTGCTGTCATTCCCCTGTCTGTTTGTTATTGTTTTCCCATGTGTTCTGTGTCCTCCTCTCCCCGCCTCCTGTCACCTCCCATGGCCACACCCCTCACCGGTCTGAGCAGCTGCCACCACTCTCCCCAATCACCACCTGCAGGTGGCTCATTCCATTAATCACCTCCCCGGACTATATCTACTCTGCCCCTGCAGTCATGAGGTGTTGGTCCATACTGCTAGTTACTGGCAGTGAGAGGTTGCCACTACCAGTCAGCCACTATCTGTTGCCCTGTTACCTGCCCGCGCATGCGTCTGTTCCTGTTCCTGCACCGGTCTGGCTACCAGTCAGTGCTACCAGTCTGTGCTACCAGTCTGTGCTACCAGTCTGTGCTGCCAGTTAGTGCTGCCAGTTAGTGCTATCAGTCAGTGCTGCCAGTCAGTGCTCCCAATCTTTTCTGATCTCTAGAGCTAAGCAGGGTCAGGCCTGGTTAGTACTTGGATGGGAGACCACCTGGGTATACCAGGTGCTGCAGTGCTATCAGATCGTGCTACCAGTCAGTGCTACAGTCCCTGCTGCCCAGTGACTCCAGTACCCCCGTCTGTTGCCGCTTGCTGTGGAGGACCTCGGGATTCCCCCAGCGAGCCCTCTGCCCGAAGCTACATCAGCCCACCGCCCACTGTGGAGGACCATGGGATTCCCCCAGTGGAGCCATGCCCCATTGTGTTCAGCCAGCCTGTCTGTCTGCCTGCTGCCGTGTCTACGGCTCCCTCCCGGACATTGCCCGGACCAGAGCTGGTGCAGGTTCGCACCAGCTGGCTTCGTCTCCGGTGAGAGTCGGTGAAGTTTCCCTCCCGGCTTGGGAGGAAAGACGGAGACTTTAGGTACCACCCCTGTACAAACAATAAAGACAGTTTTTTTTACCTTGATCCTGCCTGTTACCCGAGTCTGTGTGCCTGCGTTTGGGTCCGTTTACACCTCACCTCACAACAACAAGGCTGAACAAATCAAGGTCTCATTTTTTTTTTTTCTTTGTTTCAAATACAGCTGTTAGAAGTTGATGTCTTGAAGCTTGTGTCAGTGAATCCAATAGACTAATTTGCACAATGGACAAAACATGAATGAGCTTTTTAAAGAAATCCTGCAGCACAATCGAGGCCAGTGGTTCTCAACTGGTGGGTTTTGAGTGGGTCAACAATTTGTGCATGGAAAAAAAACGGTTGATTTTCAAACTTTTATTTTGAAATTGACAGAATTTCTGATGATGCACTTTTGGGTTGAAAGACATATGTTTCCATTGACGCAACATGCATGCGGTACTGTTTGCTGACAGCCATTTTCATATCAGTAGTTAACTCTCAGTCCAGCATTTGTAAACGGTGTTAAGATTATATTACTCCACCTTTTTATTTCATAGACTTCCATTCAGATTCTTGAATCTTGGTGAGCTACTCTACTTGTTTAAAAGCACAGTGCTTGTAGCTCAAGGTAAGACTCCATTTTTATTTCATTGGATTTTTCATCCTATTTACACTTTTGTTGCATTTTATTTTGGTTATTTCATTGATCATCATGATGATCCATACTCTAAAAACCTGAGCTAAGAACAGTAGCCTACAAAAAACGAATAAATGGAAGGTGTAATGCAATGTATAAAACAAACTCAAGAATGCACATAGTTTGTGTCGCACCTTCATAAATGAAAAGGTTGTAGTTTAAATTTTTCAAAAGGTAAAGAGATTACTTCTGGACTACAAGTTGGACATGTATGAAAAATATATATACAGTTTACAAGGAGCTCCACATGGGAAATCACATACCGCATGTGTCATCTTATATTGAATGTGCGTCAAGCTTCAGCTATCAACACTATAATGTAATGTAATATAAATTAGTTAGGTAGTAAATATTTAAAAGACCCTATGTGGCCATACTGTATTCCCCTGTCCACCATGCATATGAGTTTCAACATTTGTTCAACCTGTTTTTTCTCTGAAGCCTTGTTTGTCCCAGTCACACAGCGTTTGTCAATCTTCTGTAAAATATAATGACGTTTAGATGCAGAATGTTGAAAGGCTCATCACGCACATTGTGGAGTTTTTGCTTTTTATTCTCTCTTTTTTAATTGTGCCTAAAAAAATAAAACAATAAGCCGACCCTTTGAATGAGAATGGAGGAATTATCATCCGAGACGTTTTGTCTCAGCAGTCGAGGTGATGGGTGTGACCTGTCTGCTACTATACTGTATGGGCTTTGGTCTCAAGTTGTCAGAGTGGAAAATAATCAGGGCTGCATGTGTGTGTGTGTGTGTGTGTGTGTGTGTGTGTGTGTGTGTGTGTGTGTGTAAATGGAGCCCTTTAGAAAATAGAAAATTGAAAGCTCTGTTGTAATCTCGAGCCCTATCAGCTCTCAATCCTTGTCCTGATATCAGAAATCCAACACACAGACACACATACACACACACACACACACACACACACACACACACACACACGTGTTGACACATGCAAGCACAGCTGAAAGTGCACAACCTGGCTCATTTCTCTCACCCACTGTTCCCTAAATCCCTCAACTGTCATCTGTTTCACACACACACACACACACACACACACACACACACACACACACACACACACACACACACAAATGCCCATACACACTCAGAGCGCAGAAAAAAACAGCTTAGTGATGGTGTTTGGTTTGGTTATCAGCATCACCTCTGCAGCAGAATGTCAGGTCAAAGGTGTTGAATTTAGAAAGCTTGGATTCATCACAACCCAACACATGCACGCGCACGCACACACACACACACACACACACACACACACACACACACACTTGATCTCCGGCACCTCTCGTGATTGGTGTTAGCGTGGTGACAGTAAAGCGGCGAGGCATTAGAAACGAACGAGCGGAGAGAGTAATCACAGCACTGTCAGCGCTCGCCGGCAGCCGGGTGAGCTGATTGCCATACAAGCAATTTTCTTGTTTGATTGACTGGCACAAAATGGCCGCTGGGCTGTGATTGAATTCCGGCCTGTCTCGAGGCCCGATAAAGTCCAGCTGCAATAAACATAATAATGCGGGCGTGATCAATCCATCTAATCATATTTCTTTATTACAAATGAGTTTTCATTATATTCACAAATCTCTAAACTGCCATCCAGAGGGACCCCAGGGACCCAATCACACGCTTATTATCAGTGTGTTTCATTGGGGGCTCACTCGGAGGGCCACTGGACCGCTACATGACTGTTCTTTGTTTATGATTTATTTAATTGCAGTCAGTTTAACAGTGGCACCAGTGGGGTTGTGATTCCCTTTGATCTCCGCTATTAAAATCTGCGCTATGCATTATGTAGTGGCTGTTTGGTGTGTAAACGATGTTTAAGAAAGCTAATAATTGCTCTGTCTGTCTCATATTTCATCATTTATTCATAGGAGATCTGAGAATTCCAACATGGGGACCCCTTTTGCTTTGGCTATCTTTTGATTTATTAACCACCTAGATGGACCCTCATTAGGGAATAGTTGCAAAACGGAAACAAAATTTGGATTTCTCCGCTCCTGTTCTCCCGTTTTTGTCGCTCAAACGCTGCTGGGAAGAGCTCATTTGCACCGTTATTAGATGACGCTGTGCGCCCAGAAGACAAGTTGTTGATGTGCCGAGACGTGGGAAGTAAACAGACGATCTGAATGTATAATGCCTGTCCAATTAGTTCCAATTATCGCATACTGTCACATTTTTGTCTTAACTTGCAGGTTTTCGTTTGATGGAAGCCGCGTGACACTCAGACGGAGGGTGAGGGAGACTTGAGATCGCCCAGACGAGCACTGCTGGATTCATCAGCAGGCATCTGGTCATTAATGACGATGTGGGCACTGGAGGAACGACATCTTTAAGAAGGGTAGATTGAGCTTCTGTTTAGTTTTTCCTAAACACGCGTCTTTTTTTCTTTCTTAAACCCTGATTACTGACACAAACTTTCAAATCAACATATTTTTTGGGCTGTTTTTTTTTTTTTTTTTACTGGTGCACTTTTAAAATTTGTTTTATTTGTCTGCCATGATAGTTTTAGGTGTATTTGTACTCTCCAGTCTTGGAATATAATATATTGTAGGACTCACTACATACAAACCAGGTGGGATCAAAAAGATCAGAGACTGTTCCTGTTGGCCAAAAACAGAGTGCAGAGAAAGCAACAACTGTTCTGAGTAAGTATTCCAAGTCGCATCCCTTGATCCACCTCAACACTTGTGTTACACATGTTTTTGTGACCACGGGTAAGTACACATTTGCAATTTGACCATGGGGCTGAAACCTGAACAGAGAGTGTTACATTTTCGGGGAACAGAAAGAAGTCGCAGGGAGCCAGATCCGGTGGGTATAAGTGGTGTTGAACGATGATTTTGTTGTTGAGGGTGAAAAATGTGCCTGTTCTTAACGCGCTGAGTGGGCGCATTGTCATGTTGGAGAACCACAGTACCATCGCGACATAGTTCAGATTGTTTGCACTAAAACATTTTACTCAGACGCTGCAGAACATCAGAGTAGAACTCGGTGTTGACAGTCTAAACTTGGCGGATGAATTCACGATACACAACCTTGCAAATGTGAAAGAAAACCCACCTGTTTGCACTTCTGACCTGATGCGCCCCCCTTAGTTCTGGACGTGCCCCTCTTGAAATGCCAATAACCCTAAAAATACCTCAAAGAACTCATTGCTTCATTGCTGTAGGCTTTCTGAAACATTTCAAGGGTCTCCGTTGTCAATTTCCAGAGTTCCACACAAAATGTAATCCCTGCTCAAATCCATAGTGAAATCTCAAATGTGTACATGCCAGTGGTCACACAATCGTGTGTAACTCAGGTGCTGATGTTGATCATGTGACATAACTTGGAATACTTCCCTCTACTCTGTGCTCTTCCTGATACTGTCTTTGGTTCATGTGCAACAGTATCTGAACCGTTTGATCCAAACACAAAACATCCAACAGGAATCAGTTCTAATATTAGCACGAGTAGAAGGCTAAAACATTACAGCATGCAATGCTAATGCAGAATGCTATAAAACAGTGGTTCCCAAAGTTTTCAGACCATGCAGCGCTATATGCTCAACCAAATTGTGCAAAATTTTAAAAGTACCGCTTCCCACTGCAGATAGCAACAATTTTCAACTGTGTCAAGCTAACTTTAGCAATGTGCGATGTGGATTCGCATCCCACTACACAGCTAAGCACAACACATTTTTACATCATTGTAATGTGATGTAAAGGAACAGCCATTATGGTATAAAACCAGTGCTATGTTTGATTGTCAATAAAAGGAGCAAACACACGCTCTAGTTGGTAGCGCACCATGGAAATTAAGAGTGTGTATGCTCGCAATGTTCGACCCAAAATATTGGTCGTACACTTCTGTGGGAAACACTACTCCAGATAGCCCTAAAGATTAGATGCATTTTACTCCTTTGAAAAATGTAGTATCTCTCTTAATAGAGTTTGAAATGAAGCAGCTCCCATCTTGTTTTTACTTTGCATAGGAGGCGGAGAGATTTTCATATTCTGAGAGTCTACACTTCCGCTACAGCGTCTGCTAACACACTGTGCCCTGAGTAGCAAACGATGATAAATTGAGCCTTGACCTTGTCCTCTGTGCAAGACTCTTCACTGTAATGAGAGATGCTCCACTACGCAAGTGCCAGTAATTACACACACACACACACACACACACACACACACACACACACACACACACACACACGCATGCATGTGTGCACACTGTCAAACTCAGTGCTTTAATTATTCACAGCCAAAAATTCCCAAAATAGCTTCAAGGATAAGGTATCTATTTTTACTCCAAAGACGACTGATATTTCTAAGCTATTTCCCACAATGCACCTAAATCTGTCATCAGCCGCGATCATTAAGGTTGCTTCGCACAGGCTTTTTGCAAAGAGAAGGCTGTTTGCAGATGTAAACACACTACACGCAGAGGGATCTATCCAAAGACAATGTCAGAGTGTGTTGACAGAGCTTTTGTTTGTACCTTTGTCCCGGTAACACGCTGGAACGAGAGCTTCGGCGTGGGTGCCAGTTCATGTTGCAGGCGCTGCAACTGTAACTTGTAGGCCTTTGTTTTCTGACAGCTCATGTAGATGAAGGGGATCGCTATGTGATTATATTGACAACCCTGAGGCATCATTAAAGTGGCGTCTTTGTGTCGTAAATAAACACCTGGGAGATATGAGACACAGAGAAAGGGAGACATGGAGACAGGAAGAAGCAGATGAAGACAGTTGACAGCCGTGCAGAGGTGGAAAAATTCATTTTCTTTCCCCCCCTTTAGAGGAAAGCGTCCTGTTTGATTTTTGCTATTTACAGTAAGAAATAAACAAATCATTAAAAATGAATCTCCAGAACGGGAGCAGGATGGTTTAAAAACCACATTCAGATCACAGATTGTGCTCCATGTCACTGTGTTGTGTGATGCTATCTGAGCTCATCTCAGTGATTACATGATTAATCAAGAGCCAACCAAGAGCGGCCAGAGTGATCACATCCCGCTACCACCGTGTTTCACACTGATAATGAACCATTCATTTGAGCTAATTTGCTATGGGACTCTAGTAATCTTCCCCTTGAGTTAAGATGGAAAATGAGCCATCGTAATCTTCTTATTGTATTCAGTGTGTTTGTTACTCTGTGTCAGTGTGTGTGTGTGTGTGTGTGTGTGTGTAAATGAAAGTCAGCACATTTCTCTCTCCCATGAAAAGTAGGGTTACAGTCCAGGGCATGAAAGCGAGACTGTTCAATCTAAAGTGCAGGTGAGCATATTGCCTCACACTATTTTACACATGGCCAACCCGGTCTTAACTCCTCCTTATGATCTTGTCCTTGTACCTGTCTTCGTGTTGTTTTTGTTAAACTCTTAGTGAATTGCAAACTCACTGTCACAGACGGAAGCAGAGCACTGCTTTACTTAAAGTGGTAGACCAGAGAGATGTGGCTGGATGGTAGCAGCACAGAGCTTCATGCTCTTGGGGGCCTCTAACGACTGTTGTTGTAGCCATGTTAGCAACAAAATCTGAGACTGCTCCTATCATGCGGAGCCCATAGACTGTGTGTAAGAGTGAACGTCGCTTCCAGGTCTGAAAAAGGAGGCCGATGTGGAAGTACCTTAAGCTGCAATATCACTGAGTGCCACTAGAGGTTGGCTCCAAAAATCTTACGGCTCCACAGACTCCCATTCAATTTCTCTCATGAAATATTAAGTCAATAATCTTTTACCACGAGTTATTTCGGATTTGCTAGTTCCAGTCAACCTTTATTTTTAGTTTTCTGGCGGTCCATCTGAAAATAATCCGGTCATTAATTAGAAAATAAGCTTAAAAAATGCGGTACTTTTGGGGCGCGTCTGTTTGATTGACAGGCCTGCAGTTTCTGCTATCAGTCGGCGGTACATAGTATCGTTGGGTTTCCAATCAGATCAAGTCAGATCCACAGCTCGCTCCCCCTCAGCTCATCCAAATATGGTGAGATCTGGTCCCAAACCGCACCAAACTAGCAAGATGGCGACGGCCAAAATTCTAACTCGAGGCTTCGTAACCGCCGTTCACAAACCTTTGGGGGACGTCACTGTTGGTTGCCGCATGGCAAATTCACATGACGCACGTGGAACAGGGAGCAGATATGCCGTTTGTGAGTATGTTTTTCAAGTTACCTCGCTTGATTAACAAGCACATTTTTGTGAGCAGTGGCAACTCTAATCATTGGCAACTAATCTGAAACCCCTGATTCTAATTTTATTGATCTAAAGGTTTGATAAATGTAGGGATGTATTTACTTTTTCCATGTGAATGATCGGAGACTCTTTTTTTTCCAAATTGATTTAATTATTTAAAAATGTAAATTTTAACATTTGGTCGAGTGTACATAAATATGACTCAGCAGTATTTCCAAAAGGGTCAAATGTTTGCTTGTTTCAAATAAGTTGAAAAATTAAAGCATTTCCATGTAATGTAATTATTGTCATAAGTTTCTGGACTATTCTTATCGAACTGGTGTAAGAAAGCATGATCCATAGCGTCAACCGAACAGTCTCATAATGGGCATCAGGGCGTATCAATTGTCAATCTCTGTCTGAGATGTAAGTAATTACCTTGATGGACCCACCTCATGTCCTGATTACTGACAACTCGATTGTTTAGTTCATAAGCAAATAGATCCAAATACCAGTTCACGGCTAATGTACTGATATCTTGTCTTGAAGCAATATTTCGAAGAGATATCTTGAAGACAGGACAGAGGACCATACTTGCTTAACAGCTGCATATTTAATCATTGTCATTAGCATTTAGTTCAAAGCTAAGCACCACTGTGCCTAAGTACAGCCTCACAGAACTGCCAGCATGGCTGCAGACTCTTTAAGTCTTGTCTTACTCTGCAGGGTCCAAAAATGAAATCCTGGTTTGTAACCTTAATTATGCATAATCAGGCTCAAATGAAAAGGTCTGTCCAATTATTAATTTAATATATATTTTACTCGTACATGAATTCTTCCTGGCTTAAGGTCATTCTCTTTCAGATATCGCCAACACGACAATGACCAAAGAAAGAAAAAAAACACTGAGTTGGAGACAACTGAGGAAAATAAGGAAACTAAAGTTTGAAAAGAAACTGTTTGCACACATCAGTGACTGAGGGCACAATATGCAGGTTCATGCTGTATCCAGGCTGGATTACGCCGCTCCTATTGCTGAGTTTGCCAATAATAAAGCACAGAAAATGACTCGACTCTTGCAGTTTAATCCATGTATTGTGGAGTCATCTACTTTGTTTAAGTTATTATGTTTCAGTTTTTTCCTATAGGCCAGTACTATCATACTAAATCATACAACAGTGGAGCTAATATTATACTGTAATGACCTGTAGGACACATAAGACATGCATGGTGTTGATTAGGTAGTTCATAGTGTTGTTTTGGGAGTGCATGATGCTGTTATAGACAGAGTATAGTGCACACACAAAGTGTGTTTGTGAGCAAACAAAAAGAACAAGCATCCATGTTCATCATTTTTGTTTAAACACTCTTAAAGCAATGAATGAAGGTGTGAAAGGCAACTTGAGAACAAGAGCAGCTCCTAAAACCACATCTCAAAATATTTGCGGTAGTGACCAGGCTCATATAACGTACAGAATGCAACCTCTCAAACTGTGAGTAACAACAGAAGAAGGCTGGTAGTAACAATCTATTATCCATTTGCCATTATGTATGGGCTGTATCCTGAACAGAGTCACGGGGGAGGGGGTGTGGGTGGGCTGGAGCCTATCCCAGCTCACTTTGGTACACCCTGGACCGATCGGCAGTCTATCGCAGGGCCAACACAGAGACAGACAGAAACAAAGAAACAGTCGGAAGGTTTGCATACAGTGTAAATACTCAGCAGTTTACGGGACGGTCGTGCCTCAACACAGCAAATGTACTCCTCTACCGTCTACGTTCATGTTTTTACAACTGGAAATACAGACCAACGTTCTGTGGGGGGCACGAATCAACTTTGCGGGATATACCGTCGTCCTGTTGTCAACACTGACAGCATGTGGGCTGTGTCTTCCTATTACTGACACTGATATTGTAGACGGACGTAAAGCTGACATGGGCGTGAACTCGGCCAGTAGAATTCCTGTTTGAATTTAGACAAATGTATGAACAATTAACCTTTTGGTACAAGTTGTGGAAACTCTTTTGGACATTACAAATTGTGGTCTCTCTGCAAGAACTCCGTATCCGTCCTTCCACTAAGGATGCACTCAGGGTCTCTCCAGAGCTCTGACAAGCCGTGCCTGGTTTGTGATATCACTAGTGGTGACTCAAATTGCACTTACTCCTAGTTTTCTGGACATTTTGAATGCTGTTGGTCAAAAGTTAAAAGTAGAGAGAGGATAGAAAACAGATGAGGAACGAAATCTATCAAAGGTCTCCGGCTGGCCCTGTCTCTGCTTTATCAGAGGAATAAACATCATTTTTCCAAAAAACACTACTCGCATTTGGAGTTTCGATGATGGTGGAGAGCTCTGTTTAACAAGCTGTTCCACGTTGACAATTTCTAGCAATCACTCATAGTTGACAACTGGCAGCATTATACTTACAGAAGTTGTACATTAAGCTGCTGCAATTGCTGATGAGAAATGAGGATGATGAAGAAGATAATGATGACGATGATGATGAGTGGCACTTGTGTAATAATGATAATGACAGGAAGGAGAAGGGGGAGGTGGGCAAACATTGTGTGCGACATTGACGATGATGAGGGGGAAGTGGATAAAAATCAATAAAACAATCCCAGCAACTGCTGCAGGTGAAATCTGGAGTTTTCAGCTGGTGGCGGCGCTTCCATCTCTCTCCTCCTTTACATCACGCTCTCATCTCACAATCTGCAGATGAGCGGAATTGTCTCATAACTTCTGCTGAGTGAGCAGCCATTTCAAAGTATCAATTGGACACGTGTCAGAGGAAAGTTTTTGCTACCAAAGCAGCACCTTTCAGAACATATGAGCCCTCCCGAATGAATGAATCGTCCCCTCTGTCTTCCTTTTTCCCTTCTCGCTCCTTTCATTCCCCGGTGCCGCAGAGGAAGGAGGAGTGTTACAGCGAACAGTTTGAGTGATGAGAGAGATAAGTGGCAGAGATGCTTTGGAAGTGGGGACTCGTCGCTTGCAGAACAGTGTGTGTGTGTGTGGGGGAGTTTGTGGGTGTGTGTTAGGGAGGCAGCGAGAGGGAGAGGCGGGGAGAAAGACTGAAGGTGACAGATGTCAGTAGCCTGACGATGAGGAACATGATAAGCAGCCTTCCTGTCATTCAGATGTACAGACCGTGACATCCGTCAGGCAAGCAGTTCAAACCACGCCGTTGTTTGTACAAGCAGAGTCCAGCGTCTATTTAAAAAAAAAAAAAAAAACGACAAACATGAAACCACCACCAACTCGCCTGCTGCACTCGGAAAATAAACTTTTCAAAAAAGCTTTTCTTTGCTCAGAGATATATCTCCTCACAGACTTCCCCTCTATTTAGTTCTGCAAATGAAAACTCGAAAGGAAAAAGAGAGTCATGACGATGATTGAATTCAAAGGGAACCTTGTAGCGCATTATTTTTCCACGACTGGAATAAGTGATGAAAGGATTGTGGTTAGGCAAATACACTGCTCAAAAAAAAATAAAGGGAACACTTAAACAACACAATGTAACTTCAAGTCAATCACACTTCTGGGAAATCAACCTGTCCAGTTAAGAAGCAACACTGATTGTGAATCAGTTTCACCTGCTATTGTGCAAATGAAACAGACAACAGGTGGAAATGAGGCAATTATCAAGACAACCCCTATAAAGGAACGGTTCTGCAGGTGGTGACCACAGACCATTTCTCTGTCCTCATCCTTTCTGGCTGATTTTTGGTCACTTTTGCATTTTGCCAGTGCCCTCACCACTAGAGGTAGCAACCCACAGAAGTTGCTCAGGTAGTGCAGCTCATCCAAGATGGCACATCAATGCACGCTGTGGCAAGAAGGTTTGCTGTGTCTGTCAGCACAGTGTCAAGAGCACGGAGGAGATACCAGGAGACAGGCCGGTACACCAGGAGACGTGGAGGTGGCCGTAGGAGGACAACAACCCAGCAGCAGGACCGCTATCTGCTCCTTTGTGCAATGAGGAACAGGAGGAGCACTGCCAGAGCCCTACAAAATGACCTCCAGCAGGCCACTAATGTGCATGTTTCTGCTCAAACTGTCAGAAACAGACTCCATGAGGGTGGTACGAGGGCCCGACGTCCACAAGTGGGGCCTGTGCTTACAGCCCAACACCGTGCAGGGCATTTGCCAGAGAACACCAAGATTGGCAGCTTCTCCATCGGCGCCCTGTGCTCTTCACGGATGAGAGCAGGTTCACACTGAGCACATGTGACAGACGTGACAGAGTCTGGAGACGCCGTGGAGAACGTTCTGCTGCCTGCAACATCCTCCAGCGTGACCGGTTTGGCGGTGGGTCAGCGATGGTCTGGGGAGGCATTTCTTTGGAGGGCCGCACAGCCCTCCATGTGCTAGCCAGAGGTACCCTGACTGCCATTAGGTACCGGGATGAGATCCTCAGACCCATTGTAAGACCATATGCTAGTGCAGTGGGCCCTGGGTTCCTTCTGATGCAGGACAATGCTAGGCCTCATGTGGCTGGAGTGTGTCAGCAGTTCCTGCATGATGAAGGCATTGATGCTATGGACTGGCCCGCCCGTTCCCCAGACCTGAATCCAATCCAGCACATCTGGGACATCGTGTCTCGTTCCATCCACCGACGCCACGTCCACCACAGACTGTCCAGGAGTTGACTGATGCTTTGATCTAGGTCTGGGAGGAGATCCCTCAGGAGAACATCCGTCGTCTCATCAGGAGCATGCCCAGGCGTTGTAGGGAGTGCATAGGCACATGGAGGCCACACACACTACTGAGCCTTATTTTGACTTGTCTTGAGGAATTTCCACAGAAGTTGGATCAGCCTGTGATCTGATTTTTCCACTTTTATTTTGAGTATGATTCTGAATCCAGACTTCCATGGGATAATGATTTTGATTTCCATTGATCATTCTTATGTTATTTTGTTCTCAACACATTCCACTATGTAATGAATAAAGATTTTCAACTGGAATATCCAGTTCTACGATCTACGATGTGTTGTTTAAGTGTTCCCTTTATTTTTTTGAGCAGTGTATTTGGTGTAGGTATGGTTTGGATCATGCATCGAAAACACTTGTTGTGATTGTTGGACAAAAAGGGATATACCTGTATGCATACACTTTTTTGATGAGTGCCAGACAAGATCAATACTACTCTTATATCGGTCTGTGAAGCTATAGCCTGCAACCAGTTAGCTTAGCTGCTTTATAGTAGGGATGGTTATTTCAAGCAAAAATACCATTCGATAGTCACAGGGAACTATTGGACTATTATTCGACTTTTAAAACAAATTTCCAACTTCTAAAACCATGACTTTGGACAAATGTGATTAGAAGCATGTCTTTAGCTTCATCTGTGAGAAGAGGGCTGTTATTTGGCAGCACATTCAACATCAAACTGACTTTGTCTGGCCATTGATTATTGATCAGTGGATGTACCGTCTGCTCCGTGATTTCCTCTAATAACTGCGCAGAGCTGTGGTAAACTGATGATCTGATAGCTGTACCTGCAGCGTTTGTGTAACCGGTGCCAGACCTAGGGGTATCTGGACCGGTAACATGTGATACACAGGCTGAACAGCACTGTGGATCTGTGGTTCACTGTGGATCAATGAAGAAACATACGATGAGGTAACGTCTTCATCAAGCCAGCGCCATTTTATTCTGACTCGCGCTACATTGGGCTTGAAGGGAAACTTCACGATGCGTTCAAGTACACTCGGTTAGTGTAGTTTCTTCAGTGGTATCTCAAAAAAATAAGAGGGGTGTCTGTTTCATAATAATAAAAAAACTTTGCTACAGCGTTTTCAACTTATTACACTCTCCCCTGCTTCAAGAGATGTCTCTGGACATCCAGAACCAAACTAACACAAGTAATGTCTGGTAGTTAAGAGTCAAGAAAGTTTGATGGTCAATGCACAGTCCTTGTACTAGTGCAGGTAAATGTCTTTAGTCACTGTGTACGTCATCACAAGTCTAACGTCCATACTGGTGTAAGGTAGTAACACGGTCCATGAACAGCTGGGTAAAAGGGCATGGGGTACGGGACACAGGCAAACATCAGGTTTGCTTCCGGCCTCCAGGGCTGATATGAAGGCTGTCCAACGTGGGTATATGTGAGCATTTCTCTAGGTTTCATGGCTCGGGTTGACCTCCTCACCGGTGGCTCTTCCCCCTCTGATGGCTCTGTGACAAGCCCACTTGTGTCCACCTGCTCCTCTGAATTTGCCTCCTCCATAGTGCCGTCCCTTGCTGGTTCCTCCTGTAGTTCCTCAGCTGGTGGTGCAGCAGACGGAATCTGCATCTGCACTGTTTCAGGTACTGCAACCGGGTCAGATTCAAGTAGCTGCTGCATTTAGGCTGTCTCTGCCAATTGTCTCATTGGCTGAAACTCTGGAGCTACAGTACTGAGTTCACAGTGTGGTTTAGACTGAGGCATTGGGGGTCTGAGTCTCCTCCTTTCATACACAGGTATGGTCCTGAGGCAATATGTGTATTCCTCCTCTTCGTCAGAGTGTTCAGACTCCTGCTCCTGTCTGTCACTGTTGTTTATGTGGTTGGTTCTTTGATTTTGTCTTTTTCTGGGTGCATGCTGACCCTGCTCATCTTGTTCCAAAGGTAAATCGTTAACAGGGAGCAGAAGGTCGCAATGCAGGGTATAGAGGTTCTGGTCTCCTGTCTCCAGCTGCACTCTGTACACAGGTCCATCTCCTATCCTTTCAACAACACGATGAATCGTTTTTTCCCAGTATGCACAAAGTTTACCTGGGCCACCTCTCTGACAGATTTCTGACAAGCACCCGATCTCCAGGCTGCAGCACAATGCCTTTAACATGGCGGTCATAGGACTTTTTAGTATTATCTGAGGTGATTTTGTATGCCTCCTGCATGTGAGTAGCCCATTTCTGTGCATACTCTTGTCTGGACTGTGGCTCTTGTTCAGGTTTCAGGTCAAAGAGCAAATCAACAGGCAGACGGGGTGCTCTTCCATACAGGAGAAAGAACGGTGAATAGCCTGTTCCCTCATGTCTTGTGCAGTTGTACGCGTGAACTATATATTTTTCTTCTCTTGCAGAGTCCGCAGCATCTGTAGAAGCGTCCTGTTCAGACGCTCAACGGGATTCCCCTGCGGGTGATAGGGGGTAGTTCGAGAGTGAGCGATTCCTGCCAACCGTTGGAGTCTTTGGAAAAGGTTGTTCTCAAATTCCCGCCCCTGGTCATGATGTAACTTTTCAGGGTACACAAAGCGTGGAATAAAGTCATAAAAGATTTTCTCAGCAGCCGTTCGACCTGACTTATTCTTGGTCGGGTAGGCCTGTGCAAAGCGAGTAAAGTACTAGGACTAAGATGTACTCGTAGCCTCCTTCACTTGGTTCAAGATGGAGATGGTCAACAGAGATTAGCTCAAAGTGGGCACTGGTTGTTATTGAGCTCATGGGTGCTCTCTCTGGGATGTTTGGCCGCTTCTGTTTAACACATTGACACTGGCGAATGACATAGTCTTCAATTTCATGCTGCATAAAAGGCCAGTAAGATCTTTCTTGAGCCAAGTGAATGACCTTGTCTGCGCCAACATGCCCCATATCATCATGCAGTCGTTTGGGTCTGTGTGTATATACTCAAGGTTCTTGTGATCTGTGAGGACGACAGTTGATCTCCGAGGAACACACTGGAAGGTCTCTTCGTGCAGGTGATGCCCGTGGCTCGACACTGAATGGCAGGAAACAGGAAACAGGTTGGAGTCAGAACCGGAATCTCAAAACAGGGAGACGGACAGACTTACGGGAAGGGTTGACGGGTAGGCAACGGACGAACTGACGACGAACAGACGGGAGACCAGGGTATTTGTATCCAGCTGGAGATGATTAGTCTAATGCGATCCAGCTGGATCTACGGAGGTGGGCGTGGCCGATGACGGAACTCAGAGGAGGGTACTGCAGGAAAGACAAAAACAAACGGAAGCACATGGCAGACAATAACAAACAGACAGGGGAATGACAGGCCAACGAAGGAGAGGTGATTGGGGGTAAAACAGGAAAACACACTAGGATCAGACAGGAATTCTAACACAAAGTGATAAACAAGGAACTTTGACTTAACTACAATGATGAAGCGGAAGAGGAAACCCACTGACTTCAATTGCAGATACTGTCAGCTAGTAAAGCAATGCCCTGATGAACTCCTGACGTCAGACAACTCTTCAGAGAAAAGAGACTTGGAGGACTGAAGTAAAGCTTTACTGTCTCTCTCTCTCTTCGCCTGACTATTGTGATGCTGTCGTCATTTTCAATTTGAGCTCAAGGTTAGTGCCTATGCACTGGGACATTTCAACTGAATGAAGATCCAATAACTGACCAAGTAATGGGTCAAAAAGAGAAACTGGAGGGTTATTGAATGGTAAAAGCAAAGATTCCCATTGAAATCTTGTGTGCGGGTTATTGCAATCGGTCAGTACATGCAAGAAAATCATCAAACATCTTGCAACTGAAGGAATTGTGGATTAAGTGTGGTCAATAATTTCATCAAACTGATGTCAGAGACGGGTGAAGAAATTATACAAAATGCCTACAAAGATTTGTTTCTACTGAAGTAAGGCACTGTTTAAAAGAGGATCCAATATTTGCTTCTCCAAATATGTCAAGAATTTCCATGGTATTTTTCCTCAAGTTTGTCCATCTAGCACAGGTGCACATATTAATAACAAGAGGATAAAAATAATAAGTGGATTCAAAAAAACATAAAGCCTCAGGCCTCTATGTTAGTAGCAGCTCTGAATGCCACTATAATTCAATTAAAATGAAATCTGTTGGTGCAATGAGACTCTGTCCTGGCTCATTCTTTCACAACAACACTAATGAAGCCCTTGATGTTCCTCAGTTTATCTCATGAAAGTTATTGGAGTAACAGAGCACGTCATCCAAATATGGAGAGCAACACTCGTCCCTTTGGCCGTCAAGGACTCCCTCCATGCACCTTTGAAATGCGGCCGGGGCGTTGGTGAGGCCAAATGGGAGGCGGATCCATTCATACAACCCCCATGGTGTGCTAAAAGAGGTCACGTGTCTGCAACTCTCATCAACAAAACCCTGGTGGTGAGCGCTGCCTTGGTCGAGTCTTGAGAACCACGAGTAGCCCCCCAGGTTGTCCAGCAGGTCCTGTATGTGTGGAAGAGGGTAGCGGTCGGGGACAGTTTTGCTGTTCATGCCCCGAAAGTCAACACACAGTAGCTTGTCTTTTTTTCTGACGCAGACCACTGGGGATGAGTAGGGTGAGGTGGACTTCCTGATCCAGCCGTGGTTGAGCAGGTTTTGAACATAGTCCTTTACCTCTTTGTACAAGGGCTTAGGAACAGAGCAGTAGGTTGCTTGGACTGGTGTTCCATCCTTTAAGTGGATTGTCAGCTGCAAGTTTGGAATGCAACCGATGTCCGAGTCGTCCTTGGCAAACACATCTGACTCTTCATACATGTCGCTGACTGTTTTTTGTTCATCCTCTTCCAGGTGCAATACGTCGACAGGTGGGTGCCATTTCTTTCCTCTCATGTTTTTAGTATCACATTCATCACTCCTTTGTCTCCGATTATCTGTTTTTAGCTGAGCTGAGTTTACAGTGGGATGGCACATTGTCTCTGATCCACCTGGAAAACAGTTAACTGGTTTCACTTCAGTAACTTCCTCCAAAGTGCCTAGAACTGTTCTCTTTGTGAGGTAGGTATCATGTCTAGTGGGGTTCTGAACAGGGATTTTAACAACTTTTGTGGACCCACTTGGAATATCGACCAAGGCTGGAAATAGCTCTAACCCCTCAGGACAGTTAACCCTCGTGTTGTCCTTGGGTCAAAATGACCCGCAGCTGTGTTCAACCGATTTCTATTTTATTTTCATATTTTTTGGGATCATTGGTGACAAGAAGGCTGTGAGGGTTTCTTTAAAGAATGATGACCAATGATCCCAAAAAAATATAAAAATATAGAAATAAAATAGAACTTGGTTGAGCACAGCTGCGGGTCATTTTGATCCAAGGACAACACAAGGGTTAAACACAACATTGGGTTGAAAGAGCATAGCCCCACCCCTTTACTCTACACTTAACCTTACAAATCATTCCAGCAGGAATAGTTACACCTCTCTTCCCTGTTCTCACACTGCACTCAAACGCGGCCTCGTCAGGGGTCAAGACTTGTAAAGTGGAAACTATAGCTTCCACTGCACTGTCACTGATGCTTAAAGCTTCTTTGAGTAAAGCAGAAATATCAATTTCATCTTGTTGTTCTTTGTTTGTTTTGATTATTTCTGCTAGGACATTACTGCCTAAAAGTGGACAGCTTAGACAGTTATGACTGACTAATAATGGCACTTGTATGGTAACATGTCCATGATTTTTACTGCAGACCTTGAGCTCGACATCTGCCCATCCATCGAAGGGGACATCGGTGCCAGTTGCGGCAGTAATCTCCAAAGATAGGTCCGAAAGTAGGGATTCGAGTGGCTGGATTTGAACATGGGGGAGTACTTTTTCCATCCAGGGTCTCCCCCCATAGTCACTTGAGCTCCTGAGTCGAGTAACATCTGGAAAGAGACTCCATCGATAGCACATGAGACCATACATCGTTTTCCTATTAATTGTGCCAGTCGTTTTTTTGGTTGTGGTGGACACGTTGTGTTTGTTATTTTAGAGTTGGCTATTTTAGAGTGACTGGCTATTGGTGAGGGCTCCTCAGCTGTCTCGGTCACTGGCCGCCCCTCTCCAGTGACCTTATCCCGTTTCCCAAAATCTTCCTTTGCAGACATCCAATGGCGCGATGTCCTGCTTGGCCACAAACAAAACAGTGAGGGCAGCTCACTTTGCTCTGCTGTACACAGTGACTGCATCGACCCCTGGTCTCAGATGTTGGTGCTGCTGATGAACAAAGGTCCCCAGGTGTCACACTGTCTGTAGTTTTCACCATCTGGGCCATGTGTTTGGTCAGTGATGACACTTGTGCAGTCAGTTCTCTAATAGCAGCACGATTAGCCTGTAACTCAGTGTCAACTTTAACTTGCTTATCTGAGTCATTACTGTCAAGCTGAACTGTATTAATAGTCACTGGTCGGGTCTTAGCTACTGTGCCTAGGCATCTCTCTGCCTCCTCACTAGCAGACTTGGTGATTTGATCTGAAAGAAAGTCATCGCTAACCTGCAAATCAGTTAGGAGGGGTTTGAGGTCATGTCTTAAATGGCTGTTTTTCTCATTTAACCCTTGGTATAGCGTGTGGAGGAAGGTACCTTGAATAAGCTTTTTGTCGTAGCTAGACTCGGCACCAGGCTGTTGTGACTCAAACAAAACACGCTGTTTTAAACCCGAGATAACGTCTTCATCAAGCCAGTGCCATTTTATTCTGACTGGCGCAACATTGGGCTTGAAGGGAAACTTCACAATGCGTTCAAGTACACTCAGTTAGCGTAGTTTCTTCAGTGGTATCTCCAAAAAATAAGAGGGGTGTCTGTTTCATAATAAAAAAAAAACTTTGCTACAGCATTTTCAACCTATTACATTTGCACTGCACCTCATCTTCATTTAGTTTTCAAGGAGTTCCACACAGAACTGTTTGACAGCTGTTGTCTTCTTTGCATGTTTCTGCTGTTCAGATCGCGACATCGAATCTCACCGCGCCACAGTTTTACCTGCAACGTACCTAAGCCTAGTAGCTTCGTGTTCTTCTTTAATGGTGGTTGGCAGACAGCTTTCAGGTGCAGTACCACCACCTTGTGATCACAGAATAACACATTACATCCAGGTGCTGATAAAGGACGACAGGCGTATGTATATACAGTACTAAAGGATTTTAAATACTTTAAATGACTATTTAAATGTTCAAAAATCACAACCCCTAAACCATAGACTGCTGCGTGATCATAAAACAATGACGTGTCCCTTTTGCGAAGTGTGTTTTGTACAGATTAAACAAATATAATAATTTCATTCGAGGAACTAGTAGCCAGCTCTTCGAACTGACCAAGGTTCCTGGTTTCCCTTTTTCTTCCAGCCTTCCTGCTAAGCTATGCTAACTGACTGCTGGTTGTAGCCGAACATTTAATGGGCATGTTGATTTTAGTGATCTTCTCATTTAGCTGTTGGCAAGAGAGCAAATAACTACATTTCCCATGATGTCCTATGACTAACGGCTTTAAGGTTAGGGCTAATTGTGTTTTCAGAAAAAGGTGGGAGTTAATTTCCAGTATGGAACTAACAACCTTGTCTTGCATGAACCCCCCCCCCCTGCAGCTATGCTGTAGCTGCAGCAGTGGCAGCAAAAGCAGAGCAGACAGTGCAAATGGCTTATAGACACATTACTCTAGTTGGGCTTCCTGGCTTTGCTTCATCTTTTGTAATGGGGCTCTTTTGAAAGGCAAAACAACTGTTTTGGTAGAAGGTTATAGTTTACCCTCATAAAACATAATTTTCCTGGCATTTGGGGTTTGGATTGGTTTATTCGTACAATGGAAATCAGTTTTGACAGTAGGTTTGTAGTGAGTTTTTCAAAGTTATGAGTACATATCCATTTGCAAACTTAATCAATACATCATTTCCCATTTCTGTTTTGCTTGTGCACAGTATCTATGCAACATTCTGGGTTGGCCCAAGCAAACACAGGCTTGATGAGAAAACAAAAAAGAAAAGAAAAAGGTCCTGCATCCCAGCTGTAATGTCTTCCCTTCTGGCCCAAGCAAATGAACCAAGAAGCCGCTAAAGTGCATTTTTCTTATAGCCGGAGCACATATCCTGCACGCTGCAATAGATTTTCAATGTCGCTTCTTCATCCTCCTCTTCTGTTTCCGATCGATTCAAGCGAGAATGTGTCCTGCAGGCATGTGTGACTCTATACAGTGCGCTTTACACTCTATGTCAAGCCATCTGTACAGAACCCAGAACAACAGTTCTTCAGCTGAGACTCATTTGCAAAACAGCCTCACATGCACGCTTATTCCCCTTCGCCTATTATTTGTTATTCACCTACAAAAATGTACTCTAAATCTCATCTCCTCCCACAATAAACTTATACATACACCTTGTAATATTTCTTAGGCAATAATTTTCCTGCACCATAAAATTAGTAATTTGTCTCCTTTATATTTTCCTCCTGCTCAGCCGGTGAGGACGGAGGAGCCCACTGGAAGAGGATTGCTGCTGAGATTAAAACCTGATGGAGGGTGTCTGAGCAATGCATGTGTGCGTGGAGATGAGTGTGTGTTGTGTATAAAAAGAAAGAAGGCAAGGAGGACAGAGAGAGCGGGGGGATTAAAGCTGTACCTTGGGGTCTCTTTTCGATGTCAGGGAGGTGCTGGGGAGGAGGAGTGGGAGTGCTGACGGGGCAAGCCTTACTCTTGCATGATCTGGACAGACACACAAACACACACACAGACACAGACACGGACACACAGACACACAGGCACAGCCGACTTTTCTTTTGCATTATTTATGAAATGCTGCCATTATCTCTTGTTTTACACCTTGCATCAACTCAGTGCCAGGAAACGAACCCTGCGTGTGTCTGCGTGTGTCTGTGTGTGTCTGTGTGTGTGTGTGTGTGTGTGTGTGTGTGTGTGCGCGCAAGAATGTGTCCATGTGTGTTCATTGGCGAGTTGATAAAAACCGAAGAAAGAAAGACTAGGAAACTGTTACCATCAAAGAAAATGAAAAACAGAGGAGGTTAGATGTGATTCGTGACAGTGAGCGTCGGGGAACAAAGAACAGACCAACATACCTGAGGATACAAGACAGAGAAAAACATTAAAAGTTTAATTTATAGTCGCACCCATGTTTCATGTATCTGCAAAGTTTTCAACACTGAAAGACAGGAGTGTGTGGGAGTGAGGGTGTGGATGGAGTTTTATCAAAGAAGCAACACCAAATACAGAAGAGATCGAGACAGACGGGAACCGCGCAGCAGGGAAGCTGTGACTTTCATCATCAGTCTCAAAGAAAAGTAAATTACTCTTGTAGTTCTTGTAGTTCTAGGCTTTGTTTGTGGCATCAGCTTGTACCTTAAAAATACTTTTCTGCAAACATTCACCCCAATATCACACCAAAGTGTGTAATACAGCCATTAGTCCACTAAAGGATGCCGTGTCAGTGTCACGCTTTACCTCGCCTTGGCGTGAAAATGAAAGTGCCTTAGATTGAGGCACCAAAACTACTTCGTTAGGGTGAAGAGAAGATCATGGTTTGGGTTAAAATAGGTCATTTTACTGTAAGTAACACTACATACATTAGGTACGTTATGTACGTTAAGTAACGGTCTCCCAGTGAAACCTCTCTGTTCCATCCAACCTCCTGATCCGACTCGATGCAGACTTTATCCTACTTCGTCACATGACCTCCTTCTTCAGCCCTGGTGATACGTGTGTACTTTTCACATTAAGGCGAGACAAAATGTGACACTGACTCAATATCCACTAGTGTACGGAAAAATGTGTTACGGTCTTTGGCGTAATACCAAGATGTGCCCACATAGCAATTGGTAACTTGGTAGGAGGTATATAACATAATCCAATTCAGGATTGTTCGGTCACAAGGGCTAATTCCAAGACAACTGTTTATGTTCAGCACCTTCAAAATATAGCCTAGTAGCTGCTTTTTAAAACCACACTGTCATCACCCATAAAAGTCCCGGGTTTGGCATTTTGACCGTCGCCATCTTGCTATTTTGGAGCCAGAAATCTATCTGCATGGCACAGCTAACCTGGCTAGCATGGTCTGGCTAACAGACAATAGCTAACTATCAGAGTTCAGAATTCAAGTCAAATTTGATATTAAACATCAAACCAATTTCAACAGTTTGGTTGGAACGCACATACACTCCTAGTGAAAACAAATGTGATTTCTGGCGGCATCTTACAATACACAAATATAAACTGAACCAAATTGGAGGCTATTGTGATCGCTGTCATCTCTAAATGTTAGGGTGTGTAGATAAATGGACCCAAAAGCAGACACACAGCAAAGTCTCTTTGGAACCAGGTATTTATTTCTCCCAGGCAGTGAGAGCAAACAGGAAAACACACCAAAAGTCTGAGTTCGTTTGCGCGGGTCCGCACAACTCCATGATGCAGCTGGCAGGCTGACGAACAGGCAGGCGGCCCGCTCGGGACGTGGTTAACCGAGGGAATCCCGGGGTTCTCCTCAGCACGTGACAGGGTGACGTACCCGGACGGCGGCGTTCTGCTGGGGAATCCCGAGTCTTCTCCACAGCGAGCGGCAGGCTGACGTGTCTTGGTGGGAATCCCGTGGTCCTCCACCAGCACAGCTGATTGGCTGGATCGACTGTGTGACCTCGACACAGGATAGCCAAACCTTCTACAGCCGATCTCCGAGGAACGCACTGGGAGGTCTCTTCGTGCAGGTGATGCCCGTGGCTCGACACAGGAAACAGACGGGGTCAGAACCGGAATCTCAGACAAGGAGATGGACAGACTTACGGGACGGGATGTCGGGTAGGTGGACGGACGGACGGACTGACAGATGGTTGACGGGAGACCGCCGTATTTAATCCAGCTGGAGGTGATTAGTAGAATGTCACACAGCTGTGCTGACAGAGAGGTGTGGCAGTGGGCGGAACTCGGAGGAGGGTACTGCGGAGGAGAAACAAACAAGGGAATGACAGAACAGAGGAAAACACACTCGGATCAGACAGGAATCCTCACACTAAACTGAATGGTTATGGAGTCTCGTTCCAAAGTACGTGTCATCATTTCTTTGTACTGAACTGCATGCATTTAACGATGGACCATAAAGAAAGGAAATGTCCTCTCTTCTATGTTGAACACTGTATAAATTACTTATGGTTACTGTAATGGAGGCGATAGAGAGCTGCCCGACTTCCCTTGCTGTTCATGAATGTACTGCTGCATTTGTTTCATAATATTGAGTGAGCCATGATCATCTTCGAATACGAGGAAATTAGGGAATAATATTTACATCCTGGGGGCCTGCAGGGGCCTCATATTGCTGGGTATTATGTATTATGATCATGTAGGGCTATTACCAAGCATAATGACTCCCAGCACAGGTTTGCCACACTTTCATGTCTACCATTACATTGAGTAGTTCACAAATAATACGATGAAGACGACCTTTGGTTTTCTCTAAATTACACAGTTTTGGTGACACTAAGGTCGACTGGTATTACCAGATGGAAATTCACTGTGTGAATTTACCAGTCTGTCGACGCTCCATTGAGGGTTGTTTTAAGTTGTGCATCTTGATGAGCGTAGACCTCAAATTGATTTTGAAACTATTGGAGCAGCCTTTGACAAAATCAGCATTGACCACCATATACAAAACTCTACCATCACCGTCATTGTTGGAAAAACTTCAATCCCATTGCACTTAGCAACTCCTTCCCACCCATACTGGTCTCTGATAGGTCCACCCTTCAGGGTGGTTGAGCAAACCTAATACAAACAGGGTTTCCAGACTATAAGCAATAGGCGGGCAGAACTAAGCTAATGAGGCTGCACTCACACTAAATCAGGCAATGCAATTGAATAGGGGCATGAATGTGTTTGAGCTGCGGGAGTGGGAACTGAATAGGGTGCAGAAAAAAGAATGCAGAGGCCGTTTAACAAGAAGTTGAACCAGGGTCAACTTTGGCCCAAACACAACCTGACGTCAGGTTGCAGTGGCTAATCACATCAGCGGGCGATCAGTCCAGAACGACGCCCAGGAGAAGAAGCACCTTATATGTAGCATGTAGCAAATGCTACCAGCATGAATCCCCAAAACACAATGGAGTATAACATTATGTAACATGTGTACTCACTCAATTTTGCGTCACACACTAGTTTAAAACCAACTTCTTGGTGTCGGGATTCCTGTCTGGTTCTACTGTTTGCTTCTCTGTTTCGTCCCCAATCACCTCTCCTCATGTTTTCTGTCATTCCCCTGTCTGTTTGTTATTGTGTCCCCATGTGTTCTGTGTCCTCCTCTCCCCGCCTCCTGTCACCTCCCATGGCCTCACCCCTCACCGGTCTCAGCAGCTGCCACCACTTTCCCCAATCACCACCTGCAGGTGGCTCATTTCACTGATCACCTCCCCGGACTACATCTGCCCTGCCCCTGCAGTCATCGGGTGTCGGTCCATACTGCAAGTCGCTGCGAGTTACTGCTAGATCCTGCTAGATACTTGAGTCCGTCTGTCCGTTCGTCCGTCCCCGTTCCTGTTCCTGCTCCAGTACCGGACAACGCTCCCGCCAGCTGTCCTGCCAGCTGTCTGTCCAGCTGTCTGTCCAGCAGTCCTGCCAGCTTCATCCCCCCGGTGAGAGTCGGTTGAGTTGCCCTCCCGACTCGGGAGGAACAGGAAGACTTTGACTTTAGGTACCGTACCCCTGTGTTCAATAAAGACTGTGTTTTGAACTTATACCTGAGTCTGTGTGCCTGCGTTTGGGTCCTGCTACACCTCACCACATAACACATGGTTATTTATTGAAATAACTTTTTTTTTAATCAGTGTTTTAATGTGGACAGACTATCACTTGTATGACCTCGTGCACTAGCAGCACACGCTGACCCCACCAACAATGAGGACTTCCCGTGTGTTGCATTTTACAGTTAGACACAGTATGTGCTTGCACAACAATTTAAAACGTATCACGCCACGAATCCCTTTTCTGTGTTAGTGATTGAAGTTTTTCTTTTTCTTTTTTGTTGTTAATGGTGTTTAACATATTTCAGGTGAAGTACTGCCACCCTCTGGATGATGTAACACAAATGGTCCTTGTAGAGACACACGACATCTCCGCACAACCCTGCAGGAAGGTGCTGTGTTGCCTGACTTGGTGTGAACGCACCCTTAATTTTACACATCCCATACTATTTTTAAGAAAAAATATCGCAAAGTTGTCCAACTTAATTTTACATTACTTTATAATAATTTACTTATTACAGTTACTTGACTTAGTTTTTTTGTTGTTGTATTGTGGGGCAGTTGTAGCCATTTCCTTGAAAATAGATTTATCAATAAGTGGAAAAACTAACAGATGCATGTAACTTTATATTTACGTTTAGATATTTGCGTGTGGCGCTGAACTGCTGTGCAGAGTCTAAATTAGAGGTGTACATTTGAATACTAACTCCATTTTCAAAGTAATTACTGTATGGTCCTTCCCTGTAATGTTCCTCCAGTTAAATCAGTTGACTTAGCCAAACTTTCCCACTTGTTATGCAAATGTTGAGTATTGTTATTTGGCATCGAGGCTGTGGTCACTCTTCGCAAGGAAGCACCAAGCTGAGCACAGCAAGGAGTGGGGACTGCCGATACATTTCCCCCTGTGAATTTCTCGGAAACTGTTTTGAAACTATGGGAGGGAAAAGGGTAAAGGAGACTCACTCAGGTATCTAGTATCTCTGCTTCCCACTGTAGTGTTTGCAGCCTAGTGTACTTGCTAGCACTGTGAAGCTCAGGGTGCTCAGTAGTTTTTTTTTTTTTTAAGGCTTCAGCTTTTAGCAGCCATCCAGATTAATGTGGTTGTCTACTCCTGCTGGAGAGCATCAACATTTCTATTTGTTCCTTGGGGTTGTCTGTATTCGGTGTAGCCCTTATATGTGCGATCATGATTTCCAGCCCTCCTCAGCAACTTCAATTATTTAGCTGTTTTTGTAATGTATGGGTCTACAGTCCAGGCAGCAACTCCTGCATCTGACCTCTTTGGAGCTCTGAAGCTATGTTGTCTGTGTGGGCCAATAAACTAAGAAACCTTGGTGCCATCTAAAATCACTTTTATTCTTCTGAAAAAGTCGACTGTGCATGCAGCGTGTTGCACTTGCTCGTACTTGTTTTCTAAGTTTTTAAACTTTTTAGATTTCTTTTTGGTCAGCCATATTTAAATGATTATTTGTAACTTATTCAAATATACTAGTGGAGAGAGTTCTAGTGAGATCTTTGCCGTTTTATAACTTTTTTCATTTAACTCATTTATTTCATCAAATAATCAAATAATTGATTGCTCCACGCTAACATTGTTTACACCGGGGACCCACTGATCCGCGCTGAAGCCCGTTTGGCATGGAAACCAGAACAACAACAGCCTGCCTCCCAGCAAAAGTCAGCAGGACACTAAGAGGATACCGAGGAGGAACAAAGTAAAGAGAGAGCTTGATCACGACAACAAAGACTGATGGAGAAAAGGAAATATAAACTGTCAGATCACTGGACAATACAATGGTGACAAATTGAGAGGACGTCGGTGAGGGTAGTCTTATTTTTTTTTAGAGACATGGATAAAGTGGTAAAAAATAAATAAATCGTGGTTGTTTATTTGGTTGTTTATACCCCCTCCTTTGATAACCAAGCAACTGTGAGTGACCCAATTATTTGTACATGATCCACAGTGACATAAATCATGTGACACTGGACAATAATGTAAGTCATACATTACTCTCAAACATTTACACTTATTTCACTTTTTTCTATTGAATTACTGTATTTATTACTATTACTATTATTACATTTACTACATTATATGTATTTATTTACTATTTTGTTGTGCATATTGAGTAATTCTGATTTTGTTCGATAGCATGCATGTTCATTATTATGAACTGGGGGGACATGTTTACCTAGTTATTAGTGTATCATGTCAAACAACCACACAATGGCTCTTTTTTATGCCATTGTCAGCTTTAATAGCCCTGTTTTGCAGGTCCATCCACAGTGAATTATAAATTATTACCTGAAGTATGTACTCAAGTATTGTTCTGACTTGATTTGAAAATATTGGTTTTCTTCAGTGTATCTTTGAAGAAAGTTGGAAGTCGCACACATCTGCACTCCTTTCTATTGGCATTAGTAACACAACCCAACAATGACAATACATTGTGAATCTCACTGCAGCACAGTGACTCATGTTCTGTTGGCACTGTTAAGGAAGCAGCACAGATACTTCCAGTCTACCATCGTTACTCTCTTAAGAGAAGAAACAGCCTGAGAATCTGCTTCACTCGTAGGTGGACTCATAACACTGATCCCCTCTGACACTGACAACATGTCATATATAATAATCCATAACGTCCAGTGGAAGGAATTAATTTTGCCTGTCCACTGACTGAGCTGCAGTGATGCTACTTTTGGCTTCCAGATAAGAGCGAAACTTATCTGAGCCAAACTCTGCTTGTTATTTCTCCACCATCCAGTAATGTTAGAATATGTAGTGCACAGCGGAGGTCCTGTACACTAAGCTGCTGACAGTAATATAGTAAGTGTGGCAATTATTACAATCCATGCCGAGCTGTCGTGTTCTCTGTCTTCATGAGCAGAATTCATAAACTAGACTGCATCTACAGCCATTATAGCAGAGTGAAATGCTAACATCAGCATGCCAATAGGTTCACAATGACAATGTTAACATGTTGACTTTGAGCAGGTACAATGTTTACCATTTTAAATTTAGCATTAGTTTTGCATGTTTTCGATCATAAACCAAAGGATTGGAGAAACTAAAATGTGCCACTGATGATGGTGCTGGATGAAAAGTCTAAATTATATTGCAATTTCCCTTTAAACCATAAAGGTCCCCCTCTTTTAAAATTGTGGAGACATTCTAAGCCAAAAGTGGTGGACTGTCCAAGATACTGACCAAGTTGCTATCAAGTGGTAACCCACCACGACATCACCTATTGGTTTGTGAACTGCTGTTTGGAAGGCTTAAGTCTGGCATTTTGGCAGTCGCCATCTTGGGTTTTTGGTGGGTTTTTTTGGGAGGCAGAAGTGACCATATTTGGATAAACTGGGGAGGAGCACGGGGTGGACCTAACTGAGAACCTGAGGACACAATGCCCATCAAGCTATACCAGCAACCTGACTGCACCCAAACATGTCAATCAAACCTGTTGAGCCCCCAAACATACTGCTTTTTGAAGCCTAACATCTCATTAATTAGGGCATGTCTTTCAGAAGGACCGCCAGAGCACTAATCAGGAGGATTTAGCCAGTGACACCATAATGAATTGTGGTAAAATGTTGCCACTTTTTGGATGTCGTGCTAGTTTTCTTAGAGCCAACCCCCTGCTGGCCCTCAGTGGTATTGCACTTTAAAGCACTTCTGCACTGGCAGAACTGGAGTCAACATCCATTTTTATATGCAGTCTATGGTTGTAATCTCACCCTAATGCAATTGGGTCACAGTGCTTTGCACATGAAAACAGAATACTGTTCGTTATCTGCTTTTCAAAGATATCAATTTCACGTTACATTTATCTTGTTTGTAATGCTGTGTGGATCAAATAAATAGTAAAGATGGTGTATTATAGCACCATGTGAAGAATAACACTGCAGGGTCTCTGTGATTACCAACCGAAGTGATCAATAGCGCCTTTACATTGTTTATTCTCTGAGACGAGGCAGAATCTACACCTCTGCTGGCCTTGAGCAAAAGCCTATAAAGATCTACGGCATCAACACCCCCCCCCCCCTCTCCATCTCTGATTTGTGATTCTTGTATCTGGCAAGCTTGGCTACTCCCAGGAGGCCTTCTGTTTTCCTAGCTGGACTCCTGTGTGAGCACAAATAAACAGTTGTTAAACAGAAATCCCAACCTCCCGAGCTGTGTGCACAGCAAACCAAACAAAGGAGCCACCGGCTGCACTTTGTAAGAAACTACCCAACTATTGAGCAGGAGTCAAGAGCCAATAGCGGGGGATAACTCCGATTAAAGCCAGAGACAAAAAAACAAAAACAATGAAGCATGGATTGCAGAGCAGAAGGCTATTACCAGTGTAAATCTGTAGACCTTCAGGGGGTAGGTCACAGTGTCCAGTAGAGGAAAACACCCAGTGGAAACTGTCATACTCATTTTGTATCAGCATGGTGGAACCGACAGAGACAAAAGGACAGAGACACATTCAGAGAGAGAGCAGAGGAAACAGCTTAACAAGGTCAACAAGGCATTTGAGGGATGCTCGACCTCTCATCTATTTCTGCGAAGCCACACACACACACACACACACACACACACACACACACACACACACACACACACGATATATCACAGTATGCAATGAGACATGACAGTGGCCAAAGGAAGAATGTTTAAGGTGATCATTGTGACAGCTTCTTCTCTTCATACTGACACAAGATAGTATGAATACGTCACTAAAAGCCTGAATATTTAAAAGGACACCACACTGTTGTACCACTACTTTAAAATAATCCTAATATCCGTAAAAAGCACATCCAAAAAGTCACACACTTGGTCCCCCACGTTCAGGTTATGGATCTGTGACAACAGGGATATGAGGGGAGTTTTTGCGCTACACTTTTTGCCCAAAAAAGTCCTGTCTAAAGGTCATAATCCCCTCCCAGGTTCTGCCGGTGTCTGCATAAAGTGTTCGCTGTCTCATCAGTACAAGAGAGAATGCAGAAATCCAATACAGCAGCAGGGAAATTTCACAAGTGAACACATTTTCTTACTGCTCAACCCAAAAAAAAAAAGAAGCTGCACTGCTTTAGAATTGGTTTGAAGGCAAAAGAGTTTAACCATTAAGATGCAACACGAAATACATTTTACCTGTTTTTTTTAACGGTTTCATAAAATAGGTTTAAAATATCTTCAAAATGCTGACATCCACACGGATATGTCAATTATGTTGTATTTTGTTTGATGTATAAATGTGATGACTAATTGTGCAAAAAAGACAGTTTAGTTTAAAGACACAGTTTTTGATTTTATTGTGGTCAGTAGGATTTTCTTTGACATATTGTAACCAATCATGACAACGGATGGCCTATGGAAATTGCTGGTACAGCTTTCAGTAGTATTGTGATGATGTTATAGTAATGATTTATTGAAATACCACTGGCAAATGACTGCCTAAATTTAATCATTTCTGTATCCTGCCTGAATAACCAGACAATTTCAGTCCTGGCTGACAAACTGTATCCCATCCTGCTCATCATGCCAGCGCAGCCAGTTGTCCCGGAAACCACTGAAGCACATACATGGCTGACATTGGAGCAATTCAGAGGTGCAGCATTCAAACAAACCTCCAAAACCACAAGTCTGGAACGGTAGTGCAGGTCCAGACCATGAAGTGGATGCTATATTCCATTCAAGCTGGCTGAAAGGAGCATCAGCATGCAGCGAGCCGGGAGGGAATGAAGCCTATCTGTGCTCCTAACACAAACATGATGGGATCTGTTTGGCCACGGATTGCTTAGGGCGATGGAATACCAATAGCCTAACACACACTCTTACACACACGCGTGGACCCTGAGGTCTCTCCCGTTCAAATTGGAGCAATTCAGACAGCATGACCACATGCACGCATGAGGCCGAGCAAGGGTTGCCTTTTTTTTTTGGCCAAAGTGCATATTTGTAATGCACATGCAAACACAGAGGCACATGCGGGGTAATAGCATGTGAAGGCTCTCTGTAACACACTATGCATTTCAGCTCAAAGGGTCAGTGTAGACCTCGGAGAATCATTTGTTCTTCTGGAGTCCTTTAACTGTTATTGACAAGCTCATAAAGCCCAGAGGTTGCGCACTAACAAACGCATCAGCAGACACACACACACACGCAAAGTCACATCACAATCACGTTTAAACTTGCGCACACAGTGAAAACATTACTCCACTGTCACAATGTTGAAGCTGAGTCTATGTCGGGCCTAAATTGGCTTTTGAATATGCTAATGATTCAACTGCAAGCAATTTAGAAAGGAGGGGAGCATCAATGTGAAGTACCACATCCTCCAACCACGCAGCCATGCTCAGAGTGACACAATTACACTTATCAAACAGGCATTTTCACCACAACTCGCACACTCTCATACCCACATGCACACAGGCCCCCATTCAGACCTGTCAAATTGACGACTCTCACTATGGAACACTTTGGCTAAATGAGCATAAGTGGATGAGAAACACAACAGAGGGGAAGAAAGAATGATCCTTTTGTACCGTGATTATCCTGTAAAAGGTACGCCGGATCGGTGGGGCAGACCGAAACACACACACACACACACACACACACACACACACACACACACACACACACACACACACACACACACCTGTGTGAATAGGACGGTATCTATTGATCCTGTATCAAGTCAACACATCACTACAGTATGATACAACATTGACAAACCGCTGACACAAAACACACAACCACGGCTGAAATACTGAGTCTTTTGTAGCATCGACAAGATCGCCGTTTTATGAATTATTTTGCGTATTTACCCCCCGAACTATGTTCATAATTTATGAAGTAGTGGTCATCAAACAGACAGATATGTTTTGGGAGGTAAACATAAGAATGACAGTGCTGACGCAAAACAAGAGACCAGGCTTGAAATAAAGGATAGCTAGCAGGCTTTTAAAGCACAGAACACTATTTTGCACATTTGTATAACATTGGCATAATTTTGTGCTTTAATGTTAATGAGAAATATCATATTTTTATACTCCCTAATTCCCTTTTACAAATAGTGAACTATCAAGTAAGGAAATAAGAGCACCTTGCAGATAAAAAAGGACTTTGTGGGCGAAAAGCTCAGTACATGATTGAACTTTTATGATAAACAGGTGCTAATGATCAACAACATAATGTATAGGTTGAACCCAAATCATGAACTGAAACTAGAGTGACCAGATTCCAACAAATCAAATGTGGAACAAAGAGTATGCTTGTGTGGGACGATGTGGAACAAGTTACCAATGCTGAGAGGTAGTTTATGTTTTGATATATCAGAACATAACATGTCTTAGAACATAAAAAACACAGCATACTAAGCAGATTACAGGTTAGGCCTTAAACAAATATAATTTCTTTTAATGTAAACTCCCAAATTCCCACGTAAAGTTAATACAGCAAGCATATAGGAAGCTAAAGTTTTCACAATAAATGGTCCTATGCGGTGTTACTACCACACCCTGTATGACCGCGAGTGCTGCACAGTCTGCCGTTACCTTATCTGTGAGGCGTTCCTCTTTCTGTTTCTGTGGTCTTTACTGTGTAGCTGCATTTCCCGATTTGCATCTGTCCTGCAGTGTTGACTTTTGAAAAGTTGAGCCAAACAGAAACAGCTTTGTAGGGAGAATAAAACGGGGTGAGGGACAGCCATGCTAAAAAGGTGAGGTGAGGTGAAAAAGTGACAGTCTCATCCAAAATTTTACACCGAGGCAAGACTGAGCGGAGCAACAAGACCCAATGTGGCCCTTCTGCATCAACACGGTCTCTCTTAGGCCAATACATTGTGGCAGACAGGTGTTTCCAGATGTGCTGTCTAAGCTCGTCTGCAGCAGTACAAAGAACAGGGCAAAGTTGAGGAATGGAAGCGCAGCGTTTGGCCAAGCAAACCAAGTGCAGCAGATATAAGACGCATCAAGAAGACTTTACTATAAAATCAGAAGATGTCCAGCAGTAGCCTGGTATTACCAGACCCAAATTCACTGCATGAAAATATGAGTCTGCCATTCTCCATTGAAGATTGTTTCCAGTCATCGTCCTACTGGGCATAGATCTTAGGTTAATTCTGAAACTAGTGGAGCAGCCTTCACCCAATCAGCATTGACCACCATATACTGGATGTTGTGCACCAAAACTCAATTGTTGCCGCAATTGTTAGAAGTTCTAAGTTTACACTACATCATCGCACTTAACCACCCCCACTGGTCACTGATTATTCAGCCCTTCATAGTGGTTGACCAAGCCTTAATGGAAACAGGATTTCCAGACTATAATCACATTGACGACTGACGCTGTAACTAATAGTCCCTATCAGCTCAGAACTGGCAGAAACGAGACAGACCAGATTTTTGCAAAAAGAAGGTTGGTGAGAGTTAGTGGCCTCCTCAACACCGAGTCAAGGCATCATGTAATATCATCGAGGCGGTGTCGCAAATTCAATTGCAACAGGACAACAATCCCAAAATACAGCCAGAGTCACAAAGAACTATCCGCAGCCACAAGATGACACAGAGACAATAAATCCACAGAACAATTGTGCCAAGTTCTTCAAAAAGTTCATAACAACCCACCCATTCTTAAAAGAAATCCACATTGACTTTTGCCCTCTTACAGACTAGAACACCGGTTTCCCAGCTGGACGTCCTGTAGTCCATCCAACCCCACTCAACCTGCTCCTTAGCCGAACATTGTAACTCTTTGTAACTCGTCACATGACCTCCCAATTCAACCCGAGTGGTCACATTGCCGACACCAGAGGGCACCTCATGCAGATCACTCTGACGCCAGCAGCTTTGACAAAACTACAGTATTTGACTCCCTGGAAATGAGAACGGGCTGAAACAACCCGTGTGTGAGTTGGTGATCTTCTCACAGTCGGCTACCGAATGTTTTTCCTTTGCTCATAACACAGTGCTGATGTGCTCTGGTGAGCGAGGTTCAACAGTCAACAGTGTTTTTTCACATAAGAGCGGGAAACATTTCATGGGCGGCATGTATAGACATAATTACAGCTGAAAGATTATGGAAATAAGAGTGTTGTCATATTGGCATAGTGCAAAAAAGAAAGAAGAGAGAAGCTCTGGCTGGGACTTGCAGCATCTGCACACACGCGCCAGTAAACATACACACACACACACACACACACACACACACACACACACACACACACACACACACACACACACACACACACACACACATGTGCCGAGTATTCCTCCGAAGGGACAGGATAATTGGCTGCTGAGCGAGAGCCCCCTTTGGCTCCTCATTAGCAGCCGTGGACGACTTTGGTGTGTGTGTGCACGCACGCTCGAGCATCCCGTGCACGCACAGCACGTGTGTTTGATCAAAATGCACGTCACATCACACTCGTGCATCAGTGATCCGTCTTCTTTGATGCCGTCCAACAGCGCCATGTTTTATTGTCGTCTCCCATACGCAGAGATACAGCCTCAGCACTTGCAGCATGTGTGTGTCTACATTCTCATTATGTGTTCTACTCGATGTTCATCGTGTTTTTTTTTCCCCTCCAAAAGGGTGTAATACGGAGTAATCTCACAGCATTAGGACGTTCCATGGTTAACTTGGAGAGCTCCTCTCTATTTCAGCCCATAGTGCAGAAGAACTGACCAACAGAGTTTTCCTCCTCAAAAAACAAAAAACCCTTGACGCCTTTAGACACACAGATAATGTTCTATCTCTCACCCACACAGATAAGATAAGATAAACTTTTAAAATGTTGTTTATGCCTCTTGATAAACTCCCTCATTCAGGCAGATGGTGAAGAGATGTCAAGTGTTTCATCTAGTGCACTCATTTTACATTCTTTCACTTCTTATTCCAAAGAGAAAAAGCAGCGCAAACACCAGCGTTTAACATTTGATGCTTTTGAACGCTGCCTCTGAATCACACGGAGGATGATTTAAGGAAAAAGTTAAAGTGGCATGGAAGTTGGATAAAATCCTGCTAATAGCGAAAACATTCAGGCGCTGAGAGTTGGAGAGTCACCAGATGCTGTAGGCTTGGTGCCAAAAGCCATGGCGGACTGAGTGGTGCCAAGGTCTATTCATTGATTCGTTGGGTTATGCACCATCAAGGGCATCACTGGAGTTATTTGTTATGTGTCAAGCTGCATACTGGATGTAGTTTGTTGTCATGGACCACAATTTCAAACTGGTCCTGACCTTTTCCGGCAAAGTTTCACACAGTTAGAATAATATGCCGTCTTGAACAGTTGAATAAGAATTAAGGTACAGCTCCAGCACAAGGACAAACTAAGCTTATCACTTCTCACAATGTCTGACTGTTTGTCCGGCATTGGTGACATTTGGCCACTCATTTACAACTGCAGTCCCCTTAAGAGTGTGACATCAAAATCATCAAAATGTCCCTAGCAGATTATTGGCGCTTCAATCACTATGTTAATAAAAAAAATTTAAAAAAAAGGTACTGTAGAGAGTTCTAAAGCAAAGGAAGTAAAATACTGTGTGATAAAAAAAAACAAAACAAAACAAAAAAAACCTACCCTTTTTATCTATTGTAGTAAAGTGTCTTTGCTTATGAAACACAGAGCAATTTTGGTTTTGCTGGTGCGGCAATGTCTCCAGATTTCACTCGAAATATAAATGAAGCAACAAGATTTCAAATGCATGATTGCACAGCTGGTGTATTGATCTTGCCAGGAAGTTGAGTCTTTTTGATTTGGGTGATGCCAGCTATCTCCTAGTATTGCTCAGACATTTGTAATTTCACACAGGACCTGTCAAAACTAACATCAATGTCGGACAGGTTTATTTCACTTCTACCTAACCTGTTTTGTTCACTTCAGACAGACTCAGGTATGTTCACTTTGTTTCGGCTGATGTGTGATTTTAGCATGAACAATTAAATCCATCAATTTATTGTCAAGGAGATATAAGCAAACTCTAGAAACGGCTAATATCACCCCCCATACTCCAAGGTGTAGAGCTGCTAGAGCTCACTGGAATGACGCTCTGTAGGTTTTTTTTTCTCCAAGTGAGGAAATGAGATGTTCGCAGTTCTGTTGATCCAGTTGAGTGTTTAAGTGCTTGAAAATATAATCATTTCTAAAACATATGTCATGCTAGAGAGCCAAGAACAACAAATGTAATGGTCAAAGTTGTCAAATTAACATTTTAGGTGTACTGATTGAGTCACAACATCATTTCAAAGCTTAGTTTTGATCCGCTACGTCTTAACTTGTTACAAACTTAAAACTTCCTGTATGTGTTTCAAAATAAAAGCCATTTAGCATTTCAATATACAAAAACCTTTAATTTCTTAACAGGGCTTTCATTGTGAAACATTTCCAGGAACCTGTTGTGACTGAAATTGGACAATCACACTTTAGATGAGTAATCCACAACAACCGTTGAAAATTGCAGGATTATATTGTTGACTTTTTTTTACATACATTACTGACTAATATGTGTTAACTAGTCACCACAGTAGTTACACGACCTCAGAAACAGCAACAACTTAACCGTGCAGGTGCCCATGTGTGAACTTCTGTGCGCGAGTACTTCAACAAATAGTTATATCGCCTACCCCTTGTCAAAGCGCCTCTTTTCTATCCTGTTGTTCAATCCTGATAATAAAATGGCAGGTGGGAGTAACAGGCTTTTTACAGTGAAAAAAGAAAGTGCCTTGCTGTGACTGACTTGCTATCACATTAGCCAATAGCTCGATGGCTACGTAAGTTTACCATTTAGCCCTGTGAGTAGCCACACAGTCTCCATGACTCTGTAGCGGTCAATTACATGAGGATGAGCAGAAAATTGACTGGGCTTCTTTTAATTTCCAGCAAAGTGTTAATTGAGCTAACAAGTCCTTGTAAAAATGGAAACCAACAGCTTATTTTGATCAGCTGGACAACATGACTTTCTGCAGAACAAGACTAAACACAAACACAGTCTGAGTACTGGAGGATCAGAGGTGATTTTCTATGACCCCTTCCATTTATTTCAGCTGAGCTCTCTCCTTTGAACAGAGTTGAGCAGACAGTTTGTACAGACACATTGTCCGCAGCCTCTTTGGCAACTACGAATGAGACAGGAGGACGGGGGGCAGCGTCTCCGGCAGTTATGACCCTGTGTGTTCAGCCGCTCTAATATTCCCTGACAAACGCCAATATTAAGTGCTGGAGAGAAAGACAGAGAGAGAAAACACCATTTTATTCTGCCTATCTAAGAAACCCATCCACAGGACAACAAAACTATCTGTCCTTTGGAGTCCCAGAAACAGTACAAAAGTAACATTCACTGCTTTTTATAAAGAAAACAAATCGTTCAAACATCTCCAGGCAAGTGACTCATGGCATGTATCACTCGCAGCACACAAACCTCTCTGCTAGCAATATAAAACAGATTATTTTTCAATTATATGCATGTATATATGTATGTGCAAAAAAATAATATTAAATGTCATCAAAGGTCCTTTCTTGAAAATGTTTTCTTTTGCAACTCATAGTCTGTTAACAGTCAAAATCTCTGAGCGATAGCAGAAGAAAGTGTGATCAGATATGGTTTCAGGAGCCAGTGGTACATCACATCTTTTCCTCACAGAATCCATTTCTCGAGATACCGGAACAAAGCTTATTGGTATTCCTTGTGTGATCTGCTCAAGATGAGGAAACACAATGTTTGCTGTTGTCAGGAGGTGTTAATCCTCAAATAGCAGATATAGGTAAACCTGAATGACATGGGGATATTAAAGTGCACGCACCGAATCCCAAATTCCAGACACAAGATCTTACCACGATATGCTTATTCTTAGACTTTCACGCACCAAATGTTTCCGTCTGTCACATGCTGCTGACGTTAAGCTGTGTGCTAACTTTAAATCAATGGCTGTGCAAACATGAGGATGCACCCTCCAACTTACAGGCCAGCTTCCTATAAGGTCACGCGTTAGATTTCTTGGAGTGTCAGTTCACAAGGGGCAAATAAAGTATACACTTGTGCTTGAATGCAGCAAATTGAAAAGGATGAGAAGTCCGTAAAGTGGACCTACAAGCCGCTTCACACTGCGCCCTGTGCAGATTTCCAGACCCCTACAAGTAGCAGAGTGTGACTGAGCCGCAGATGTCACTGCTGAGGGTGCTATTGTATTGCTGCGCGCCCTTGAAAAGACAATTAACTCCCACCCACTCCAGTACAATAACAGGTGATTGTGTGCCACTATAAGTGGTGTGTACACACTTGAAGTGTCCTAAGTGCCACCTTTGTGAGGTTAGCCTTCAATAAAACTGAACGTGTCAAAAGGCTCATATGTGAGAGTGTATGTCGACCAAGACGAGGGATAAAGTATAATTTTGTAAGACACATGTAAATACATATAAATGTAATGCATGTCAAATCAAGAACTGGACATCGTAGCTGGGTTAAATACAAAAATGATATTGCTCTACTATGTGCACTGGAGCTAATGAAGCGAAAGCCAGATGTTATCTTAGTTTAACATGGAGACTGTAAACAGTGGAAATCAGTTAGCCTGTCTAAAGGTTAAACTACAATGACCTCCTTGTGGCCTCCATCAACTAGTCAAGCTGCATTTTATATCCATACCTGTCCAGGCTTATATAGCATTTATAGTGAAGACTTTGAAGGAATCCCTATCTGTGTTCACATGTTTGGCCAATTAAGCTGATTGACAGTAGACAAAGCTTCAAATATGGATGTTGCTGCAAAAAAGCAACAAATTATTTTCGGAGAGGAAAGAGGATCTATACAAGTTTCAAGGTGTGCACCTAAGATTAGTGTCACAAATTCCATATCCAACCAAATGTGAAATATGGTCAAAAAATGATCCTTCTGTTCCTTAGTTATAGTGTTAAATAATGGCCAGAAGTGTATTTACAGTGAAGTTGACCATTGACCTCTCAGATATAAAATGTCATCACTTAATTTCCTCCTATTGAACATTTGTGTGCAATTCTGTCATAATTAGCCAAATAATAGAGTTATGGACACAAACGTGTTTTGTGAGGTCACAGAGCCCTTTGATACATGGCCATCAAAATCAAATCAGTTCATCCTCGATTGCAAGTTCATGTTTGTGCCAAATTTGAAGTAATTCCCTGACAGCGTTCCTGAGATGGTGACTTCACAAGAAGGGTGAAGGGTGACCTTTTACCCCAAAACATCTAATCCTTGAGTCAAAGTGAACATTTGTACCAAGTATAAAGAAAATCCCTTGAAGTGTCCTTGAGATATCGCCTTCATGAGAAAAGGACAACCTTAAAAACATAATGCCTCTGGCTACCAAGAAGTTATGGGACATTTTTTTTTTGAATTTGTATTTCACGAGTGAAGTAGCATAGGAGTCTATGGAGCTGGAGGCTTTTTGGACCAACCTCCAGTGGCACTTGTGGTATTGCATTTTTTGGCACTTCTGCGTTGGCCTCATTTTTGAGACCCGGAAGCTACGTCAATTTTTATTAACAGTCAATGTAAATCACTTAATCTTGTTATTTCAACAGCATGTAGCTGAAGTTAAACTTCTCTTGCATTAAGCTTCAGCTTGGTTTAAGTCAGGGCTATCCAATGCCAAAGCTAGATGCATGGTAAGATCACTGGGAAGACACAGAATGCACAGATTATATTAATCAATACTGATAACTCTTAAATTTAAAGCTTCATGTTAAATCATATTAGGATATAAAAGGGTAAACACTTGCATGTGTGAGCCAAAATATATATCAGCAGTCCGTAGATTCAACAGGCCTGGTATAGATGAATATGTCCAGCACAGAGGCTGTGTTTTCAGTACTGAACCATCATTTACGAATCACTTTGCTCATAATCCCTTTTTTTGCACAATAAATTTCCATGAGACGATGTTCATTCTCTTGGTGGATGTTTTTTTTCTGCAGCAAAATGAGTAGCAAGCAGCCTCCTGATCAACACTGCTAACTATAATCTGCCTAATCAGGGTCATTTTACGCTCTGATGCTGTAAAATAGTATTATATTGATTTCAAATTGAAAAAAAACTAAACTTCCCAGCTGCCTCAATTCATTCATTAACTTCCATTAATGCTAATCTGTGAAATGAATCAGTAAAATGACAGGGTCAGCATTATTCAAATCAGATTAAAAGTTACCCACATTTTTTGCCTTAAACAAAAACCTCCAAAGTAAGCACAACGGCAGCTTCAGTGGAGCCCTGTTAGAAGGTGCAGAGAGAGAGAGCTGAGGGAAAGTCTTTAAGGTGCCACTGAAAAGGGTCAGATGCTGCTGATTTGTTAGCAGCTCACAGCTGAAGTCATGACTGTGCACTGAGTCTATCCATCTGCTGTGCAGTGCTGCAGGTTTCTTTTGAATGCAGGGGCGTGGCGGTCAGACGTACATACGACGACAGTCATATTGTGGCCTGGGGGAGGAAATGACCACTGCTACTGACCCCACGTCTGTTAGGTCATGTGTGAAGGGCACAGAAGCTCCGGTTAATTTCATGTAATGGCGGTTATTTTTGCCTGCACAAAACAAACAAATGGGAAAAAACCCAACTGAAATGTAGCCATAAAATGATAATCAAAAACTAATATGGCTAATGGCTAATATAAACCGTTCACTTGGTAACTGTTAAACTGTTACGGGTATGGAACTGCAGCCGATGAACGCACCTTTCAAATCTCAACAACGCAGGGTGCAGATCTGTGTGTCAACATAGCTGGTTGGTTGACTGAAGTTGTCAGAACACAGGTTTACATTTGTTTTTATGAATTTTGAACCTTAGACTGTATATACAAATTGATGTGGTGTCTGGGTGAAGCCAGTGATGGACCGCCTTAGAGTGCAATACCACCGAGGGCCACTAGGGGCTGGCTTTAAAAAAAGAAAACGGCAGTTCAGCCATTTTACCCAACTGCTACATCTTTGGACTGTGGGAGGAAACCAACCCAGAGAGAACGCCTCAAGTCCGGAAAGAACAATTCATGCTGAGCAGTGGATTTTAGTCTAAGTGGCAATCTCCAGGGCTGAAAAATGAAGCCAGTGGCACTTGAATGGCCATTTGAGGCTGGCTCCATAAGAGAGTCATGAGGGTCCATGGGGATAATAGTTCAAGTTAAAATGCCAACCATCTACAGCAGAAATAAACATGTTTACAGCCTGGTAATAAAAACGTTTTTGGTCTACCCATTCATTACAATTAAAATGTTACATAACGCACCCATTCAAATGGTATTGAGGATTAATGTTATGCATAATTAAGGAGGGGGCTGCTCACAGCTGCCTCACTCAGCCCACCTCAGCTCCACCCAAGCACCACCTCTTTGCCCATTGTTGGATTAGCTGGGATTTAGGCCAAGTCAGTCACTGCCAAGATAGCGACGGCCAGACATACTCGCAACCAAGCTTCAAAACCACTCTTCAGGAAAGTATGGGTGATGTCACGGAGGCTAAGTCCATTTTAAAAATGCTGTCTATGATCCTATTCAAGGTCATAACACATGTATTTAAGCTTAAACATACATACATATAACATACATATATACTAATGCATTGAGGAGGAACTAAAACATTTACAAAAGCGAATATTGTAACCAGGCCCGTATGAATAGGACATGTTTAATATTAGACATTCACTATTAGTCGCATAGGCCAGATATTATTTGGGAAAAGTTTTTGTTTTGAATAAAATTCAACTTTAAAAGGGAAAGCTAAATTATTAAAGTTCTGTTTAGTAGTGCAACCCTGCTGCAGCTACTGTTGTGCATCAACTGATATTTTAATAACAAGCCGAGCTACAAACAACACTATCGTTTTATTGCATCTGGCAATACAAAAACTGGGCAGACATTTTTGGTGAAAAGTGGTGGTGGTGGTGGTGAGGAGGAGAGGTGGTTAGATATTTCTTTAGGTATAAACATCTTCTTTTAAAGTATCTACATTGCAATATTTTGTTTTTTGCCTACAGTAATAATCAGCTCCCTGACATTTCTTAAGCACCACCCAAAGGGAGCTGCACAAAGAGTTTCCTTTATGAAGTTGAAATATTCTGAACCTTTGAGAATTTCAGAAACTTTCTAATTCAAGAAGTTTAATTTGCTGAAAATATACGTTGATAAGGACACAACTATTATCTGGGCATTTGGCAACTTTGAACGCCCCTTTAAAAGGATTTTGGGAGCTTTGCGGCTTTCATGTTTGTGTTTGTGAGTGTGTATTTTTAGGGACAACAGATTAAAAGCACAGCATGAGTAGGAGCAAGCATACACTCCAATTTTTCAAAGGCCACGAGCCCACAAACTGAAGGCTTAAACCAAACTGGCTGCTCTGTTTCCAGCACAGCAGCAAAACATTATACAGACATGGACATACAGCGCGGTATACACAGCAGCCTGTTCGCACACATACCTGCCAGCACACTCACTGTACATTCGCACACACAAGGACACACAGACGCAGCAATTTGTAGTGACAAACTGCAGAGTGAAACTGCAGTCGGACTTGTGTTCACCTTTTCGCATCTGAAGGTACCATCCATTAGAGCAGGGCTGTCAAAGCACGCTGGAAAACTCTCTCTCTCACACACACACACACACACACACACACAGCATTTACACAGATGAAAAGCTCTGTAAGCATCAGTTGGCTGCTTTCTGACAACAGCTTAAAACGAGTTCAAAGAGATTTGGAAGCTTCGTAAACAAACAGGACGTTACAATCAAAGAAAACCTTTTCTAACACATTATACGTTACGTACATTGAAACGATATGTTGTATTATATAAGGAATGGGAATTTCAAAAATACTATTCCATATTTGCTCGGAAAAATTGCAAATCAGTACACAAGGGGATTATTATTAATATCATTATTCCACTCGGAAAAGGGTACTTTCATCCTGTTAAAGCTATGCCAAAATAGAAATCCATCACAGTAACTATTAGAGAACTGAATACGTGCACTGTATTTAGAACTCATTTAAGCGCTGTCACCATTAAAACTCAAATCCACCTTACTGTTTTCAGTCTTTCTGTGCAGAGCTTCCCTTCCCAGTATGCACACAGCTTTTATGCATCTTTAATAGTAGCTAACAATGATTTATTGAATAGTGTTTTTATTAACTTTAAAATTCATTTTAAATTGCCTTGCATACTTATAAATAATCTCAATACATTTTTAATTTTAATGAATTGTTCTTTTTTAGGCTGACTTTGTAACATCAGTCCAGGGCCTACAGCGTCTTGGCTAACTGGTGCAATGTTTTGTTAATGTGCACTGTTCATGTACAACAAACTAATAAATAAAGAAATTTGGGTACTATTCGCTGCGTGTTTCTCCTCTTTGCACCATAGCATTTCATCTCTGTTGTTGTTGTTTAATGGCAGTTGACAAACAGCTTTTAAGTGCATTACCGCCACCTTCTGTCAACACGATAGTCCAATTAACTATTACATTTTTTGTAATTTTATGACTATTCAAAACCCATCCCTACCCCACATATCAAAAATCACAAATTAAGACTATCATTGTAGGTATATGTAAAAACAATAAATTCATGTATATTTTACATGTATTATTTTAATCACAGCTTTGTGATCATAGTCTCCTTTTCAACGTAACTAGATTTACATTAGGATTTTAAAGATCTATGTTAGATCCTACCAGTTTTACTGCACTTCCAGATGTAGCTTATAAATCTCTTTCAGCTGCTCTTTCATCAATTTCTGTCTTTTTTCCTTCATCTTCCTCTTTAAAATATTCATTCATTCATTCATTCGCACCTTCTTTATTTGACTGCGTTTCTGTCTCCACTGTTGCTTCATGAGTTTCTCCCTCTCTCCTCATTCACTCTATAGAAATACAAAAAGCTCTCATTTCAGAAATCTAGCATCAAGTATCACTCAGACTTGCATAGAGTTAATTGCATCAATTGAAGTGGGAATCATGTTACAGGTTATTAGCAATTAAGTTACTTTCAAGGTAACTTTAACTTTATTAAGAGCACATACTGTACTGGGCTCTTTTTTTCTGCATTGTTTCTTGATGCAGACCCAATTAGGATTTGCAGCCCACCCTCAGCTCTGGTTCATCCCTCTGCTGTTTAGCTGCCTGTTAGCTTCAGCGCCAGGAGGCATTTGTTTTAACTCCAGCATACCAGGTGTGAGTGTTGTGGGTTGATGTTACTCTGTATTAACATGATACAATGGTGCTGATGTAAGAATACAAGGAGGGAGGAGAGGAACAAACACATTGATTCAAACAAAGCATTGAAAAACGAGTTCTTGGAATTGGTGCAAAATGTATTTCAGACCAAAAAGATGCATATATATATATATAGAATTATAGTTTAATTATATTTTTTTTTCATCATTATTATATTATATTATATTATATTATATTATATTATATTATATTATATTATATTATATTATATTATATTATATTATATTATCATAATACTTGGAGTGAGGGTTTGGAATTAGTAGAATATTGCTTAAAATGGCAGTCGATTATATCAAAGGTCCCATATTTTACACTTTTATGGTGTTTCATTTGCAGCTTTCATGTACAAATGAAAATCTTTAAGTTTTTTTTATGGGAGATGTGAGGGGAGGAGCACAAAAAAAACACAAAAAAACAGACTAGATGATCTACCAATCACACTTCAGTTACTCGGCAACACATGCTGGACGGGCGAGAGAGCAGGAGAGATAGATAGATAAATCGTTTTGCACAAATATTACCACCACAAAACTTTGATTAGCCAATTTGCATCATAACGTTTGTGAGTGGAGGCCGCCAGAAAATAAGACAGCAACTGCTGTTGTCAAATTATATTTTCAAGAATGAATGTAAAAATAAAAAATCATTAAAAAAAGAGCGCAGAGTGCGCACAGGATAATGCTGCTACCAGAGTCTGTTGAGTGCAGCTGCTTTATGCTGCATGAAAAGCTTCTCCTTCAAGCACAGGTGTATCCAATAATCGTTAATAACGCTAACGGTGGGTTAATTTAATTTAGGTGTGCCAGGAAGCAGTGGCAGTGAGTCAACATTAACACCGAGGCCGCTGACACCGGAAAACCTAAATGGAAAGCAGCCATCATTAACCTGCACTTGACGGGTCAACACGTCGCCTGATGAATTACTAGTATTTGTTATGTCGGCATAATGGTTAAAATCCTGAGTTAAATGTGACTTGTAAATATAATAAATTACTTTGTGAGGTTTTTATGCATGTATTGATTAATCTATAACAGCACCAGAGCAGTCTGTAACAGTCAGCCTGTCACACTCACACTTGCATAGTACAAGCCTGCAAATTGATGGCTTGCTAAAGGCAGTGTGGGCGAGTCTGAGACAGGACATGCTGCATTTCCAATAAGGTTTTTTTTCCCACATCCTCTGGAACACACACACACACACACACATACACCCACACCCACCCACACCCACACCCACCCACCCACACCCACACACACACACACACACACACACTGATTTATGTACACAAATGGGGAAACATGCACATTACGAGTATTAAAGATATTTAATGTTTGTGACAACTGTTTACTTTGTGAAACTCCCAGATGATTTCAGATTGTCATGTTGTTTACCGTTACACTTTAATAGACACTGATCTTCTTTTAACTAAGCTGTTTAAACTCCCCAAATAATTCATGCAGCAACACCAATCATCATTTCCCCAGGTGGGGTGTGTGTATGTGTGTGTGTGTGTGTGTGCGTGTGTGGGTGTGGGTGTGTGTGTGTGTGTGTGTGTGTGTGTGTGGGTGTGTGTGTGCGTGTGTATAACTGTGTGCCACCACAAGTAAAACTTCCCACCCATTTCTGTACTTTCTATTACACCATGTCAGAATATTTTCTCTCTGCAAAGAAATGCCGGTCCTCATCTCAGCAGAGCTAATTTGTGTCGCCCCAACAAACAACTTGCACTTTGACGATCAATCTCGGCGGTGATCGCCTGAGTCCCACGGCTCCAGTGCTTTCCATTCAAACTCTGCAGTCTTAATATCCACCCAGGAGAATATGACCAGACCGGTAAGGTTATTAAGATATGAACCATTAGCCGGTAATGTGGTGGGAAATGGCTCATGACCTCCACCTTAGTATTTAACATTTAAATGTACTGCATGACTCATGACAGCCATTTAGAGAAAGGAGAGGAGGAGGAGAGAGGATGGAGTTGTTGTGTGAGTGAAAGAAGGAGAAAAGAAAAAGGAGGGAGAGCGGGAACGCAGCAGAAAAACGACTTGTTAAATTATAGGTCAGACAGGGGTGAGATTGGAGTTTCTCAGGTGAAATAAGGTTAATGTTATTTGGAGCTGATGCAAATTCAGCGATTCATCAAGTCGCTTCATCGTGTGGATGTGAGCGAAAAGAGGCCGGGTGTGTTTTACTTGTACAATCACTTTAAAATGAAAAAGAAAAGGAATTTTTGGAAAACAATAAACCAAAAACATCAATTTCACAATGATTGGCTGTGTGGTTGGTATGTACTATGGTACTACAGCTTGTGCATTGTGAAAAAACCCCGTCAAAAGTACATCTGAAGCAGGTGTAGCCAAGTTGAATGAAATTTTGGTGTAACCAGTGACAACTAATAATTCACCACATTATTTAAGCATGAGCAACAGTATTACGTTTACGTGCTGCATAGACCAGCATGAGTTTATATCTTGCATCTCTTCAGCCCCTCCACACCGCGGATCAAATGACCAATTAGTGCTTTTTATTCCAAGCAACAGGCGTCGAGCTTTGGCCATTGTTGCTAAAAGACTGTAGTACCCTGATATATACAGCACCCTTCAAAAGCAGAGTAGACAGTAGACACTCACATACAGTTCACTTACATGTGAGTACACTGACTTGCGTAGTACTTGAATTTCGACAGGGTAGTGTGGTCTCAAATTGTACGCTGCCGTTCTGCACTTACTGGAAATAACCGTAGCATTTGAACATATCACCTGACAAAATATCTGACAGCTTTGACTATTTTACCAAGAAAAAAAACATGTTTTTGTGTCCCCGTACTTACGCACTGACACTTGTTATTTTGAGTGCAAAAGTGCATTCAAACTCTTGAGTATTGAAACATTTAGGGCCTGATTTACTTGAGGTTTGCATGTGTAAAATCACATGCAAACTCCACACCACCCGCAAAAAAAATGTCCAAACAGATTTACTAACAACGTGCAGTGAAGATTGTGTCTTTCTAATGTGCAATTTAACACACGTTGTCCATTTTGCATGTTTCCCTGCATGCATATGTACAATTGGGCGTTTCTGCTTGTAGGTGCAAAATACTGGGAGGGAACATGCAAATAGAACAATTTACCACCCTCAATGATATTTACTAAACCTGAAAGTAGAAACAGGAGAAGTGATTGCGTGTTTATTTTAGTACGACTGAAAGGAACGTGTTAATCAGACGCGCAAATCTGGAGAGACGGCTGCTCTTATTGTGGTGAGAAGGAGACGCAGGAAACCAAAGAATACGTAGAGAATGTGGTTTTACACCCGTGGAAACATTTTAGAGATGTCAGAGGGAAACATTATTCAGATATATCGTCTGTCCAGCGATGACATTTCTGAGTGATTGAATGAACTGAATGATGATTTAAAGCCAACAACAAGGAGGAGCCATGAAGTACCAGCAATTAAAAAACTTCTTACGACTCAGCATTTTCCTGCCTCTGGGTCGTTCCAGTGTATCGCTGCTTGGATATCCCCCCTAGTCCCATTATTCAGGTGTGCTGTCACAGGTCCTGAATGTGTCCCGCAGAATTCACAGGTAGCTTCATCAGGTTCACGAGCAGTCGCGAGACACTGAATGAAAAGTCACCTGCTCATCACAGAAAGATCTGGACCTGCTGATCGCTGTTTGTTAGAGGATCTCATCCACCGTCGCTCCTGTTTTATTTGCCGAGGTTTTATTATTAAGCCTTTTATTCGCCTTTTTCTTTTTCCCACAGTATTGACTTTCTTGCTAATAATCTCCTATAAAGTGTTTTGTTTTTGTTATATTAATATTTCTTAATTTTAATGGGATCAGATTTCTATTTCCTTTTGCGGTCGTTCTGTTTTTCATGGCTGGAATCATTTTAACACACGCAAACCCCTCATTTAAATACAGCGATTTGTACCTGATTTCAATAATGCAAATACTCTTAGTAAATCACCCACAAAACGGGTGCAAAAAAAAAAATTGCAAACTTTTGGAAGGAACACGCAATTTAATACCTGTTATTTGAGATCTTAGTAAATCAGGCCCATCGTGCGCTGATGTTCTAATCTGTTCATCCTTGATGAAATGTGAACGTTTGTGCCAAGGTTGAAGAAATTCCCTCAAGTCGTTCTCGAGAGGGACAGATGTCACCTCACAGTGACCTTGCCCTTTGACCACTACAAGGCATTGTTGATATCACATTCAAGATGGGACGTAGCGACTTTGACCTTTGGCTACCAATACATTATTTCATAGCTGAGTTCAAGTGAATGTTTGTGCCAAATTAGGAGAACGCACTTTAAGGCGCTCCTCAGATATTGCATTTACAAGACAGAGAGGACGTGAGGTCACTGTGACCTTAACCTTTAATCTTTGAACCTCAAAATCAAATCAGTTCTTCCTTGGGACCAAGTGAAAGTTTGTGCGAAATCTAAAGAAATTCCATCAAGCAATTCTTGAGATATTGCTTCCTCGAGGATGCAACCGACCAACCGATCAAATGACAGACAGCCCAAAAACATAATGCTTCCGGCTAAGGCTATCCCGGTAAATCATTCGAGCAAATCACAAAGTATCACTAAAAAGTCATGTGAGTTTTTAGTGACATGTATAAATGTATGTGTTACTTCATTTATTTTTTTCACTGCTTTCTTCTGTTTTGATTTGATTTAGAATTTCTCTAAAAGCACTTCTCTGTAGGAGCACTGCTGTTTTTAAATGTGATTTCTATATAACTTACTCGACTTGAGTTTATGTGGTTAGGAAAACATTACAGCGTCTTTGCAAAGAGATAAAGAACAGTCAGAGCTGACAGCATATTTTGGTTGGTGCTGTTCAACATCCAGCCCGCCTACGGTGTGCCATAAATTGTTAAGAGAATGGTAAACAAACTCATCTCTGCCTCGTATTATAGTCTGTTAGGCCAGTTTTTTTGCCTCCTTTGTCCCTCTAACAGTTGAGAAAGACAAAATATCTGGCCCACAAAACCCGACATACACAAGCTGATATGATCTGGGCCTCCTGCCAACATAGGTATTGATGAAGTAAGTAACTATGACCTCTTTCACATTGGAAAAATAGTCAAACTGACCCAGTCTTCAAATACATAGGCATTAATATCCTGGGATTTAAGATGATAAAGGTTTAAGAGAGACGGCTAATATTTCACAGCAATTGTGTGCTGAAAAAGTTGATATAATTAAACTGTCCAATGTGCCTTTAGCTCTTGTTCTTTTTCACAAGATGACTAGCATTTAATGCCTCAGACAGCACAGATGTGATCTCAATGTCCAAATGAGACAGAAAGACAATCAGGTGAATAAATAAAAAAATGATGAGGCTGAAGGATTCTCAAACCTCTAACTCTGCATTTTAAAGGAAAACTCAACCTTCATTTTTACACTGTTATAGAGGGACTCCACCGCTGGAAAAGTAAGCTCTGTTGTAAAACTAGGCCGTCTATGTAGTCAGAAGGTGCAATTTTATGTTTTGAATTATTCTATGAACAGATAAACCATAATGCTTTGTGATCATGCTTTAAAACAGTTTTTCCTTTCAATTGTGGCTCATTTATGAATTGTTGAATTGTGCCCTGAGATTACTTTTGGTGTGATTTCCACTATATAAATAAAACTGATTTGAAAGTACCTTGAAAAACAGAAGCAATAATATCAATCGAGACATAAAAATGTAAAGGAAAAGCAGCATGTAAAAAACAAACAGGGAAGAGCATATGTGTTTCAAATACTGTAATGAATTGAAAACGTATATAAAAAAAAAATAAAAAAAATCAAAATAATTAACTATACACTATACATGAAGTTAACTGATGAGTAAAAATGACTGATTTTTGTAAACATCCTCACTTTACTTTTAGTGCTGACTAATTTTGCACAGTACTGCACATGTAGGTCCAGCTTACACTTCTTCACCTCGCTACCTGAGTAACAGATTTTGGAAAATCACAAGAATTTTAATTTTTACAATGATTTATATTTAGTTGGAGGAAAAAAAAGCAGCTGACACTAACAAAAAAGATGTTACAGTATCCGCTTGACTGCACTGCTGATTAATATCAAATACTGGAATGGATAAATATAAACTGCACTCGTGCAAATTTCTGCATCAATGACAATGTTCGTAGTGTGTAGTGGTCAACCCAAAGAGAAATATTATTAGAGTAGGGAGATGTCCTGAGCTTTCTGGAGCATTTTATAATCTTTCAGCGCAAGGTTTTGGTTTCTGTAGCTGCAACTTTGCTTTGGTTCACTCTGATGAAATTAATTTCAAGCTGCAACAGGCAGACATTTTAAGTGAAAAAACTCCAATAAACCTGTTTGGTACCTGCACACTGGCGAAAGAGAAAGTTAGCTCGCCAGGTGTTAAACATACAGGATAATTTTACCACTAAAGAACTAGATATTAATTACTGGATTTGGTGGAGAAACAAAGCAGAGCCAGAACAGGAGCGTGAATATTGATCTTAGATTCGTCAAGTGGACAGAAACACCACTCATGCAGTTAATTTTGCTACATGTGTGATGCATTCACTCCTGTGAACATATCAGTGTTGTCATTACAGTTTTCTATGTTTTTCTGAGGGGGCACAAAAAAATAATTACAGCTAATTAAAAACTCTCATCCCCCGACCCACCACACTCTAGCCCACCTTGAAATTCATGACATATTTTACATCTATAAATATCTGAACACCACGGTTTGTAATTCACAACATTAACCACGATCCAATCATGTCAAGATCAGATTATTTAGTATTCATGCAAGTTTGAGAGGATTAGGTTGAGCACTGCAGTGGATAAAGGAGCTGTGCGAGGGGGCGGGGCTCCTCCACAGCTGTGGGTCTGATGTATGTCAGGATTTACAGTCAAGCTAAATTTAAAAAAACTAAATCCAGAGGAGGCTGTGATGAAACAAGCTTCAGGTAGACAGACGGTGTTTGTTGTTCAGTAAATAACTGCTTTATAGACACCAGTTCAGTTTGCAAGTAATCTCTTTCTTTATAGGTCAGGTGTGCTCGCCAGAATCCTCCCTCCCTGCTGTTGATACCATCCTCCATCGCAAGGGTTCACTGTAGACATCGTCAAATGCCCGTTTGATAGACATTGCCCATCCCTGCGTAACATGTTTTTTTTTATTTTAGTCCCCTACTTTTACAGTGTTGCACCTATCCAAGTTATCCTTATAAAAATTCAAGTCATCTGTCTCTAAAACAACATTAAAACTAATTCTAACTCTGACTTATAATTGCCTTCTGTCATTGCTTAAATCCGACAATTAAATTCCTTGAGGGTTGTAATTTTTGAACCACTAATTGGCAAATGTCTACAGTGAAGTCACAATATATCTGTAATTACAATCTATGGCAGACTCAAATGTAGATCGGGCTCATTTTGTACTGAAGCTGCTTTGAAAGACACAATTTAGAATGAATGTTTTCAGCTCAGTTTTCTCTGGAAGATAATTATTCATAGGCTGTCAGGTAGCAGCGAGGTTGGCCCAAACAAAGGGAAAAAAGTCGCTTCTAAAAACTCTGTGACTCTTCCTCAAATCCTCTTACAAAGTTGAGCCTCAATCTGTTTGTTTTAGCAGCTGGCAGCAGCTTTTGATAGGATAGGTATGTTCAAAGACATCCCGAAATACCCTCCTGATTGACACAACTCGCACACATCCTGTAGCTGTAGACTCACATTCAGATTTCTTTGCAGCATTGCTTCAGAACTATGTCTCATATTCTTGCCAAAACACAAACGTGCCTTACTCTTACCTAATTTTCTCATGAATCCCTCCACAACCTGACTCCTGTACTGAAAATAAAGCATTCGAGATATCAGGAGAAGAATCTGTGCAGACACAGTCAGCGGGTAGAGCCAGTGTCCACCCCTGATGAGAGCTGTCCCGCCAGGTTTTAGAGCCAGTAGAACTGCTGAGACTGCAGTTGCTGTTCCATCAATAAAACCAAGCCTTCCACACATTACTGACAACCCCATCAAAAACCTACCTACTGTATGTACACACACGGACAAGCATACACATTCTCAAGTCTCGACCGGGATGACACCGGAGGAGCGGCCATTAATTCAATGGTAAAATGATCGGTTTTGTGTGGAAACCTTCACATCTTGTGCTATTCAACATGATGTATTACTTTAGTCACAGCGACTGTGTATCTTTGCTGCAAGCTGTTTTTAATAGATTGCTGGAAACTGTGGGAGGCAGTGATTTCAGAGACAAAGCTGCAGTCGGAGAAGACAGTGGCGGCTTTTAACTGTGACAAACACATCAGTGGTTTTATGTTCTTCTTTGGAGAGAAAAATAATTTGACACCGGTGTTCATTCATTTAGATCCAACATGTCTCAGAGACAGAGTTGCTGATCTGCAGGCAGAAATAAATAGTCTGTCTGGCGGAGTTAAACTTCAGGAATTACAATCGTACCGGTGAAATAACCGAGAAAAACACATGACGTTTGAAGAAAAGTTGCATAAAGAATGATTCAACATTTTGGGGAATATACTTAATCTGAGGATGTAGTGTGATGTCTGAAGGATGTGTTGGTGTTTACCTTCAGCTGACTCCTGGGCTGCTCCTGATCCAGCTTCTCTTGATTTTCCTCCATTAATTAGTTGCAGCCGCTTTACTTTCTTCACGCATTTTGTTGCCATTTCTGCAATCCTGTGTTTCTCCGGCACTTCTCACCCCGTCATTCACTGTCCTGAAATGTAAAAAGCCTTTGTTTAAAAAAAAAAAATCACTTTAACTTGTAGGATGTCAATTATAGCACAGCCTGATATGTACAGCCTGGACATATTATAGCATGATTATAGTTATAGAGTCAAGCTAACTTTAAATATCAAACTACTAAAAAAAACAGCAGTTAGATAATCTAGATAGATAGATTCACACTTTATTAATCCCACGGTGGGGAAATTTAGTCGTCACAGCAGCATAGAAACACAAAAAGGTGCACACAAAATGAAAGAATTTACAAATATGTGTCCATAAAATAAGATCGATAAAAAAAATTATTATTTTAGAAAAAGAACAAAGAGCAATGAATAAATAAATACACACACACACATACAGACTATATACACAAAACCAAATACAATAAAATCAAAATAAATAAATACAGCTTGGGATGAATGGAAAGTGTCAGGTGCTATGAAATGAAATGAACAGTGCAACGTTATTTTATGGTGGTGTTGAACAGTCTGACAGCCGTCGGAACAAACGACTTGCAGTGGCGCTTTTTCCTGCACTGAGGGTGCAGCAGTCTGCTGCTGAAGGAGCTGCTTAAAGCTCCTACAGTCTCATGGAGGGGGTGAGAGGTGTTGTCCATGATCGATGTCAGCTTGGCTAACATCCTACTCTCACCCACCTCCTCTATGGAGTACAGAGGACTGGAGGACAGAGCTGGCCCTTTGGACCAGCTTGTTCAGTCATCTCTTGTCCCTCTGTTCCTGCACAGCTCCAGCAGACCGCTGCACAAAAGATGGCCGACGCCACCACAGAGTCGTAAAATGTCCTCAGCAGAGTCCTGCAGACTCCGAAGGACCTCAGTCTTCTCAGCAGATGGAGTCGACTCTGGCCCTTCTTGAAGAGGACATTCGTGTTGTCCGACCAGTCCAGTTTATTGTTGAGGTGAACACCCAGGACAATGCCAATGTCCAATCCCTGGATGTTCACCGGTGGAGTTGGTGTTGCCTTTCTGCGGAAATCAATCAGCATCTCTTTCGTCTTGCTGGCGTTAATCCGGAGGTGATTGAGATCACACCAGTGGACGAAGTCAGTGATAACCTCCTTGTACTCCAGATCGTTCCCTTCTGATACCCGTCCAACGATGGCTGTATCATCAGAGAACTTCTGGATGTGGCAGCAGTCAGTGTTGTAGCTGCAGTGTGACATGTACAAGGAGAACAGGAATGGGCAGAGCACCGTGCCCTGCGGGACCCCCGTACCACCACATCAGACACACAGCTGTGAAGCCTCACATACTGCAGTCTGTTGGTGAGGTGGTTGGTGGTCCATGCAGTCAGGCGGCTGTCAACTCCAGCTCCCTCCAGCTTCCCCCCCAGCAGTGGCGCCTATGTGGTGTTGAACGTGCCGGAGAAGTCAAAGAACGTGACCCTCACCGTGCTGCCGGTGTTATCCAGGTGAGAGAGGGATCTGTGCAGAAGGTAGATCACCGCGTCCTCCATACCAACACTGCTCTGTAGGCAAACTGCAGGGGGTCCAGTGAAGTGCTCACCAGGGGTCTGAGGTAGCAGACAACGATCTTCTCCATCGTCTTCATCAGATGGGAGGTTAAGGCTACAGGTCTGAAGTGGTTTAGATCCTTGGGGTGTGCAGTCTTTGGGACTGGAACTATGCAGGAGGTTTACCAGAGGACTCTCTCCAGGTTGAAAATGTGCAGCAGCACCTCACAGAGCTGATCTGCACTGAGCAGCCTGGAGTTGATGCCATCCGGGCCTGTAGCCTTCCTCACCTTCACCCTCCTCAGTTCCTTCCTCACCTGATCAGACGTGATGTGAAGAGAGGGGGTGGTGAGTGGCTCCTCCTGATCCTGATGAGGATAGCTCAAATGGGTGGTCAGTTGCTGTCACCCTCAAGTGACAACCCACCATAATGTCACCCATTGCTTTGTAAACTGCTGTTTTGAAGAAGAGTCTAGTATTTTTGCTGTCGGCACCTTGGTTTTTTTTTGGGACCATAAGGGACCATATGTGGGCAAGATGGGGAGGAGCAAGGGAGGGATCTAACAGCCTGCCCACCTACATTAGCAGCCTGACTGCACCCCAAGCATGTCAATCAAAGCAGACACACCTCAAAACATACCTCTTTTAGAGGCCTAATATATTTAATTAATCCATCCATCCATCCATTATCTATACCTGCTGTATCCTGAACAGGGTCACGGGGGGGGGGGGGGGGCTGGAGCCTATCCCAGCTCACTTAGGGCAAAGGCAGGGCACAACCTGGACAGGCCACCTGGACAGGCCGCCTGTCCATCACAGGGCCACATAGAGACAGACGGAAACAAAGACCATTCACGCTCTCATTCACACTTACGTTTTTTTTTCAGAATCACCAATTCATCTGACATGCATGTCTTTGGATGGTGGGAGGAAGCCGGAGTACCTGGAGAGAACCCACGCAGGCACAGGGAGGACATGCAAACTCCACACAGAGTTCAAACCTGTGAGGCAACAGTGCTAACCACTGCACCACTGTGCCGCCCTTATCTAATTAATGATGGAATTATTTTCAGAAGTACCACAAGGACATTGATCACAAGGAGTGGATTTAGCTCATAACACCATAGAGACTTGTGGTAGTTGATGCTTCTTAAATTGGAGTCTGTGAAGCCAGAGGTACTTTGGAGCCCTAGTGGCCCTCAGTGGTACTGCAATTTAAGGCACTTCTGCACCGCTTTACTTTTCTGACCTGGAGACTACGTCTATTTTTACAGAGTCTATGGTCAACATTAACATCTATGGTGTTAACATGAGCGCACATTGTCGCAATAGAAAATCTAGAATTTACCAAAAACAACCTGAAGGAACCCAGTTTTAGCGCATTAGCACATTAGCAGCTGCACAGCCTGAATAAAGAGGTCGGAGAAGAGTTTAAGATAGGGTTTACCTGAATTCACTCTCCACTGAAATCCGGTTCAATCAAGATTTGAAGCTAAATATAGCAGCTGCTTAACTTAGCTGAGTAAGCAAACTGAAAGCCAAGGAGACAGCTAATCTGGCTCTCTCTGAAGGTCACAAAATTCATCTAGCACCCCTAAAGCTCCCTAATATTCATATCATATCTAATTTGTCAGGTTTTGTTGCCTTCCAACAGAGCCAGACGAGCTGCTTCACCCTGCTTCCAGCGGATGACAAGCTAATCAAACCGTCTGCAAGCTCTACCTTCATAATTACCATACAGAAATGCCTCTATTTCCAAACTGTTGAACTAATTCTGGTTCTATCTGATGGTTACCTGAAACTATGAGACAGCTTCTGCATCTTAAATCGTATTTGACAGTTAGTGGCACTCACCATCGATCATGTGTGAGGAGAGGAGAAAATATCCAAAATACAAGTAACTTAAGCAGTTTATCCCACCAAACATTACAATATTCCTCAGAGAGAGAAACGGCCTATTGCTCCATTGTTCCGGGTTTGGAGCTTAATATGGTCAGTAATGATGAAGCATCTAAAATGTGTTCCTTCAGGCATGACTCGGAGTAATGGGCCCTCCAGTCACTACTGTTTATCTTCCTGGACAGTTGATGGCCCTCCAATGTGTCATTACGCTAACTAGGCAAAGCCTGACTGCCTGTGTGTGTGTGTGTGTGTGTGTGTGTGTGGGGGGGGGGGGGGGGGGGGGTATGTGTGCGTGAGAGAAAGAAAGACGCATCGGTATGAGTGTGTGCAGATCTTTGCACCTTGACACTGAGGCAAACCCACTGCTGAATGCACAAACAGCACATTTATGATTTATTTGCATGCACACACACACACACACACACACACACACACACACACACACACACACACACACACACACACACACACACATTGCATTTGCACTGACTGACTAATGGTACATGGTTACTCATTATGCATCACAACATGAACATGTGTGACTCGTGCAATCACACACAGACACACAAGTAGATAATGGTGCTGCAATCGGCGCTTTAGACTGATGGCTGCAAGCTGAGCTGTTTTGCATTCTGCTGTGTGTGTGTGTCTCTGTTGGAGTGTATCCACCTGTTACAGATCGGGTGTCTCCAGCACCCTGAAACCAATGACAGACCGGTGATGAACAACCACACACACACACACACAAAGGGAATATACACACGCATACACAGATGCAACAAATGTACATAGAGTACACTGGGAAACAGTGGCACATATACAGTATATGGACAGATGTACATACTGTATACACACACGGAAAATTCATAATTTTCTTCCATGTATAATCAGACACACCCCTCCACACACACACACACACACACACACACACACACACACACAGTAAGGCGTCTCCCTTTTAGTCCCCCTTCTCTATCATCCCGGGCGGAGGAGAGAACACAGAGGGGAGGGTCAAGGAGGCTGGGAGGCCAGACAGGAAAGTGACAAGCCCAACCATGTGAATACACTTAACCACACTCTGCCATCTTAGCACTCCTCTCACTTCACCGATTTCATCTCCTTTACATTTTCTGACTGGAGTGAACACAGGCTTTCTTTAAAGTGGTAATCCATGAAATCTTTCTCATTTAAACAATTTTTTTTTTCGTTCCATCTGACGTGCTAAGTGCTCATTACGGATGTGTTTCTGCACCGCACACTTTCCAGAGATCGCCTGTCAATCATGCGGTGTGTTCTGTTTCTGTTGCTAATGTTTGAGTTTCTGTAGGCAGTGCTCTGGTCTTTGTCTTCTCGGTTACAGAAGCTGTCAGTGCTCGTGTTAACTACCTACAGGAGCACTTTGTCTCCGTTTCTCAACGATGCCGAAGCAAAAAAATTATCCGGTTTCTCCCTGGAAAGAGGAACCACAAGCAGGGATAACAGGAATAAAAGTTTTCATAAAGTACTGTGCCATATCATTCAGAATTGCACGGTAAAGTTACTTCTTTAAAAGTATCACAGTAACTTTTAATCACTACCTCCCCTCACATGTCACAGGGCACCCAATCCTTTTTCTCTCTCACCTCATTTCTTCTTTTTTTTCAATCTAAATTCTGAACAACTATAAAGCAATAACTCAACCCTTCAGCCTCCCAGTGCGCTCATCGTCAACGTTTCAGCCAATCTTTCCTCTATCTAGTTCTGAGCCAAAAGGTTGGGTGAAAGGAGTTTTTCACCCTTACATTGTATTTCTTCTGTGTCAAATTCACACCCTGCATTGCCAAGAGTTCCACGAGAAAAAAAGTTTATATTCACATTTTTATCCCAGAGCTTTTCACCAAAGACAGGTGATAAACAGCATGATGAATTAAAAAAAGTACATTTGTGAAAGCTGCATAAAGCCCTCTGAGGAACACTACTTTGTGTGTTTCTCTTCAATATGCTCTTACCATACTCATGGAAGAAAAACACATCAGAAAAAACAACTATAAAAACAGCCAGATAAGGATTTTATTGTAGTTTTAGCAGTCAAGTGTCAATCGAGAGTAATTTACTGTAATTTACTATCAACACCTCATAGTAAGGCTACGTGAGTATCTTGATCTTGATTCACCTCTCTATGCAATCTCCTTTTTAAATGACAGTAATTCTATCGCATTTTCAGGGACATCAGCTAGATCGAAACAAGCGCTGCCACTCTCCGTAAACCAATGACAACACAGCGTTACACCATGTGATGCACAGCAGCAGAAAGACGAGGGAAAGACACCAACAAAAAGACAACACTTAGAAAAAGACTAGTTCAAAGATTAAATAAAAGATGACAAGAGACTAAAGCTGATGTTTTTTTTGTTCAGTTTCTTATTAAATTTTTAAAACGTAGCGTTCCCTTTCTGTTGTCCACAGTTGATATGCAGGTATAAAGACAGGTATCCTGCCAAGTACAACGCAAAAATCTTGATTGTGCAGCTCGACCTTATATCTTGTAATTTACTGTGAAGTTCCATTCATCCATTCATTTTTCACCTTTGATAATGTCTCACAGTGGCAGCAGGATATGAAAGTTAACTTGTATGTCTTTCTCTCAACCTGTTTCTGTAATTTACTGTTAGTTTACAGTCATTTTTACAGTAATGTAAACTAAATACAAGCCTGAACGAGCTTCTATAATGACCACAGTTTATAACTGGAAGCCATAAATACCAGTGACCGTGGAGATACAAAATCAAACAATATCAAGTCTGATAAATTGGAAGACAAACTGCGAAAGCAATGCTTGCAAGTCCATAAACATCAGTTATAATAATCCAATATTATGCTTCAAGTGAATTTTGCTGACAAACTAGGAACTTAAATCAGGGTTTTCAGTCAAAACTCTTACTTGTAATTGAATATTTTTATCGTGGGTTATTATTAATTTTAGTTAAGAATCTGAATATTTCCTCCACCACTTATGGACAAGCAGCGTTCTTCTTTGTTTGTGTCTGAAATAAATCCAGTTGATTTCCTGCTGCATTTCCTCCAGCACAGAAACACACGACCCTCTAAGTACAGGATATGGGCTCTCTTGTTAATGACACAATCATTTTCCTATTTTCCCAGATTTAATAATGGCTAATGGAAGTTAAAATGGAGCACAAACATGTGAAATAATGATGGCTGTATTATCCTGCTGACCCTTTCTCTTGTTCCTACCCTCCGTGTCATCCCACTGATTTCACTAAAGCCGAGAAAAAAAGGTGTGAAAATTCCTCCTAAGTAGAGGTCACACCTTTGTCTCCATCCCTCCTCATCACTCCATCACTGGAGAGACCACAGAACAGCTCTGTGTAATTATCCATCCTTTTTTTTTGCCTTTTTTTCAAACATCAAACACGTGTCCTCTGCTTCCATCTATTCTGACTGGATTGGTGTGGGACGTGTCTCCATTGAGCAGTCAGTCAGCCATCAGCGGGCAGAGAAAGGAAACATATAGCAGAGAGGACAGAGGCTGAGTGTAACACGCCACAGAAAAGACCTGTCTGTTTTGTCAGAGCTTGAGATGGACATACAGATACATCACAGCGAGGACCACATGGACTGTAGGAGACAGTGTCCGTGTGTGTGTGTGTGTGTGTGTGTGTGTGTGTGTGTGTGTGTGTGTGTGTGTGCGTGCGCGCGTACAGTCTGTATGTGTACTTTTGCACTTTTTAGTGTGTTTTTTGCAAGCAATGCTGGTGTTCATACAGATGTGTCTGTGTGCGTGTCGCCGTGTCCATGTGTGTATATGTGTGTGTGTGTGTGTGGCCTGGAAATTATCTGGTCATTCATCACTGCCTGAGGAGCCGAGGCTAAAGACCATCCATCTTCCCCGCCTTTCACAGCCAAGGCTGACACTCAAGGTGTTTGTATGACTTAATGTTCCTCTCCGTAGGATTTTTAGAGCAGCGTACACGCAGCTCTGAGTGTGTTTTTTCCCCCACTGTGTGTGTGTGTGTCTGTGTGTGTGTGTGTGTGTGCGTGCGTGCGTGTGTGTGTGTGTGTGTGTGTGTGTGTGATGTGACTGTTTCTCCCTTTGTTTACCTGCCTGTTGGGTGTGTGGATGTTTAGCCCGCTGCAACAACGGCTCAGTGTCAAAGGCCCCATTAAATCAGGTTTGCATAAACATACAGCGCAGAGGTTACAATAAGGTTAGAAAGTGTCACATTTTAATTTTAACATCAAAAGTGACAGTGTGTCTCTCTGTGTGTATTTCCACCATTATATTAGAAAAGCTCTTCCTCCTGTTTATCTCCAGCATATAGGCACGTCAAAGTGTTTCCTGGCAAACACAAAAGCTCCCCACTCTTATTGAGTGCCTCGGGCTATGACCTTAGAAGAGTGTGTGTACTTGCCTTGCTTGTGTGCGAGTGGGTTCTTACAGTTAGAGGCCTTTCTCATTCTCCTGCTAAAGGTCAGCCGTCAGACGGTATTGAGCAGCGCCAAAGGTGAAAAGAAACGTGAAATATGTTAAATGATAAACTACAAGGCGGCGCGCGGTCCTGTTCGTCTGCCATCCAGCAGAGAGCGAGTGGGATGAGATCTTTGTGGGTGATGTGTGTGTGTGAAGCGAGTGAAATAAACTGCATTGAGGCCCCATTATAATGCGCCTCATTGCTGGTTAACAAGCAATAAAATGTATGTTTTTTACTGTTGAGTTTACATCGTTGTTGTCCCACAAGAATCGTTTGTTTTTTGCAGGAAGGCAGCAAAAGTATAAAACAGACTGAGAATAAAAGCAGCAAAAGACAGCTGAAGTTATTACAAGCTAATTTAAACACAATATAAAATGTGAAATATAATATACGTCTGATGTGATAATATCAAGAGCAGAAGCAGCACAGTAACAATAGACTACATCTCTAACCAAATGGGACGATATATCTTGACGAGAGGATGATTTAGATTTTCTATGATGGATTTATTAGCTTATCATGCCATTTCTCAGCTTTAAGTGTCTGACAAAGAAGATCAGCTTGATTTGGGAATTTTTTTCACAATTGATTTCTGTTTCATAAAAAAATATTTTATTTGTGATAAAAGGCTTTCAGGAAAAAGTAAAGTCAGTAAAAAGATGAGGGCTGGTTCTGCGACATTTTAACAATAACATCATCGTCTTTCAGTCAAGGTTTAACCGCCTAAAAAAAAGGTTTTGTTACGCCGTCTTGACTGTACTTTACTTTCCAGAGACTGATGAGGTTCTTCTTGACGTTATGCTTCTTGCCGTGTGATCGACCAAAAGTCCAGTAACTGTCTCTCCATGTATTCAACTTTCTTCACCAGTTCATTGTTTACTGAAGGCTCTCTGTTGTATCCCTTACAGAAAAACATACCTTTACACATTTACCATATGTTGCAACATATGATAAAGTACGGAAAATAATTTGGGACCATATGCATACATGTTTGACGTGCACAATCATGTATGTGATCAGATGAGTTTTTGAACATGTGCATTTCATGTGTTTTTTTCTGTAAGGGGTGGCATTGAACAGGTCATCTACTTTTGACTTGAGTTTTTAATGATATCAGGAAGATTTGTATTTTTTTATCCTTTCAAAATAAGATCCTTGTTATAAAACCAATACTTGCAACAAAGGCTGGATCGTATTGTATGTGCAATGTCATAATTTACAGCCTTTTAAGCTTTACAAAGACAGTATTTATTGACTGTATAATGCACCTAATGAACTACTGTCATAGTGTAAAGCTAAATTTAGTTAGCTTTGCATTTTAGGTCGAGGGGCAGGAACATACAATATTTAAAGAACTGTTCCATTTATGCTGACTAAAAACTATAACGCTTCTTTGTGGCAATTGTATGTTCTTGAAGTTAATTAAATATTTTCGGTATTTGGTCATGCAAAAAAGTAGGCTAAACTATGGGGATACTGTTTTATGACCATATCGTCTACCTCCAGTATAAAGCTGAATTTAAATAAGTTTTTTTGCTGTTTGTCATTTAGCAGTTCATCTCCCTTTGGCTTGAGTTTTTAATAATGTCAGGAGGAAACAAACATTAACCCTTTCAAAATAAGATCCTTTATATAAAACCAGTCCTTGTAACTAAAGTTAAAATTTGCAGACTAGATCATACTGTAAGTGTTGTCATAATTTACAGCATTAAAATATTCACAAAGATAGTATTTATTGCAGCATTAATATGCTAAGTTTGATTGACTGTATAAATCCACTGAATGATTTTGTTAGCTGTGCATCAGGGAGCAGGAACATGTATTGCTAACAACACTTGCTAGCCAGTCGATGCTCTTACTGAATATTTAAAGGCAAAGAGTTGCATTTATGCTGACATAAAACTGACTTCTTTTGTTGCAGTTGTATGTTCTTTAAATATTTAAGTTACAGAGCCTGATAGCAACATGTTCTTCTTCTCCTTATATTTTTGTAATGGCTTTTAGGTGCATTACTGCCACCTTCTGACGAGAGTGAAACATTACAATGAGGCGCCTGGGGGAAAAAACAGGGAAAGGAAATTAAGAACAAAAGTTGGATATACTAATATTTTTAATAACTATTCAAATATCCAGAAACAATGACCCATCATTAATTAATAATTCAATATTTTTAAGTATTTCATCATGTCACCAAGAATTTTGTTTAGTATGCTAAAGTATTGTGATATTGTTTTAGGCCCTACCTCCAGTATAGAGCTGACTTTGAGGATCCCTCTGCCGTTTAGTAATGTGAAGGCTTGTCCACGCTGTAAACAGCTCTCGAAGGTTTTATACTGGGACATAAGGTTAGTTGGAGCTGGGAGGTTAGTTGGAGCTTTGAGACTCGAAACTAAAACAACAAAAATACAATCTAAAGTAAAAAGCTGCTAAATCCTTCTTCACTACCAGACATCACTTTCAACTAGGCTGTGATGTGAATAGCAAAAATACAGGCTTAAACACTCCACATCACATCCTCTTTTTTCTTTTCTTTTTTTTTTTTTTTTTATCTTCCCTGCCTGTTATTCTGTTAGAACCGACTCTATCCAGCACAAATAAATGAATAAAAACAGTAAAATATGCATTATGCTGGGGAAATCAGCCACAGCAACATCACTAATTTACACATAGGTCTAAGGAGATTTTATTTTTCCTCACTAATAGAACATGCCTTGCATTTTCAGTACAAACCGAAGACTTGCAGCTTAATCTTTCCTGCAGCACAGCTATGCCCCAGTGAGCTTATAAATGAAATATGCCACCATGCCAAGCCACTGTACCTCGCGACCTTTCCCAAAACTCCCCAGCTACCTGCTCCCTGATGCTCAACTACCTCCAGCCATACACACACACACACACACACACACACACACACACACACACACACACACACACACACACACACACACACACACACACACACACACAAGCATTAGTAAATGTCCGCACACATGCATTGAAACACACAGTTGAGCAGTGGGACTTCCAAACGGGCAAGCAGGCAAACAGCCATACAAACACTCACGTATATACCGTGGCCTACAAAGGGATTTTTTAATTATTTTTTTTACTTTCCTTTTTTCTCCGCAGGCTCGACAAACAAATGCGGATAAGTCGCTCTTTGTATTCATGTGCCGACTTTTGTGTCAGCGTATGTTTTAATTAGAATGGATTTCAGGTGCCTTCATTGCAAAAGTCGCCCCCCCCCCCATCTCCCCTGCTTTGATGCTGCAGCTGACATTGAAGCAGTCTCCCTCTCTCCTCTTCCTCCCTCTTTTTCTCGCTTTCCCTCAACCCTCAAGAGACATCATAGTGTGCCATCTATCACTCTTTCCTCTCTTCATTTGTGAGTCTCCTTTGCTCTCATCCCCCCGCCCCCCTCTCTCTCCATCCCCCTTTTCTTCTACACACGAAGAAACAGAAATCTGAAATCTCTAGATTCTCTGGATCTCAGTCTGGGGGCTAATATGCTGCGGCTGCTGACATCCAGGGTTCAGGAGGTCACTGCGGCCTCGTGGGATCTGGGGTTAAGTCTCACCAGCCCCTTATTTGAACTGTACAGATGAAACGCTGATGCTATGGCACAAGTCCCACCCTCCTTGTTTCCCTCACATCTGAAGCCTCGGAGTTCCTTCACACTCGATGGCAGGTGTAGAAAAAGAGTGGCTGTCATGTGCTTTTTAAAATGATATTTCATTACAACAAGCTACGACCACAAAAGTCTTCTGTCAACCTTTTCAAAACATAGCTGGGACATTCTTCTGCATGAGTAAACTCTTTGCTAATTTTAACTCGATATTATGATAATGATTCTCATTAGTGTCCATTTTGAATAGTGGATGTCACATCGTGGTGTGTAAAACTGACATTTAAACCGGAACTAATTTCTTTTCTTTTGTTAATGAAGCTCAACTTTGCCATTTTTCAGATAAAGTGAGACCAAAGGTCATGACAGGTCTTTTATTTTCCACAATTTTGACAAGTTTTTTTTCTGGTATTAAGAGTGTACTAACCAAGTTTAATACTAGGAATGCCACTGTAAAAAGTTAATTGATGATCGCTTGTTGTACTTTCACCTTTGACCTTCTGTAGTTGTGTGCACAGTTTCCTGTACAATGAGGCACTGTTGGCCTTTCAAGTTTTGTACTAATATGAATAGTTAAAAAGGCTTCTTTAGATTCCAGGGCAGATGATTCAGTAGTTTTATCTTGTATATTTCTAAAGCACTATTAAACTGTGAGTCAAGTTCTGAGAAGCCAGGAGCCAAATTCACAAACTATCTTAAAGTGTTAGACTAAAAGCTGCTCCTAATTGGCCAAGATGAACAAATCTCCTCACTTTGTGAGGCTTGTAGCGCTATAACCACTTCAGTGTGATACAATATTGACATTTTCTGGGCATTGGTAAATGTTTTTTTCACATTACTGCCACAGATGGATCACCTGTCAACCAATCGTTGTACACATAGAAAGTAACTCAATAACTTTCTCGACTATAAAAATAATAAATAATTAATGGAAAATTATATGGTTTGAGTTGGGACAGGTTTTCACTCAAGTTTGCAAGTTTGACAATAGGTACCGCCTAAGTGAGAATAAATGGGTCTGGGTTCATTTCATCCTAATGGCTAATGGCTGCCATTAACCAATCAGCATTGACCACCATATGGTCAGAAACTCTACCACAGCTGCAATTACATTTAGAAGAAAAACGCTTGAGTTCAACGTCATTTCATTTACCCACGCCACTGGCACCTGATTGGTCCGTCCTCAGGGGTGGCTCAGCAAACCTTAAAGCTAACAGGGTTTCCAGACTATAATCACAGCAAAGAAAACTGAAGCTGTGAGTAATTAGAGGTGGAGCCAGGCTACCACTCCACAGACAAATGAAATGAAAAGCATACCTGTTGCATTAACTCCGTCTACTCTCCCTGGCTGAACAACCCCTGCTTGGTGATGCAAAACACATCATAGTGTGCTGCTTGAGATTTGGAGTCTGTGGGAATGTCACGAGACACCCAGCTTGTTCAGTAGGGAATACTGCAAGAGCTTCTCTCAGTGGGCCACAGGCTCAATCACCAAATTAATAGAGATTTAACAGACACTTATTTAAATGAAAATCATCCAGATTATTACTTAATAAAGTTGACAAATAATTCCTGTTGTTATGTTTTTCAATGATTAAGTTAAATTTGCACTTTCTCATTTCCACAACTCTGAGTCGCCTGTCATCATCATTTCCAGCTCTGCTCTCCTTCAACCTCCCGCAGCAGAAATAACCGGCTGCTTGATTGAATTATGATTTTAGTAACGACTTGAGGGAATATTCACAGTTCTTCATCTTGGCGTGAAATATCTCTCCATTGTTTGGGTAAATGGCTACAATTTCAGACACTCTTTGATTAGTTTTCTTTATTAAATAATTGACTGAAAATGCCCCAAAACTCCAAAGAGCATCATCATATTAGTTTTCAGTCTGCCTACAGCAGAATTCAATCAATTTGAATATATTACTTAGGGAAAGGGTTTGGAATAAATGGACAATTACTTTCCATGCATGAGAACCATTGTAACAGCAGTAGGGTGGCTGATATCATCATTTTAATGCACTGAAGTAAGCTTATTTTCTTCAAATGGACCGGCGCTTTTGAAAGCAGTATCAACACTGACTGAAGCTTTTTTGAATTACGAATATTTGACACAGGAAAACACGTGCATGCATGTTAGGAAGGTGTATTTATCAGAAATAGTAACGGGTCCTGACCTACATGTGCACTTTTAGAGCCTAAGGTGGGCGTTGATGAATAGTTTGGCCTGAACTGTCATGTGTAAGCGATCACCCACGTTGGTTCCATCAGAATTTGGTGTGAAGGGCAAAGTGAGCACGAAAGAGCAGCTTTTCACCCAAACACGCAGTCGTCACTACTACACACAACCTTTGTTTCCCTCACTGCATGTTAGACAAGGAGAGGTGCATTCATCGGCCACATTTTGCACTGCAGAAATATCTGCCTTATTGGCCTTACACTGCTGAGGTTAATCGGTTTACATGAACCGCTGATAACCTGTGAATGAGTCTCCCTGTTGCCATGAATGGAAAAGTTAACAAACGCAGAGCTGCGCACACAATAGACCATCAGAGAAAATGTCTACAAAAGGCTCAAACTTCTCACTTCCATTCACACTGGCTAGTTTGTCATGTATAATAGCAGAATGAAATCTTCTTCATGTCTTTATTGAACTTGCAATTAGTCCAGATATGATAAGGAGGATGCCCAAAGATAATGATGGCTGAGAGTGCTTGAGTACACCTGTCCCCGGTGGCTGTGTTAACACAAGCGGCACAAGCGAGGCAGTTGTAGGTTCACTGATATCAACATGAATAACAACACTGAAGGGCCACTCTTCCCCGAGTAGGATTTTTAAAGTTACAAAACATATCTAACTAGAAATGTACAGCACAGTCCAAGATGTTCTGAGTTTCCATTACTAAAATGGGTCAAGCTAAAAATATAGGCGACTGAATCCTGCAATTTCCATAATGCAATTCCACTGTGACATTTCTGTACCCAATTTAGCTAAAAGGTTTTCTGTGTTAATTGAATGTTTTTTTTTAACCTATATAATACACCACGCACAGTCAGCGATGTAATGTAACAAAGTAACACTACTTCATATACTTAAGTATTTTTTTAAGAGTATTTGTGCTGTACTTGAGTTATGTTTCTGTCAATTTCCACTTTAACTCCACAATATTTCCTAAATAAAATATATACGTGTACTCCCATACATTTCCTCTAAGCATTTGGTTACTTAATCACTATGAAATAAAATCTGACGAAATTTCATAGCCTCATCACACAGACTAAAAGCAAACAGGTCTGGTTAATCAGTGGTCCTTTAATTGCAAGCTACCTCATTGGTAAATCACCTTAATGCAGAAGTGTGAACAAGTGCTCTCAAAGCCCTGCTTTAGTTTCAATTTCCACTCGAGCCCAGACATGGCAGATGCTATGCTACGATAACTGAATAACATGAATCCTAATTTACACTTGTAGCCACAGTGGGCCCAGTTCAGCAAGTGTTAGAGTGTTGCTTTAAAATAATAAACTTAAACATAATTGTCAAATTTCTGATTGCCAAATTTATTCATGACAGCAATATATGTTTGCCTTCAAAGCTTTAGCACATTTAATATCCAAAAAAACGTATTTAATACTTATCAAATACTTTTGTTACTTAAATATCAGATACTTTTAAGATTTTTACTTGAGTAATTTTCTGTTAGGTGACTTTTTCTTTAACCAAAGTCACTTTCTAGTAAGATATCTTCACTTTTACTCAAAGTGTGGCTATCAGGTAGTTTATACACAATAGTTCTATATAAGGATTCACAGCCTTTCTAAAATATTTTTTTGTGACATTTTTGCTGCTATAGTGCAAATCTTTTAATGTACATTTTGTTTTGAGTTCATCTTTCTGAACAGAGGGAGAAACAACGTGAAGCAAAGATGCTGTGTGGGTTGAGAGGCAACAGTTGTCAGACATTTTGACTTGTCATAGCAGGAAACAGCAGCGGTGAAACAAACTTCCTCAAGGATGCCTCGGGTCCATTAAGTGTTCCAGTAAGACACGACTGTGACGACAGCAAGCACAACAGCAGCACCCTGGAAGGAGCTGAATGGAATGCGGCCGTGTTTACTGTCAGCTGTTAAAACCTGTCAAAATGTTAAGGTAGCCACTTGCAGACACTTAGCTACGAATTGGCGCAATTTGCATCAAATTAGTACTCTTTATAGGAGTGCTAACTCAGTCACATCTAAACACACAGACATGATAACATAGATTAGGTGTTACTGACCCTTTCTGGTGACATTATTTGATGTCCATCACGAACAAACGTCCATACGGTCGTCTCCTTGTAACTCCAGATTTCCTTGAGAATCATCGGGTTTTTAGGTTGTCTGCAGTATTAAAGTAATACAGCGGAAGTTGTCTGTGCATTCGTCGGTATATTGCAAATGCGGACTGCTCATGGTTAATTCAGCGTACTTTTAATGATAGAAATAGGCCAAAATGTAAACTAATAAAGCCTTTTTTTCAACTTGTTGCCCGCATCTAACTCACGCCATGGCAAACATTTTTACTTCCTGTTTACATCTCCCAAAACATGATGGAATTTGTTTTAATAATAATTGGAATAATATTATAGAAACCAGTGTCATTAAAGCGTATAAAAAAAAAGAAAACAAGTTTTAATTATATGCCTCAAAATCATAAATTATCCAAGAGTTGTACAGACACAGTCACATCCGTTAAGACCATGGATTAACATGAGAGAAAAATTTGTTTTAAAAAAAGATGTTTGTTTTAATAAACATAACTAATCTAATTTTAGTTTTTTTTAAACAGTCTAACCTTTCTGATAATCTTTACACTGTGGACATTTATGTCTTCCAGAAGTATGACTGTCAGTGACAACTAAGACATTAATTTATCAATAGTGTGAGAAAAGACAAGTATATGCACCCTAGCCAGATGAAATGCAATCCAAACTCTATGACTTTTCACTGGTTTAGCTGCAAAAGAAAATAAAATATGTTACCATGGAAACTAAAACCTGGTGGTTGTCCAGATAGAGAAGAAAAATGGAAGATGCAGATACAGAAAGAAAATGAGGAAAGGGAGAGAAGAATGGCGGAAACATATGACCAAACAAATCATTGAATTCAGATACCATGAGGCCGTAAAGTTCATGTCAAGGCCTGTGACTTTGCAAAGAAAACAGCACAAAACCGTCTGGTGTCTGCTCGCTGTAGTTCCTATTCACATCTCAGATCAAGCTGCTGTTATGGTAGCAGCGTGCACAGCAGACCAAAAGCAGCCTCAGCCTCAGCCTCTCGAGGTCTGTGCCTGAAGTGAGTGGAAGACTTAGCGGGATACTTGTGATTCTCTAATGAACCATCTGTCTCATCAACTGAACATCACGGTTTTATATATTTATTTATTTCTCAAGACGCTGACAAAACTGGAGATCTCCATATGTTAACACGCAGGTCTTTTTTTTTCATACTGGTGTCAGCGAGAGTGACAAAAAGAAGGGAACATATGTATGGTTCACATTTCCCATACAGACAGAACATGTAAGATATGGAGGGAAAGAAACAGGAGAAGTTATTTTAAATACAACATTTAGAAAATTCCACTTTAATTCAATGATCCGAATCTTACAATGCAAATATGTGCACAGTGCGTTACCAAAAAGAGAAATACGTTGCCCCATATAAGGGTAGAATATGACGCATATTCAGTTCTAAACTCATGCCGAGTCATAACAAGAACCAGATTTACCACGGCTGTTTTTAGGCATAGATGTGACTGTTTCTGCCTTAGACACATGTAATTATCGAGCAGGTGGAGCAGGCTGCAGTCGCAGTTTTTGTGTCAGTCTTTGTGAGCTGCATCTCCACCTTACAATTGTGCAAATAATGGTGGTGACATGTCAAGAGAAGAGGATTATATGTTCCACTGGATTCACTGAGGAAAATCTATAATCATAAAGGTTCTAACAAAAGAAAATCTTACTTTTATGCCTATGCGATGCTGCTACTGCCAGCCCTCTCTTTCTACATTGAGTTTTTCACCATAAGTGATTGAATGTTTGAGGTCTGAAGAGTTGTAAAGAAAAGCACTCACATGATTTTTGTTTACCCGTGTTCAGATTAACACACATGGACACAGAGAAGAGAGAGAAAGGGAAAAACATTGTCCTTCATCTGTAAATTTATTGACATGTTATAATTACAGATCACGATGGGTATCTGCTATGACTAAATAGTAGGTTACACATAAGATATTTTCCCTGTCTATTTTTGCTGGGAAATAGGCGGGATGCCTAGATGATGACACAGGCATCTCAGACAGGCTGCGTGGTGCCTCTAACCTATTAACATCCGTGCCAAAATGAAAATCAAGACATTCTGTGTTCGCCACGCAGATAGAGTCCCACGCCTTGTACTTCAGAAATATAAATGGAAGCACATATAGGCTTAAAGCTACACTCTATCAGTTACCCATTATGATGTATTTTAGCGCATGCCTTATGCTCATGAACAATGCATATGTGTAGAAAAGTTTAAAGAGCTCCTTCCAAAAATCACATTAATTCTTCTTTTGGAGGTAAACACCAAGAACGATGAATGTCTGGAGGAGGAGGTTGAGGAGGTTCTCTACTGTCTCAAAACTATGACGATAAAATAGTCTTTTCACTCAGAGAACCAAAGTTACAATGTAACCACACGATCCATCCCATTGGTATAATCAGTGACAAAATAAAGACAACAGAAGTGCAGCAAGGAAGGGACAACAGAAAAGTTAAAGTAAAAAGAAGACAGTAGCTGTGAGCCTAAATAGAAGATCTACGAGCGAGTCACACAGCTAAGCACTCACTAAATAACTAAACCAGACAGTTAAAAAGCCACACTCGGTCTGCAAATGGAGTCTGGGGTAATCGTAGCTACAGATGGAAGAAGCAGTCCCACTTGAGTGCTGGAGGCGAAGGGAGGCGCATGTCAACCTGCTTGACCCTTTTTGCAAAAAGGAAAGTCTTTGCCTTCACCTCGCTCCATCTCCAGAGTGTTTTTCAGTCAAGTAGGGGCAGCTGTAAAAGAGCGAAACGTCTCATAGGGGGAATATGCTGAGAACCTCTGCTTTCCCCTCTACAACCCTTTTACTCCAATGAGAGTATAAAGACACTTAAGTGAGCAGCCCTGATGCCTTTTGTCAGGGTAACTTCACTTACCAATATTGTTTTCATATTTTTGAGCACTGATTTAATTCACAAGTTGTAGAACGCGTTGACATAAAGTCGTTTTTCAAGTGAGAACACAACCTTTATCCAAATTGAATAACAAAACCAAGCTGTAAGATGTGATGTCAAGAAGAAAAAACAATAAAACAGCTAAAGAAATTGTATTGTTTGTTATTACAAAAAATAATATATATATATATATTTTTTTTTTTATTATTTTTTTTTTTAAATATATATTCATATTTTTTGTTTATTTCTGAGGGTTAGATAAGAACACTGATACTATGTTAATGTATGTGTGTTAAACAGCGAAAACAACAGTAGCGAAAACTACTGTAGGGCGAATTATCCAGCTTTCTAAAGACTCAGCAGTGGGAAATGGCTAACTAGCTCCAAAGTTACAAGATCCAACTCCTGAAATAATATTACAGAAGTTTAACTTCTGAAAAAGGAGATAACACATTCATTCTTTACTTGGGAAAAGTTTTGGAAAATATTCTCTCTGTACTCAAACAAAAGGACAATTTGCAGTTACATGCTATAACCATTTATGCTAGGCTGGGCTAGTGACTAACTAACTAACTAACTATCTATCTGTCCGTCTGCTATCTATCTATCTATCTATCTATCTATCTATCTATCTATCTATCTATCTATCTATCTATCTATCTATCTATCTATCTATCTATCTATCTATCTATCTATCTAAACATTCTTTGGAAAGTTTCAATGATAAACCTGGTGAAGTTCACAAGTCAAAAATCAGAATATAAACATATTTTGGTTGTTTTACTTCTAAAGGTAGTGTTTGGTTAGTTCACTTTCCTTTGCAAGTATCTTACTTTAATTTATGTCTGTCTGTAAAAACGTTATAGATTATATCTGAATCTGCTTATGGGGTCATTTGTCTAACAACTCCAAAACTACATTCATTAAAAAAAAAAAAAATGTTTTCCCTTAAATGGATCCTCTATGACTCATCTGTATCAGGAATATCCATACCATTCACCACTGATTATTACATGCCATGTTTACATTCGATAGGAGCACGCAGACATTTTCTGCAACATGATAAACCTTTTTAGCATTCCTGTAAACGGATTGAATAGAAAGAAGAGTTTATTCTTGGCAATGAAATGTTCCTTTTAGCCTAAAAAAGCGTGTCATCTTTATAAGCTGCATAAGACAAGATCAAGAACGAAAGGTGCATCCAGTGGTCGTGGTAATAGAGAGGCAGCACGGAGCCTCTGCCCGTCACCGCTCACCTACCCTTGACCTCTGTGTGCCGACAGACCACCCAGCTGGGTCAGCTGATGAACCTCTGTGACCCACAGCGACAGCTCCTCACTCCCGAACATGCAAATGAGGCCGGTAGCTCCGCCCTGGCTTGTGTTCAGGTGGAAATCCACTGACACCTCCATCTGTTTAGTGAGGTGGAGGAGGAGAGGGGGAAGGAGGGAGGGAGGAAGCAGGTGGGCGATGAAGAAGAAGAGAGTACAGCGGGGGAGCGGGGGGCGCTGAGGAGACAATAGGAAAATTGGTGTGACAGTGTCATGCCTATCTTTTTGGGGGTTGGTGGTGTGTTTTGTGCAAACTTTCATTTTCATTTCATTTCCAACATGTCTGAGAGCTCTTAAGGGCCTCGGTAACCGCATTACGCTGGCTGAACTCTGAGTCACCACTCATTACTGACACACACACCACACACCTTCAGACACATCCTGCAATATTACTGACTCAAAACACGTAGAAAAAGGCTTTACAATGAGGAAGTGTACATTATGTAAAGCTGGGTCATTAATAACACCAGGAAGAAATGTTCCACTTACCCTTGATGATGAAGATATTGTATTAAAACGGGCTGGTAAAAACAATATCCAAAGCATCCCTAAGTGTTTGTACAATATTGTGTTTGAACCATGTTTCTGCCTGTAGAGCACACTGGTGTGATTACCCCGTTGTCACCGCAAAGACTAATGGCTGTCCCCATCCTCATTACGGTGGAAAGTGCCACTCACCCTGTCTGTGCTGAATCCCTATCCAGTCCTAATTTGCTGGCGTGTCCTGTTATTCAACCTGTTAGATAATTTCATAATCCCATGTGTGTGTAATTCTTTGTGTAAAGTACAGAGCCGGAGCTGAGAGCCTTTTACAGTCATGGTCCTGCAGCACCTTTTGTACAGTGTCTCCTATGGTAGCACCAAGCGGCAACCGACCGCGACGTCACTCATTGGTTTGTGAACTGCTGTTCTGGAGCCTTTGAGTTCAGCGGTTCAGCCGTCGCCATTTTGCTACTTTGGAGCCAGAAGTGACCATATTTGGCCGAGCCGGGGAGGAGTGAGCGGTGACTAAGACTCGATCTGATTGGGAACCCGGAGACACTACGCTCACCCACCTATAGTGGACACCTGACTACACCACAGGCCTGTCAATCAAACAAACATGCCCCCCAAAACACTTTTTTTTAAGGCCTGATGTCTAATTAAAGATTGTCAGATTATTATTTTCAGATGGACTGCCAGAAAAATAATAAGGAGTGACTTTAGTGAATGACATCATAATGGCTTATAATGACACATTTTTTTATTGACCAACCTCTAGTGGTTCCTCATGATATTGCCCCTTGTGGCACTTCCACATTGGCCTCACTTGTCAAACCTGGAAGCTACGTCCACTTTTATATACAGTCTATAGATAGCACTGGTTACCAGGTATGAGTGATGTTTTTTAGGTCTCTACAGGCCAGTAAAACTGACAACCTTGCTGGTCAACTTTCCATTCAAATGAGGCTTTAATTTAAACCATTATTGGTAGAAAAAAGCTGCTAATTTTCCAACAGGAAATGTACAAATGTAGAGTACAGGAAAACATTATAAAATCATGGCATTTATGTTGGTTTAATGTTTTCGAATTCTTAAGTTTGTTGGTCTATTTTATTTTTATTACACCAATGTTTCCACATCGGCCAACTGTGTTTTTTCTTTTTTAAAAACAACTTTGTTTGGAATTTCTGCTGCTTCCACTCCTGTTTTTTATGCATGAATTGAAACAGTGCATAAAAAAAAACAGATGGACGAAAACTTACTGCAATGACCTGACTGCAGGAAGTCACTGTGCTTGGCCGTTGTTCGCCAAGAAGCAACATGTAATCCATCGATAAAACCACCCATTATCATTGTTTTCTATTCTTTTGTGCAAAATTTAAATAAAATATCTATAATATATTACGTCATTTGTTTCACTGGATTAAATAGAAAGCATTAGAGGTGTTGGCAGGTAGATTAATGAGCTCTATCAAGGCAGGGTAGCTGCCTCCACTCTTTATGTTAAGATAGGCTAATCACCATCAGGCTGATCCATACACACGAGGTTGTATTAATCTTCTCATATTAAAAAATAAACGTCAGATTTGGCTTGTGGATGTAGGCTAGAGAGGTGAACACGTTGCAACTGGTCAGCCATTTCCTCTGATTGATTCCAGGCTAATTGATCTCACTTTGAATAGTTTTAGTGTTTATTCCAGGCTTTGAAGAACTCCTGAGTCGAGTCTGCTCCAGCTGTGACCGTTGAGCTCTTCTGGCACTGACACAGCTGAAAAAACACACCTGGAGCTGGAGCCACTGGATCAGTGTTTGCCTGCAGTGCAACAGAATCTGAGAACGTGCCAATGTGATTTTGTTCTGGAGTAAATCGCTGGTCTTCATCTGCCATTGTAATTTGTGATTCGGTCCTGTCACAGCTTTTTTTTTTAATGAGACAAAAGACAATCTTTAACCACCATGTTCATAGCCACCTCTGATAGTGTACAATTTTGCATTTCAGAGATTCAGTTTCCCAATAAAATCCCGAATTTACCACAGAGGTGCCCAAATTATTTCTTATGAAGGGCCACAAAATTATCTGGATGAAGAGCTCGTGGTCAAAAATAAATGTTTTTGTTATGTGAAATTGCACTTGCAAAATTTTTTAATTCTAAATACAATTTTTTTTTAGGATAATTAAAACTCTTTAATCTGCGAGATAGTCTTTTTTTTTAAAATTAATTTGCAGAAATGATTGTCAAAAACAGTCATGATGCCAATTTTTTCTAAATTGTCTCTACTCAGTGTGTCACAGCCTCGATCTCTCATCTTGACTGGCAGCTTAAAGTCAGTGATGAAGGACACACTAACAGCACACCAGCATCGGCAGGAGAGACAGAGAATACCAGAATTCTTCACAGATAAGACACCAATGTAATTTAATAGACAAGCCCAACAAAACTATGCTGTACAATGCCTAAAAACTCATGTCATGTACTTTTCAGCTGCACACAATTTTAAGTTCGTATTCATTATGTTTCGGACTTTACAACATTTCAGAAAAAGGCTGCAGATATACTTACTTTTGAACAGCTGCTTGCGTTATGACTGTTACTGCTCATATAGGTGCCTTTGTACTCTGCGTGTTACTGGAAGACTCCACTAGCAGGCCCACCAGAGAAACAATGTTACTATTAGAACATCTGGATGTGCCTGATGTAAACAATAAACATTGCAACAATCGAGGGGGTCATTACTTTGCTAATTCTGAGATCACAGCAGATCAAAACAAGATATCGTCACCGTCCATACTCGGTATTCCAATACTTTTTTTTTTTACTGTGGACGTATGCATCGGTGTCTGACTTCTTTCCATTTAGTTTTGCAGGACCCTGAATGTCACATCTCCATACTGCCCCTTCCAGTCATGTGTATATTGCATCTTGCGGATGTGCACAACCATCCCTCCCCACAGAAGTAGGATACGTGAGGAAGCCATCATGGCACAAGCTAATGTGTAATTTAAAGCATGTACATCTCTAACCTGAGGAGAACCAGCACGAGTTTGTCGAATGCTATCGTGAAAAGTAATGAGCCAAAACAAAGAACTTTAAAGAATGGAGCCTGGCCCATTAAATGTACAACCATTTTCTACAAAAAGAAGTTTGCCAGAGATCGATTTCATTTTTCAACTCAACCATACCAAGCAAAAGCAAGGTTAGAAGAAGTTGTTGGAGGCAGCAGTGGCTTACTTAAAATGATCTTAGCAGATATGTGATCGGATCATTTACAGTAGATCTGGGTTTTTTTGTACTTATAGAGCTAAATTACTATACAAATACTGTAACTATTAAACACCTTCTAACACAGAGGATCTTATAGATGGGGTTGAAAATTCAGGGCTGACTACTTCAGTAGGATTAGAGATGTACATGCTGCATTTATAATTTTTTGTTTGTTTGATGCATTTAAACATAGCCTGATTAAAACTAGCTTTTCTTTTCTTGTTCTTCTTGCTGGTGTATAAATCCACCTGGTTTCATGTCATTCAGCTGACGTATTGCCTTCTCTGTGCACACTTAATCCACTCTCATCATAATCAGCTTTCATTTGATACAAGCCTGCCATAAGATTGCTGCACCTCAGTGAGCTAAGAGTTATAAATGACAGTGAAGTTTACTCTCTGTGGATGGAAGTTTTTACATTAAACCCACCTTACTGATCAAGAGAGCATTACAAATCAATGCTACTGGCTCCTTACTGATCATCAGATGGAGCACACGGGCGTCTGAGCTCTCCCGAAGTGAGGAGAGTAAAGGCAGTTTTGGAGACGAATCACAACAGTTACTGCTCCTGTGGAATAATAAGTGAAATCCAGAAATGACTTTTTAAATGAGTAATGATGAATAAATAATATATGGGATTCTTTTGAATAATGAACCCAACACTGCTCCTTTGGGTAGAAGTCCCATGCTATAGCCACAACTTTTGCACCAGCAGTGTGATCTCGCTGTCAAGATCCACCCGCTCCAGATCCAGCTCAAACAGCTCCGCTGTCTCTCCACGAGGGCCCGTGGCCCGTGGCTCTTGGCTGGGGCACACCTCCATCTAGGTCAACGACGCCAGCTCTGTACTATCTGACAACTGATAACACAATGAGACCATTAGTGTTGTAGGCTCGTGACCCGGGCCTCAGCCAGCTCAGGTATACCTGTGCCAGCTCTGGACTAGAGGGCTTGTCTTCCCAGAGATTAATGATCCCTGGTGCTGCGCAGAGTAGGCCACTCCTTGACTGTGAAATACACCTCATCTGCCTGGCTGGAGCTCTGATTTATTCCTGCCTACATGCTTGCCCTCAGTGTCTGCAGGGGGGTTTGTCTTGGTTTGGCAGTCTGCATGCGTGCACATGTAAACTCTATTCGACTTCTCTCCATTTCGACTTGACTCAAACCAAGCGTCGATAAGAAAAAAATCAAACCAATCTCTCCCAAAATTATGTGAATGTTTAGTTTCACTAGCTTGATCATGCGTGAGTGCATACTGTATCTGTTTGCATTTGATATGAAATCTGAATAAGCAGGCAATAACTTGGTGTTAATTTGATTTGGCTAATTTCTGCTCTTTTTCCTGTCAGTGCACTTTTGTGTGCTCGTCCCTTCGTAGTCAATCTCTTTATTTAACCACTTCTTAAAAATGGATTTTATCTCCTTTATTGGAAAGACAGCAAGCCTTCCACACAATTCAGCTTCAGACTATGGGAACTTGTCACTTTGTCTTTGTTTTATTGTCTCGTGGATTATCATCTTTTTGTGTAATTCCACTCATATTAGACTCATATCTAAGGGCCACAATGATTTTAAGAGATCATACTATCGCACTCATGCGTGCATTTTACTTTCTATCACCAAAGCAACGGTCCAAACTACATATTGACTGAAATGACACGATACAAATATGAAAGATGTTTGATTTATATCTGACCTCGACCGAGAATTAACCCAGAATTAAAGCGATATACTTTTTTTTTTTTAACTGTCACTAGTCACATAGAATCTGAACATTGTGCTGAGAAAAAACAACGATTAATTCTGGTGTTTTTTTTCGCACCACAAAGAAAAGCAACAACCAATCACATTATCCATTTCAGGAATCATAACATCCCCAGTTTCCACTGTGGGGAATATCCATTCCGATGCTGCACTTGAGGCTCAGAAGGATTTACAGCTTCGTCCGTGTTGGTCGGCTCACCTCTATCGTTAGGTCTGAAACCGAAATGTTCCCAAACAAAACTCTTTCTCTCTCAGATCGGCTGCCTTACTGTCTGTACAGCTACATGTATCATGATTTACTGTTGTGCGTAGCGATATATCGAAAGCATCTCATTGTCAGTTTAAAAGAAAAAGGAGTGTATGTTGCGACACTATTGAAGTTTTCCACCTAGAGCGGCATACCTTAGCCGAATGATAAAAGTCAGTTTTTTTAAGAATGAGCTGGCGCAATTCTAATTGAAAAAACTTTGCTACTTGGCATCGCCGGAGAGTATTTCACATTTTCTAGTCAATTATTTGTCACATTCAAGATGTGTAAACACTTTTCCATATTCATTAGACAGATGAAGAGGTCAGTTTAAACGGTCACTGGGATAAAATTGATTGCTGATTTCTGATTCCATCTACATTTTCTTTACATTACAGTTTGCTAAATGAAACTGCCCTCTGGTGGACATAAATGTTGTGCCACCAATCCGTGCAAACAAGATGACACAGGAGCACCTCGGCAACCAAACATTAACCCTTTGAACCATATTTTCAGGGTAATTTCACTACCTTGACTTTTAAGCTCATATCTCGGTAATTACAAGGGACATTCATGCCATATCTTGTTTTTTCAGGACAATCTAAGCTACCCAGATTTCTGATTATTTAATTTGTTAATACTCAGATATTTATTTTATATTAGCCTTTATATAAAGGAAACAAATTATGTTTATTTTTACGTTTTTACATTGTTCCACCATAAAATATTGCCAGTAGAGATATCTTTTTTTATAATTGAGTAGAGGAGATTGTCTAGAATTTGACAATATCAGAACCATGTTTGTGGGATACTGTATGATGAAACAATTTGAAAACTGAGAAGATTGGGTGGGAATTTGGACGTAACTTGTGTCCACCGTGTTCTCAGGTTTAAGGTGCATACAACTTAACTGTTACATACGGACCATCTACCAGCCACAGGACACTTGTTGCATGTCATACCTCCCTCTCTCACACAGCATCTCTGTATGTATTTTTAATTACTGCTACCAAATAAAGGCAAAACTACACCAAATTGCACTGCAACCCATCAATATTTTTTTTTGTCATAATGAGAAAATGTTATTTAAAGTCATAAAAGGTCTCAATGTCCTAATAAGAGACTGTCCTGCAATATAAAACAACTCCAAAGCTTGTTCATGCAGGTAGCTTTTTTTGACCCAGTAACATTTCACTGTGGTACCACCCTCTAGTGGCCATAGTTGTCATGACAATAGTACAGAAAGCAGTCGCATCATGTTTTTTTAGAGTCACAGAGTTAATGTAGTGAGGATGTTAAGGTGGATGGATGGGTCGATCAAACACTGGACTTTAACATGGGACACTTCTGTTCATTTGTCATTTTAAACCAACACTTAACTTAATATTGTAACCATGACAACAAAGGTTCTCTGTTTTAATCCCAACCTAAATCTTTTCCTCAGCCTAATCAAGTTGTTTTTGTCCCGTAATCTAGTCAAAGAGAGGTGAAAAATATCTGTAAAAAATGTCATGTTTCTGCTATGGACGCTCCTTTGGGTCGTATGGAGATGCTGGGGACAAATGCTTTTACAGGCTGTTAAACTCTGACTTGTTAACAGTCCACAGAAGAATACTACAAGGCTTCCCACCTTTCTCCGTTTTACTTGCACCACTACTCGAACCATAAAAACAATTATTTTTTTTACAATATATTTTCTTCTATCACTATTAAAACGACAATGCATACAATCCCTTTACCTGGGGATAATATTTGTTTTGTGTCCAATATCATGCCATCAGTCTCTGAGACTGTACTTTAAAATTCACAACTCTTTTCGAGAGTAAAAAACTAAGTAGGTCAAAACTGATTGCTAAACCCAGAAGCCTACAAACATATGACAGAGTCCTTTACCATTCTTCATGTGTTGCTGTAGGTATTTGTTGCCCACAACTTAGAAGCACTATACCCAGCTTTGTTTGCATTTGTGTTCTCATTTCAATAACCTGGTTTTCCCTATGGTTTGCATTTCGCTGAGGTTGAGTTACCCCTTGCCAGATTAAGCAACAGGGCATGCCATACACAGTACAATGTTTTGTTATTGAAAGAAATATAGGTAAGCAGAAAAGGTCACTTGACCAAAAATACAAATATACAGTAAATCAGAAGTTTACAACCCGTAAATAGCGATCTACCAGCAGAACGCGACCCGCATCTGAGTAGACTGCGGAAAAATACGTATGTAAATGTGATAACCCAAAGTGTATGGTAAATCTGTTTACATTTCTAACCAATCAAATTCACAGACATCCTGCCCTGTTGTGACACAAAGCGATTCAGCTTTCAGCAGCGACAATGTCCGCAGATAGTTAGCCTGGCTGCACCGACTGTCACTCACAGCTTCAGTTTTCTTCGATGTGAATACAGTCTGCTAACTCAGCTCGTTTTAGCATTAGCTCAGCTACTCTGAAGGGCGGACCAATAAGCCATTGTTGAATCACAGGATTGTCTACAGTGGTAAATTGTTCTATATTTGTCTTCCTTGTTCCAAATAAACTCCTGGTGCTTTTTAAAAAAAAAAAAACTTTAGGTTGTGTGTTACAAGCTGACGTGTGTAAATGGTGTGGTGTCACACTCCGTGGTCTTGCAGGCCAGCTAGATTACTAAACCAGATGAGTCGTAGAAAAGGTTTTTGAATTGTTACCTCTTAATGTGTAATTTATTTGTATGTATATGGCATTAAATGCTATAGACATCCACCAAATCTATCTGTAGAATTTTGGATAGGTCTGTTGTACTCTCTGCCCACTGAAACCACAAAAATAGCCCTCCGTCAGTTTTGCACTGTGGAATTAGACGTGGTCTGAGCTGGAGGATGGCGCAGATGCAAATTCACCTCAAAATTGACACCAAAACAGCACTGCACCAGCACAATTGGGTTCACCTCCATGCAAATGATGACCAAAATAAGAATGCGCTGGGAAAAGGCACTAAGCGTGCGCTGGGAATGACAGTAGGGCCCATAGAGTTTAACAGACCAATCAGCTCTGTAGCTCTTAGCTCTGTTGAAACCAAGTGGCAACCAGCAGTTATGTCATCCATTGGTTTGCGAACGGCTGTTATGAAGCCTCGAGTTCAGAATTTGCCCGGCGCCATCTTGCTCGTTCAGAGCGGTTTGGAGTCGGTAGTGAATATAATTGGACGAGCTGGGGGGGAGCGAGCGGTGGATCTAACTCGATCTGATTGGAAACAAGCCGATACTAAGTGCCGCCCACCGAGAGCAGTAACCTGACTGCACCACAGGCCTGTCAATCAAACACACACGCCCCCAAAAACATGGCTTTTTGAAGCTGATTTTTAATATTAATGAGGGCATTATTTTCAGATGGACGGCCAGAAAACTAATAAGAAGCGACTTTAGCTAACAACACCAAAATAACTCATGGAGAAATTTTATTGACTGAGAATTAAATGAGAGAAGTTGAATGGGAGTCTATGGAGATGGAGGCTTTTTGAAGCCAACCTTTAGCGGCACTCGGTGGTACTGCAGCTTAAGGCACTACCGCATCGACCTCAGTTTTAAGAGCCGGAAGCTACGCTGAAATTTTACATACAGTCAATGGTTGAAACTCAAGTATAAGTAGACCTGTTGTCTCCTTGAAAGTCATAGATGATTTAATATATTTAACTCTGTACAGTATTTTGCCTTGCAGGAAAACTTGTTATTATGTTCAGTGTGTCTTTGGTTAAGTTCCCAAATTTGAGAAGGTAAGACAACACTCAATGTACAATAGAATAAAATAAATGATGCTCTTAGGCTGATGGTGGGTTATTTTAACTTCAAAGTTTATCCTCATATCGCCATCTGTGCTGCCTAACACCTACATGCTTTAAAAAGTATATATCAAGCGGCTTTTATCAGTCTGTTTGATATCTGCTCTGTAAGACACTAGAATTCAAATGAGCTGGTATGTTTGGCAGAACCATTCACCATTGTTAGGAACAAAAAGTAGATTGTCTTTTTCTGCAGTGTACTATGTAAGTGTACAGTACTAGAAATTAAAATCAACAAGATCAACATACTTAACAAACATATGTCACATCTTCACATCTATATTTGCGCCATCTATACTTATAAATCGTACATTAGTCAGACATGCTACGGCTGAAATGAGGAACTCGAAGCTTCAAAAAGGCTGTTCATAAACCAATGGGTGCCGCGTGAATTCTGTCCAAGACAGAAGAAGGCAGGAAGGAGGTCAAGAATACAACCGTCTTGAAATCGTTAATTACCCCTCTAAGTTAATGCCATGTTTAATATATGCACATTTTATGTAGTTGCCACCATGTAGTCTAAAGGGCAGAAAAGTTTCAAAGTACAGTCAAAAGTAAATGAAAATTTTACTATTTTTGCTTGCCAGATAAATTTACCTCCTTTTTCTTGTTTCTTTTTGTCCTTCACAATTTTAGTGGATTTGTTTTCTTCAACATTAAATCATTTGCCTCCCTCCCCATACACTGTGTCACTTTCACTGTTCATGGAAAGGTCCAGAACACATGCATGTATTGCACAAAATTAAAGATTTGAATAAAACTTTTACTGCACTTTTCCTGTGTTTTGCATTCAGCTACTGTTGGAGAACACATTTGAATATTCCATGGTTGATGAAAACACATGTAACAATACATGTAGATTAAAAACAAAACATTACATGCAATAAAGTGGCTTATTTTAAATTAGAATGTCATGAGTACACCATTTCTTTAAAGTACTAATCTGTTCTTTACTTATTTATTTACATCTTTTAATTTTGTACGATTACACCATTAGCTGATTTGTATGACTTTAATATTTACACATATTTACACTATTTAATTTTTTAAATGCCCTCTTCTAAATGAACATTCAAACAATTAAAGCCCTTTCCACTGCCCTTTTGACACTTTAAAGGACATTTCAGTCACACATCATCACATGCGTCCTCATTTGACAGGGAAATATATGGGATTAAGGTGCAAAGAGCTTCTTAAAACTTTGTTTCACCGAAACAATTTAACATCTCGCCAGAGGAAAAGCAGAGTTGTCATGTGAGTTTTACATCATTTACTTGATTTACCTCATTAAAATTGAAATATTGATGTTATAAAAATGTTCTCGCTCCCAATCAATGTTGAGCCAAAAGAGATTTAAACAATGCTTAAAAAACCCATTTGGTTATTTTGGACTTCTGTAGAGTACAGCGTAGTACACTGGCTATTCTACTAACAATGGTTAAGTAATAATCAATATGACTTCATTGATTACAGTGAAAGAAGCCAAGAATGGAAGAAGCCACACTGGTCATCCTTCTGCTCTCAGGTCAGTAATATTAATAACTCAGACATGAAAAGTACAGCTTATAGACATACAGTGGTGTGAAAAAGTGTTTACCCCCTTCCTGATTTCTTATTTTTTTGCATGTTTGTCACACTTAAATGTTTCAGATCATCAAACAAATTTAAATATTAGTCAAAGATAACACAAGTAAACACAAAATGCAGTTTTTAAATGAAGGTTTTTATTATTAAGGGAGAAAAAAAAAAATCCAAACCCACATGGTCCTGTGTGAAAAAGTGTTTGCCCTCTAAACCTAATAACTGGTTGGGCCACCCTTAGCAGCAACAACTGCAATCAAGCGTTTGCGATAACTTGCAATGAGTCTTTTACAGCTGTGGAGGAATTTTGGCCCACTCATCTTTGTAGAGTTGTTGTAATTCAGCCACATTGGAGGGTTTTCGAGCACGAACCGCCTTTTTAAGGTCATGCCGCAGCATCTCAATAGGATTCAGGGCAGGACTTTGACTAGGCCACTCCAAAGTCTTCATTTTGTTTTTCTTCAGCCATTCAAAGGTGGACTTGCTGGCGTGTTTTGGATCATTGTCCTGCTGCAGAACCCAAGTTGGCTTCATCTTGAGGACATGAGCAGACAGTGCACATCAAACTGTGTTCAACTGAGGAAATCAGCAACGGAAACCCTTAAAATTGCTTTAAAACGGGATCTGAAATGAAGCAATGAGCCAGGCGAGGTGTTTTGAGTGGTTTCAAGAGGGGCAGAGTGTCATCGTCCAAGTCCAAAGAAGGTGTGTGAGGTCAGAAATACAACCAGGTGGGTTTTCTTTGACATATCAGGGGTTGTGAACCGTGAATTTATCCCTAAGAATCAGACTGTAAACTAGAGAGTCAGGATTTTCCAATATTCAAATCCTCATTCAAATATTTTTTTTTAAATTGATTAGTATCTGCAGCTATAGACCTTCCATCGTTCCCCTGATTTGACCAGCGCCTGGTTCTAATGTGTTATTCCCATCATAATACACTCTAAAGCTGATTGTCAACCACCATTCATCAACATAAGGAGAAGAAGAACGCTTACCCATCAGACCCCAGGGCTTTGCCAGGTGAAAAAATGTGGCGCTGGAGTAATATGCAAAGACGACTCCAGCGGTCAAAAAGTTCTGTGTAGAACTTAAAAAAATAAATGAAGATTAGGTGCATTCAATGAATAGTTACAAGCGATTATCAAACAGTGTTTTTGCTTAAAATTTCCATCCCTAGTGTAAACGCCAAGTTTAGCAGTGATGTTCGGAGTCTCTGGCAGAAACCACTTTGTTTAAACAACCCAAATCCCTTGACAACTGGCCACTATCCTGATCTCAACAACAATGTTGTTGCCGTTATTATCGTTATTGCGCACCTATCAGTGGCCACAAGAAAACATGCAATTCAGGTAGTCATGTTGATTCAGTGTTGGAATACTTACTCATGAAGGTTATTGCTTCCTCCTGCTCCGTGCACATCACGCTGCTGTGCTCCATTCACATGTAACAGGAACAGCCTCAAACTTTTTATTTGCACCTGTAAGTTAATGCTTATATTTTTCCCCGATTGCACATTTCATCCAGCTGCGTGCCCAGATGTTGTCAAAAGGACTGAAAAATGTCACATTACATTGGAGAAATGTCCTGCGTGAGAACCACTGGAAGAAACAGCATGGGGAAGGTACTTTGACCGCATTGAAGCATTTAATATGTAAATCTAATGACATGCTGTATGCTGTACTGAGCTTTGTTAAGCATCAAATCATCTTCTCTTTCAGGGTGAATGGTTTCATCGGGACGATATCGTTTTTATTTTAGAGACATCCTTCACTTTAATCATATTTGTTTTCAAATATTTGCTTCCAGAAATGTAGAGCTAGGTGGTTTTTACTTTTGAAAAAGCAGTTTGACAACAATCGACTTTAGTCCATGTTCACTCACTGTTTTTGTCGATTACATCAAAACTTGTTATCATGTTCAGACTGTTTTTGATAAGTTTCCAAATTCGAGGAGATATGGTCAAACTGGTTTGATTTTAATCAATGTACGTACAAAAAAATAACAATTATGTTTCTCCACTGTTATGCTTTGAGGATGTTGGTGGACTATTCTGACATCAAGGTTTATCCTCAAATGGCCGTCTGCTCTGCCTTACACCTACATGCTTTAAAAGGTATTTAACGTTTGGCAGAACTGATGACCATTCGAACCAAAACGAGGAATGTCTTATGCTGTTTTCCAAATGTCCCACTTGTGTACAAACACTCACTAGTTTGAGTAGTCACTAGTCAGACTGTCAAGTGCAGAAACATGCAGTGAACTACAAGTACCAGGATGATGCACTCAAAATGATCCAAAATGGAAGTGTGAAACGCTGGACACTTTCCACCCTAAATGGTCGCCATCTTAGCTATGCAGAGGAGGGGGCGTGGCCACAGATGTAAAGAATCTTTTAATTAAGGAAGGTCTGAGGAAGCTGCAGCTGTTCATGAAGGTTTTTTTTTTTTCACTGCTGCTGCTGCCAAACAAGTTCATTTCTGGGAAGAATAATAAACGATGCAGATATTTTGGCGAGTGATGCATTTACATGCTGAGGTTATTTCCACTCAATGCAGAAAGGCAGTGGGCGATTTGAAACAACACTACACTGTCAAAATTCCTCCACCACACAAGTAAAAGTCCAAACATGCAAGAGCGCTACTTGTTAGTGTACTAAGGGAAGTCTGTCATTTGGAAAACAGCATTAGTCTGTGTCTTAATAAAACCCTCAGTACCACACATTAAAATCAATAAGTAAAACAGGCTGCAGGACTGTTCTCTAACATGTATATTTCTCAACATTACGGAACAAAATCGCTGCGCACACGCGACGTGACCGATACGTGTTCAGTGGAAAGTATAAGAGTTTATGAAAGTGGAATGTGAAGCAGAGCCTTCAGCTTTCAGGCTCCTCTCTGTGGACCCAGCTCCCAGGTTTGGGTTCAGAAGGCAGACACTGTACTTTCAAGATTAAGTTCAAAACTTTTTGATGAAACTTATAATTAGGGCTGGCTATAATGAGCCTGAACCATGCCTCAGCGACGCTCTCTTTTGCATTCGATGTATTTGCCGCTACTGCATGTGGTTTTAACGTACCCTTAACACAGATAATGATATTTTAATATTGATCATTTCTATTTGCTGCAATTGTTAAATGCATAACTAAGATCTTTATTTTCTTGTTTGGTCTCCATGCATGTGTGTACACTACTGTATGGTTTTGTTTTGTGTTTTTACATTTTCTCGACACTGATATTTTAATGTAGTTCTCTTTTATTGTGTTCATTGTAAATGTAAAGTATAGTGGGACCATGTTGATTTTAACATTGTAAATAAAATATGAATCGCACTTCAATATATTTTCAAAGGGAAATATTATACTTTTTATCCTGCTACATTTTTTTTTAGGGAGATGTAGTTACTGGCTGCATTGAGAATTAAATGCTCTGCATATCCACAAAATCAGATAAAAAAATAAATAAAAGGAACTTCAGAAAGGAAATCAGAAATAAAATCAATACTAGTTCAAAACCTTGCATATGGCAGGGTTGTGTTTGAAATGCTCATTCACTCACTTGCAGTTTGGTTTTAGCATAAGTACTTGGTTGGGAAAAGATTATCTTGAAGAAATCCAGGTTGCTTTCTCACAGACTGGAACCCTGGTCTCCTGAGTGAGGGTCCTGTGGTTTAGTCATTCAACCACCCCCATGACCTGTGTCATGTGACTTTTAAGTTGATATGGATGGGTAACTTGCTGTAAAAAAAACACAAAAAAACCCCAGCCAAAAGTACAAAGAATATTAACTTTGTTTTGCCAGACAACTGAATTGATCCCTTCTGTTTGATCTTTTGTTGCCTCCACATTTCCAGAGGATTTTTTATTTTATCATTACATTGTTTTCCTGTCCCTTGTGCATTGTATATGAAAAGCTCCAAAGTACATCTGTGTATTGCATAAAATTAAAGATTTGAATGAGACTTTTATTGCACTTTCCCTGTGTTTTGCATTTGTTAAAGAACATATTTGAATATGCCTTTGACGACAAACACATTTTTTAATATCAGTTTTAAAGTAGAAAGTCATGAGTATGCCGTTGACTTATTTCTTGGCTATGTATGACAATATAATTCTTTAAATACTCTCTCCTAAATGAAAATTCCACATAAAGCCATTGCCACTGACATTTATTTCACTTCCGAAGAAAATTCTGTCACGCCCCATCACGTGCATCCTAATTTGATAGGAAAATATATGAAATGAAGCAAAGACTTCTTAAATTTCAGTTTCTTTGAGACACTTTGCCATGTTGTCTCACCAGAGGAAAAACAGAGTGACTTGTCTGGTGAGTTTTACATTCTTCACATGATTTACCTCAGTAAAACATTTTGAAATGTAGATATAATTAAAAAAAAAAAAATTCAGCTTGCTGAAGTTGTTGTTAAGACAAGACAGATTGAAATCATGTTTTGTTATTTTGGACTTCTGTACTGTACTGTACTGTACCCAGGCAATTCACTATAATACTGGTGATAAAGATCATTATGTGACTGTCGATAATTATTATATAATCATGATTGCTTTTCATTACAGTGAATGAAGTCAAGTATGGAAGAAGTCACACTGGTCATCCTTCTGCTCTCAGGTCAGTAATATTAACAACTCAGATGTGAGAACAGTATCTTACATATGTACCCAATAGACATACTGATGTCATTTGGGGTCACTTGTACTTTTTCCCATCCTGAGAAATTATTTCTACCCAAAATCACATAGTACAGCTGTGGATGAATTTGTTGGTACCCTTAACAGCTCATCGAGAAAAAAAAAGAAAAAAAAAAGCTTTAATCCTCCTGAAAAGTGATGAAATTAAGGGCAATTTTCTCGTGTGTACCTGCAGCCTTTGGTATGTCAGAGTAAAGCAAAGAAAGTGTGAAAAAAATTAATTACTTCTTCTACAAAGATTATTTTAAAAGTGCCTCAACAAATTTGTTAGTACCCCAGAACAAAATGTCTGGAATTTGCTAAATTGACAAGCCACAGGGCTTCTGAGAAAACTTCCTTTGGACAGATGAGCCAAAACTGGTAACATCAGCTCTGTGTTCACAGACACAGATTTTCAAGCAAAGAACATCACACCTGCTAAAATAAAGTGGAGGAGGTTTGATTCTGTTTTAGGTTTGCTTTGCTGCGTTTAACACAAGATGCATTAAATCTGTTCAGGGCTCAGTGAAATTTCAAAACTATTAAGGAATTCTGGAGCAAAACGTGCTGCCCAGTGTTAGAAAGCTCTGTCTCAGTCACACGTCATGGATCCTCCAACAGGCTAATGACCCAAAGCATACAGCAAAATCCTACACATTGCACTTTTCTGAAATGCCCTTCTATAAATCCTGATATAAATCTTATAAAACATCTATGAAAAGAGCTGAAACATGCAGTTTTGAAAAGGCACACCTCAAACATGAGACAGCTGGAGCAGTTTGTTCTTTAACAATGGGCCAAACTATATGTTGACAGGTGCTGAAGTCTTACCGAGAGGCACAGAAGTCACTAGTTTGCAGTGGTTACCTCTGGAGGCTGAGCAACAAAATATTACAGGATTTGTCCCATCAATTTTGTCATTGCCATTTTCATTTGCTATGTATGAAAAATCAAAGGCAAAGTCTGATTTTAAATACATGTTTTTTGTTGTTTTTCACTGAAGGGCACCAGTAGTCATAGTTAGAAAAAAAAGAAATGTTTCCAGGACTTTTTGTCAGAATATTACAGGATACTCTTACCTTCCCAGTACTGAACAAATACTTTGTTGTTCTAAAACATTGATCATAAAGGAACACGACATGATCTCAAACAAAATGTAAAATTCTTAATTGTGTAGTTTAGATTAGCTTAGTATTTGCTCCTGCCGCTCTCTTGTCAGCTTATATTTCAATGTTGAAATATGTAATAATATCATTAAATGTGTATTTGATAGGAGGTTACGCAATAATGTTAACTTTTTTAAGTGTGCAAATGTAACCGGCGCCAGACCTAGGGGTATCTGGACTGGTAACATGATCCACAGTGATCCACAGATCCACAGGCTGAACAGCACTGTGGATCAATGAAGAAACATGCGATGAGGTAACGTCTTCATCAAGCTAGCGCCATTTTATTCTGACTGGCGCTACATTGGGCTTGAAGGGAAACTTCACGATGTGTTCAAGTACACTCGGTTAGCGTAGTTTCTTCAGTGATATCTCCAAAAAATAAGAGGGGTGTCTGTTTCATAATAAAAAAACTTTGCTACGGCGTTTTCAACCTATTACACAAACATAAAATTTGTCATGCATCTTCACTGGCACTATAATAGTCGTCCATACTAGTCCTAATTGTTGTACAAAGATTGCAAGTACAGTGCTGCTTAAACGTTTGTGAATCCTTAAGAATTTTCCATTTTCCTGCACAAGTGATCTAACAAATCAATAGATTTTCACAGGTCTTAAAAGCAGATGAAGAGAACCCTATTAAACAAATGAGATAAAAATTGTATACTCATCATCTATTAATTGAGAAAAACAATTACATATTACATATCTGTGAAGTATGTTTCAGGATCTGATGTGAACTGCTTTGTGCAGGAGTAACTGTAACTAAGTGTTTCTGGTAACTGCAGATCAGCCCTGCACATCAGCTTGAAGGAATTGTAGCCCATTCTTTTGTACAGAAGAGCTTCAACTCTGAGATGGTGGTGGGTTTCTCAGATTAACTCCTTGCTTCAGGACCTTTCCCAACATTTATATCGGATTAATTAAGGTCAGGACTTTCACTTCGCCGTTCCAAAACATTAAGCTCAACTGTTCCCTTCAAATTCACGAGTATACTTCAGAATTTATTGTTCCATCAAGGATGGTAAGTCGTCCTGGTCCACATGCAACTTAACAGGCCCCGACTTGGATACTACCACCACCATGTTTCAGAAATGGAATCAGGTTCTTATGCTGGAATGAAGCATTTTCTTTTCTCCAAACATAACACTTCTTATTCAAACCTCAAAGTTCTAGTTTCATCTATTTCATCCACAAAATATATTTCCATTTGCCTTCTGGTTTGTCCAGGTGATCTTTTGCGAACTCCAGACAGGCAACAATGTTCTTTTTGAAGGGCACTGGCTTTCTCTTTGCAACATTAATGTTAGCCAATGTGAAAGCGGCCTTTAGTTGCTTAGAAGTTACCTTGGGCTACTTCGACACTTTGGGGGCTATTACAATACACACCTGGCTCTTGGAGGGATCTTTGTTGGCTGACCACTTCTGGGAGGCGTAGCAATGGTCTTGAATGTCCTGTGGTCTCTGGATGGCTGGAGTCCAAACCCTTTACAGATGGTTTTGTAACGTTTTCAAGCCCGATGAAACTCAACTCTGCTCTTTTTCGTCCTCAGACATCTCCTTTACTCTTGTCTCATACTCTTCCACAAACCTGTTGTGAAGATCAGACTTATATATATATACAGTGGGGCAAAAAAGTATTTAGTCAGCCACCAATTGTGCAAGTTCTCCCACTTAAAAAGATGAGAGACGCCTGTAATTTTCATCATAGGTACACTTCAACTATGAGAGACAAAATGAGAAAAAAAATTCCTGAAAATCACATTGTCTGATTTTTAAAGAATATATTTGCAAATTATGGTGGACAATAAGTATTTGGTCAATAACAAAAGTTAATGTGATTTCCTGGATTCTTTCCCCCCATTCTGTCTCTCATAGTTGAAGTGTACCTATGATGAAAATTACAGGCGCCTCTCATCTTTTTAAGTGGGAGAACTTGCACAATTGGTGGCTGACTAAATACTTTTTTGCCCCACTGTATATATATATATATATATATATATATATATATATATATATGTATGTATATATATATTCTATATATATTATTAAAATAAAAACTTAAATTTCAAATATAACAAGACGCCCATTCACACCTGATTATCCTCCAATGTATTGAAAACACCTGACCCAGATTTGCCCTTTCAAGTGTCTGCTAATTGTAGAGGTTGACATATTTTTCCCAGTCAGAGATATGTATTATTCAATCACTTTCTTAAAAAAATAAAATAATGTAAACATGTAAAATATAAGTATAATATTCAGTCTAATTTCTTTAATTGGGTTCTCTTTATCAACTATGAATTATTCAGGTTATATTTATGCAGAAATATAGAAATCCTCATGTTCAAGCACCACTGTACTTCTTATTTTTGTACAGACATTATTATTGTAAGTATGTTAGCTTCATGCAGTATAAATATAAGCTGTAGATTCTTAGATATGTTCATGCATTATTCTTAGATATTGGATAAATACAAGCTCATTTCTATGGTGTGTTATTTGTCTCCCCAGGTCTTTCCACTTCCTCTGCCAACAGAGAATACCACTTCGTGAATGAGAAAATGACCTGGACAAAAGCTCAGAGTTATTGCAGAGAGAAGTTCACTGACCTGGCCACCATTGACAACAGCAACAACAACCAAAGGCTTCTGACACTTACACAAAACAGAAATGACATCCAGGACGATTTGGCATGGATAGGGCTTTACGATAACATCAACAGTTGGAAGTGGTCCATGGATGATACGAATTTCTATGTTGACAGGAACGATGATTTTGTGACCTGGGTAAATGGTCAACCAAACAATGCTCATGGAAAGCAACACTGTGCAGCTTATAGCAACAAAATAGATCTGAATGACATACCCTGTGACTGGACTCACCCTTTCGTATGTTATGATGGTAAGAATAAATCGTTGTAGTTATACTAGTTAACCCTACATTTCTAAGGCCTGGAACACACTGGCTGTGTGGCGTGTGCGTTACCTGTTGCTGCGTGGCGTCATTTCATTTCGGCGTGCATGTTAATGAATGAGATCACCCACGCTGCCCACTGCTGACACGCGTCTCGGCTGCGTCTCACGCCTCGCGTGTGCGTCGTGTCATTTATAAAATAGAACCGACGCCTATTTTTCATGCAAGCCGCGTGCTGTTCCCAGCTAAGGTATACAGAAAAATGATCTGTGATCATATTTGTACTGTATAATCACAACAGAAATACAGAGTAGATTCCAGTTATATGATGTAGACACTCCACCAGGTGAGGGGCAGTGTGTCTGTGTGTCTCATCTCGGAGCGAGGGTAAATATAAACCACCTGCCTGCTTTATGGTTACAACTGATCAATTGTCAGACCTCAAAACTTCTATATTAATGGCCATTATCAAAGAGAAATTCATTGATTGAACGGTCGGACCTGCAGCCGCAGCACCGCTGCTGACACGCAGCCGGTGTGGATACACACACGCAAGCAAGCTGCAGCTGAGACGTGCGTCTGAGGTAACGCACACACCGCGCAGCCGGTGTGTTCCCGGCCGAAGAGATTTGGATTTCCAATATGCAGCTGATGTGATATCACTCCTCTCCTTTTAAAGCCAACAGTACAACAAGTTATGTCTTGGTGCAGCAGACTCGGACCTGGTCAGAGGCTCAGTCGTACTGTAGGGAAAACCACAAAGATCTGGCCAGTATAAGAAGCCAGGAGGAGAAAAATGCTATCAAGCTCGCTTTAGAGGCAACACAAGCTCAATTCGTATGGATCGGCCTCTACAGAGATCCCTGGGCCTTCTGGTCTGACAACAGCACCTCCACATTCAGGAACTGGATAACTTCTGAGCCTGATAACGACAACTCAAGAGAGTACTGTGCGGGATATAATGTGGTCTCGGGGGGATGGGCTGATAAAAACTGTGACAACACAAATGCTTTCTTCTGTTCCAAAGGTAAAGTCTAAAATTCAAGCACTGTGAGATGCTTTTATAATCTAAAATTCAAAAATCGAAAAACGTTTTTTCTTTTGCATTTGGTTCATTTCGAAGAGGGGACAAAGCAAACAATTCTGAAAATCAAGATTCGGTCGGAGGCTGACATGGGCAGCATGGAGAACCAGAGGCAGGTTTCGCAGCAGGTAAGCAGTACAGTGACAATGCTAACACTTGAGTTAAGTTGATGCTGTGCATAATAATGTTCTCATACTGCACATTTTATTTAGCTGCATGCCCACATGCAGTCGAAAGGAATGGAACATTTCACATTACATTGGAGAAATGTCCAGCATGAGGCCCACTGGAAGGACCAGGATGGGGAAGGTAACGTCAAAGACCAACTCTGATGGCATTTAACCATTTAATATGTGAATCTAATGACATGATGTGCTGAGCTGTGTTACCCTACAAATCTTCTTCTGTTTCAGAGTGAAGAGTTTCATCTGGAGACCATTTTTCTTTTGGGTGACACGCTTATCCATTTGGTTATGTCTGGATTAAAATGTTTGCTGTTGTTAATTTTGAGAAGTTTTTTTTTTTCTTTTACAAAAAGTCGAATGACAACAATGATCTTAATTCAAGGTCTGCTTAGTGGCTTTCATCTTCTTCCTCAGAAGCTGTAGTGCTTTGTTTTGTATTTGTCTACGGTGTTGAATGACCACATAGGTTGTGTTGTTTGTACAAGCTAACCAGGACCATGTGGTAACACTCCCATTGGTTTGTGAACTTTGGTTTTGAAGCCTTCAGCCGGACCATTTTGTTCTCGCCATTTTTTTAAATTTTGTTTAACCTGAGATAAACATATTTGGACGGATGGATTTGGATGGAGCAAGGGGTGAATCTGACTGAGAGCCAGAGGACACTATGTCTGCCCGCCTACACAGGAAAATTGACTGCACTCTACTAATGGTAATCAAACCAGGCAGGTCAACAAACAGGCCACTTTTTGAGGCGTAATATTGAATTAATTATTACCTGATTTTCAGAAGGACCACCAGAAGGAATGAATCTAGCTAAGGACATTATAATAAGTGGTGGAAAAAAATTGATTGACTTTCATGGAACAAGTTGATGGTTTTTTGAATGGGAGTCTATTGGATCCGGAGGGTTTTTGGATCCAGTCCCTGGTGGCCTTCAGTGGTATTGCACTTTCAGGCACTTCCACATATCCTTCATGTTTCAGACCCAGAGGCTACTACCATTTTTATATTCAGTCTACTAGGACTTATAGTTTTATAGTTACAGTAACCTCTACTGGCTATAGTTCTTATGATAGGAGTAAAGAGGGAAGTGAGGTGATGTAAATAAAGATTATTTGGAGACCATTGTTTGTGTCCCGATTAAAACCAATATGTTAGCTTGACATAACTTTAAAGATAACAATGGAGTTCCTCAATACGTGTGTGTCCTGCTTGAATGAACTGTTGGGAAGCCAAGGAAACATGACCGAAATCTCCAGAAAAAGTTATATATAATGTGTGAAATATTAATTACTTTTACTCTTATTTAACTTGTGTGTGCCCAAATGACTGAACTGTCTTAAAGTGAGCATACTATATATTTCTAGACTTTTTACTTTTGTCATATATGTTCACTTGCATTTACAACATTAGAGAGGTCATAATTTAGTAATGTGCAGCGATGTAGATTTTCATAAATGTTTAAATTTTGCTATTCAATAATTTCTGTCGAATTAAAAATATATTCCTTTTTATTGCATGTAGAGGTTGTTGGGTTCTGATCTCAAGTGATGAAAGTAAAACTACATTTGTGAGTAAATAAAGAAAATGTGATAGAAAATGGAAATTAAAGTAATTCACAAAACATAAATTAATAAATATATGAAAAAATACAATCTCTGAACTTCTCGGTGTTTTTTTTCGAGTAAAATCAGATATTTGAGTTTGTGGAAGTCTATAGAAAGAGAACTTTAGTGCATACATTGGAAGATTTGTGTTTCTGTTTCCTGTTTTGCATCTAATCCAATTGACACCATGCAAAGGGGATTCCTGTGGAATGACATTACCACGCCTCCCCCCCGTCCTCAGCTTAGAGTCACCTCCCCCCCACCATGTCCTCTGCAACTGCTTAGCACCCATTTAAATCAACTAGCACCGCCAAACACCCGCAAAGATGGATAGCATTGCTTATCAGGCTTTTGTTGGCAGTTTGTCTTGGTTATAAGCAAACAAGGGGGATAGCCGCTGCTAATGACCTTGGGGGTGAAAACAACATTTGTGTGTGTGTGTGTGTGTGTGTGTGTGTGTGTGTGTGTGTCTGTCTGCCATTTGTTTGTGTGCAGTTAGGCTCGCTGGAGGGCACGTGGCTCCACCTGCTGTGTATATTCGTGTGTGGCTGGCTCAGGTGAACAGACTATGTGTGGACTCGGCTGCATACTATAGATGCATCTGACCTCCTCTCATGGCTGGTCTCTCCTGCTGGGGATAAATCATGGGGATCTGTGGCAGGCCAACCCTACTGAGGTGATTCATGGAGATGCCTTCATGACCTTCCATTCAGGTACACAGCTGGGCCCACTCGCCTGATGCGCCCATTCATTCCTGTGACAAGACAGCACTGTCTCTGTGGCTGCATCATGTGTTAGCTGAGAAAAAAAATAAAGACAAGTCCAGACATTACTTCACACAAATTAAGTCTCCCTGTAGCATATAAAAACATGTGTACAATCACTGTACAACTCATGGTAATATACAGTCCTTAAAAGTGCCATTGAGGAGCTGCAGGGCACAAGGCGTGACTTTTAGACCTGTTCCATGCATAAGATATTGCTTTCCCCCAGTAAGTCAAGTCAACTCTTAACACATTAAAATGATTTCATTAAAGGTGAGAACCATGCTGCTCTGTGGCATCGCAGCCCTGTCCAAGTTTGGCACTCAAATGTGCCTATTTAAAGTGATTAGCAACACTAAACATGTTGCGGACATGCTGGGCTGCCTGATGTGTGCTGAGGCTGCCTGTGATGCCGGCTGTTGCTCAGTCTGGGAGCTGCGTCCCAGTTCACCCACCCGTTTCCTGCCTCCCCCCCTCCTATATATCCACTCTACAGTACACTCACATTTTGTACAGTAAAAAAAACACATGTCTTGTCAAACAAATGCATCATCTGTTTGGCTTATTTTCATCTAATTTTACCTATTTGTAGGAAGCCAACAGATTGAAGGTGACATTTGGCAACACTGCACTGGTCAATCAAATAGGAATGGCTGCACATTCCTGATGGACAGCTTTGTGATGTCAACTCGGTGCTAATGTAATATCACTATGCAATTTTCATGTTTTAAAATACTGTCTTAATAGCTGCGACACAGCTGCCTTAAAACTCACATATCTACCGTCAAGTAGACTTCTTTGATTGTATTTAATAGTACTATACAGAGTTTCTCTAATTGTGTCATCCTTTTCAGGTCTGATTACCTGCTAATACCTGAGTAAATAAGCATACGGCCAGTGTGGTGCTTGACAGTTAACAGCAATCTCTTTTTAATCACTTTCTAAATTATCTGGAAAAACTGAGATGAAAATCTAGAAGTTTTCAAAGCAGTCAGTCATCTTTGGATTTTAAAGTCTTCTTGAATTAAAGGCTATATATTCTATAGATTCAGATTTACTTTTCTTTTCGATTATAAAGTAGGTGTAGGTGTTTATAAATATAGAGAAAGTCTCAAAATGCTCCGTCCCCACGGAAATGCAAACAGCATGTATTAAGCAACTGGTCCGTTTGGACTTCTGGAAGTTTGTGATGTCACAGACTCGTGCTTGTGTCATATGTCCGCCCTTAGCACGGCCCACTGTCCAACCTTTTACGGGGAAGAAAACTAGTCATTCCATCACAGAGATGAGCTACGAGACTGAAGAAAACCTGTGGTTGGCCTGGGCGTGCATGATTCGGAAAAAGAGTAAGCCAATCGGAAGAGAGGTTCATGGATGTCAATGTGCCTTAAAGATACAGACACAAAAAGCCTGTTCTTGCTCCAGAGAGAGGCTTAAGAGACAAGATGTAAAACTATACCGAGATTGTTCTGAGTATTTCAAACCACAAAAATATCTTCTAATAGATTTCAAGACTGCAAATAAAACACCAGTTATGTGTTAAATAACTACGTATTCAACGTGGCTGCATGCAGCTTGTGTCCTTCAGATACTTCTTTATTCTAACTTCTGGAATCTGTAATTCACCCACGAACAATGGCCGTCGAATGCTCATTGATTAATTCTTCAGTAGAAATGTTCAATATTCTGCGGTTTATGAAAGGCTTTCACTGTCCGCACTGTACCGTTACAGTGGTACACACACCACCACCACCACCGCCGCCTCTCTCTGCTTTCTTTATCTTCCCCCTTCACCCCCCTGTGTGGCAGCACAGCTGCCCTCCATCACTTTTCCAGGCCAAGCACCAGTCAGCGTCTTGTCTTCCCCATTATTCACTAATCCAGACTCCACTGCACAGAGGGCACTGTACATTTTGATAAAAGCCCCCGCTGTTTGCAAATTGCTAATCAATGGAAACATTCTGTCAAAAGGTCCTCAATGTGGGAATTCATCTGACTGGTTGTGTAGTCGTCTCCCTTTTCTTTGTGAATAGAGCAAACATAGGCTTGTTCATACAGTACAGAATACCGTATTCGATAAACGAGCTAAACAACAGCTCATATGTGATCGATGTAATTATACCTTGAATGGGTTTTGGGCCACTTACAGTCATATATTTATTTGTGCACAAACTCTCTTTCAGCAGCTCCATTGCTTTCAGCTTTTCCCTCCCGGGCAAACAGAGAACTTGGAAAGAGCAAAATGGAGCCAAATTTGCTGTGACATAATGGCAAGAATCAATATGACTTTTCCTTCCTAAATGGAAGATAATGGTATCACAATGGAGGCGTGTGGAGCTTGTCTACTCAGCCAGTCCTGATTGATCTGTTACTGCAAGAGTCACTTTGGGACCCGCAAGGTGTCTGGACACATTAGCGTCACCGTGTGTGAGCCAGCCAGCCAGCCAACAAACACACACACACACACACACACACACATGCACACGTGCACACACTCACACACTCACACACACATACTCACAGGAACATACTGGGTTCACTGTGTCTCTTCAAAGAGAATTCATCGTCAGATCCTCTTACACAGTCATATATCATTATGTGTTACATACCTGTATGCTCCACAGTACTTATGCCGGATATTATATATTTATTTGCCTTTTTGTCAACATCTGCTTCATTTTGTTTGTGATATCAGAAACATCCAGACAACCTTTCTTTCATAATGTATTTTCATGTTATTGCTTCTTCTCAGCTATCACCAAAGTTTGAGCATTAACTGCCTGAAAACCACAGGAAATTATATAATGGTACACTTACAGTGTTTGCAGTCGATGGATACACTATACATGCCTTCTAATATTACCACTCTCTATATGAAAGCAGCATAGCTCAAGCACATTTTAAAATGTATGAGGCATTACATGACTTTATGTGACAGTAAAAAGGGTAAATGGAGGTTTGAGGAGGTCATAAAATGATAAAAAATGAAGGTCTAACATAATTATGTTTTCAGTTTGTTTGTATTTTTTTCTATTCTGGCATCTGTTCTTGTAAAAGTTTGGATAATTTACAAGAGTAAAAAATTTAGGGGAACATTTTGTGGAATCCTTAGCATGTCAGACACATTGAAGAAATGTGCTCAGGAGAGGACAAAGTGCAGAACTCTGGCATCACAGACCGGGTTTTGAACCCTGAGTGCCACACGTGGTTGGTTTAGGCAACAAAAGCACTTTGGTTAAGGTCAGGGAAAGAGCACGGTTGTCATTAAACATTAATGAGGTAAACATATAGTGTCTTTTGCTTCAAGTCACTTTTGACTTTTTGAATATTTCAGGATCACAATCTTTGACTTGTCTAAGTGCTGAGTCCTGAAGCAGTGGCGGTTTCAGACTACACAATATTTCTGTCTGAAAAAATTGTCACTGTGTCAGATTAGAGATGTGATGTCATTGTGGAGTGATAAAATTCTTGCCATGACTTAAGACACTTCACAGCCATTGGTCGCGACCAATCACAGTTTGCCGTCTTTCATGACCTGTGTGATGTCATCAAGGGATCAAGAGCCAACCACGAAAAACATTAATGTTAACAAACACTTACTTCCAAAACTGAGAATGACACTCGCTGCCTTGTGTTCGAAAAAGCCTAAAAAAAAACTACAAATATAAGATTGTGTGGCTGTCTGTGGGTTGGTATGTTGCAGCAAGAGGACAGTCAGGATTGTTTATGCTCCATTCTGACATTTACTTTGCCATGTTGTTCATGGAAGAGCACTCTGCACTAGATTGGCTCTGCTCACCCATTGCAAACAGCTTCAGTCAATGCTCTGATTATAGTCGGGAAACCCTGTTTGCCTTAAGGTTTGCTTGGCCACTGTGAAGGTTGAACTAGTCAGTGACGAGGGAGGTCTGGCTAAGAGCAATGACAATGAATTCAAGTTTTTGCTTCGAAATGTAGATCTAACAAAGGCAGTAGTGGAGCTACGTGAAACGTCACAGTTGTAGGAACGGTAAAACAAATATTGAGAATTCAAGCCGCGCAAGAACAATTCCTTAAATATATCTTTCAAAAAGTCTATGATTGGCAATTTACGGACATGGCTTTGCTCTCTGCTCCCATTGCTTGAGGGTCTCTTGTTTACAGCTTAGTGAGTTTAGGGGCACAACATACAGCATATGGTGGTCAATGCTGAATGGTCAGAGGATGCTGCAATAGTTTCAAAATTAACCTGAGGTCGACACCCATTTAGACATGATGACTAACTATTAACAAAGGCAATTTAGGTCTGATAATACCAAGCTAACTCTGCCTCTTTTCGTTGTATTTGATGCAAGAGGAGGTAAAATAAATTGTATACGTTTTTATCAGATAAGATGCAGCATCGGTTGTCGTCAACTATGACACACCTATAGATTGTATATAAAAGTGGATGTAGCTTCCATGTCTGAAAAGTAAGGCCAATGTGGAAGTGCCTTTGAGTGTAATACCACTGATGGCCGCTAGGGGCTAGCTCCAAAAAGGTCCAAAGACTGTTGTGCACCAAACCTCATCCAGCTTTAAACAACAGAGACCCTCCAGCAATGTCAGAAGAGTAAATTACCATGTTGGTAAATGACCATCAGAGAGTTGCTGCAACTGTTCATGTTGCTTCATATGGCTCTACAACCACTGCCACTGTTTGAACGTCATTTTGAAACAAATGCTTGGATTCATTACCATTGGACATAGTCACACCCACTGGTCACTGATTGCTCTGCCTTCACAGTGGCTGAGAAAACCTTAACGTGAACCGTAAGATGGCGACGTTTAAAATGCCGAACTAACTTAACATGAACATTTACAGATTGGAAGATACCTTAATTCTGGTTTCTTCATGAAGCTCATAAAATCCATCACGTTCTGTTAAAACGCTGTATATGACTGTCCTAAAAAGGACAGTTAATTAGCTGTTAATTTACCTGTTAATTTCCCGTTGGAAATTAGCTGTATATGACTGTCCTTTTTAGGAGGCAGAGTTACTCTCAAACACTACATTTTACACATACATCTCTTACATATCCTCACCCTCAGTACAACTTTGTGCCACCTAGATTTTGTCATCTTCATTGTTCTGCTGGGAAAATTTGGGGGGATTTCTCACTAGCCTGATCAAGTAGTTATTAATAAATGATACCGTTCTAAATGGCATCTATGCTATGTGACCGATGAATTAGCATCTCCTTTATCTTCCATTAAAATAAAGAGACAGAAGTTGTCCCTGCATTTTTCAGTGATACCAGCCAACCTATTGGTTTCGGAAGGTTTACAGGGATCTGTACTGTGAACACAGTGCAGGTAATGCTCTCATTACCTGCAGAAATCCAATCAAGTGCACATTCTGAGCAGCACCCGGTTGTAGCAGCTTGTGTTCTCCGTGTTAAATTGCAGTTTATGAGGAATAATAATATACTGTGCTATTCTGCCTCAATGAGGCCTCCATTAATAAAGGACCAGCTCTGTTTCATTCATTCTTGACCTTGATTGACATTTTTATTCTCTTTCTCGCTCATATAGCAAGCCTTAATGATAAATTGGGGACATGTTTATAGCTTCATAGGGACTTGAATTTCAAGGTGTATTTTGATGCTAGGAGACCGTTTCATATCACGCTGTGCAGAGTGCAAACTTAATTAAAGCCAGCAAAAGCAGTAAATGAACCCGACAACAAGGAGTGGTGAAGAAACAGAAACTGGTGCAGTGGCTGAGCGGTGAGTTTTTTACAGTTTTACGGGACAAAATTGGCCGGATGGCTCTCCTGAGGTCCAATGATGCTGCAGCTGATTGAGGATGTATCACCAGTCAGGATGTCTATTCACTTTACCTCTGTACTTCAACACGTGTTGATCCTGTATGAAAATGGTAATATAAACTAAAATACAGTGATCAAGAAGTAACTACGTAAAGCATTGACGTGTCATACAGATGTGCTCTCTGCTTTCAGTGGTAGTAACTTTTAGTGTGCTTGTTTTTAATGCCTTGTGAGTTGGCACATTGCCATTTTAGAGATCCCAAGTGCCATTGCATCACAGTTCAAGTAGTTTTTTTCCCTCAGACTCTTCAGAACTTCACAGTTAAGTCGGTGTTGACAGTCTGACCCTCAGGGACAAATTCACGGTGCACAACCCTGTGAATGCACCACCTGCACCTGTTGTGCTCCTGACCTGATGCGCCTTCTTCGGTCTTGGACAGTGACGTTCGGCTTCTCCAGAACTGCAAATGTCAATCAAAACACCTCGCCACGCTCGTGGTTTTCAATGCTGTAGGCTTAATTAAGTAGTTAGTTTGGGGTGTAGACACAAAGAGTTTCAGTACCATTGGGAAATCCCAAGTGAACGCATACCAGTAGTCACAAAAACACATGTAAGACAGGTCTGCTGTTGGTCAAGCAACGAGACTTAGAACAGTTACACAGCCGTATAAATTGTGGCTTATTTCTGTATTCAAACTGTATTCCTTTTGACGTTGGTATTTTTTCTCTTGTCTATGCTTTTGTCCTTAGAGACCACCACAGTGTTTGCATTCTTAGCTTGGTGGTACTCCTCACATAAGACTAAATCCCCCCTGAGCTGAGCAGAAACATGCAGCAGAGCTGGACAAAGACTGTCAGAACAGGGAACGATTCACAGGAATCTCATTTCTATTATTGATAATATGATTCCCTGGTACGTAGAAACTTCAAGGCTTCTCTTCGATCGCTTGACACTGATTTTGTTTTCATCTAAGGTGCGGGGCAACTGTTTGCATCTTTTTCAACAGCCAAAAGAAAAACAAACTAGAAAAGCCTTGAAATATTGAAAAAAATATTTTGCTCTTATGATAAGCAGCAGAATTTATATTTTTTTGTACCAGATTGTTTTCTTTCCATTGACACAATGTTGGGAATGAAGTAATGTCCTGCATTATGAACACATTTAAGGCTTGTACTCGTCTTACACTTTGAGTTATTTATTCGTCTCGATTCAAAAGTAACCTGTAAAGTGCACTTAGTTTTGTGCGATGACCAAAGCTGGAGGATGAGGCACAGAAATAATTATAAAACATAATGTCGGGGGTTCATTTGTCCCAGCCTGAACTTTAAAAAAGCTCCTCTCTTTTGTATTCACCTTCATTAATTCACCACCTCTGACAAGTGAAGGAAGGAGGAAAACACGAGAAAGGACACTGCTCAAAGAGAGCAGGGTGAGGGACCACTTCCCAGAGCCCTCATCCAGCCTGCGGTACACCAGAGAGACGGCGGTAAACAACTTTCAAGACATAAATATTTAAATGTTTCATTAGATGCTGTCTCGTGAGGAGACGGAGGAGAGCTCGGGGATTTAGCTCCAGCAGCAGGCGCAAAGTCAAACTCAGTCAAAGACAAATCCATTCTGTCAATAAGAACAAGCCAGTGAATTATATATGTGAATATGTAAATTGATTATATATGTGCACCGAGAATGAGCTATCAGTATCTCTCAAAATGTGCATGGTTAACAGTTGACTGGCTATGCATCTGGTAAATGTAAATGCAGACATGTAGGTCACTTTGTTTAGAATCATTGGACATATTAGTGATCTTTTGTGATGTTTTATAAGGTACGTAAAATGTATTTATGAACAACGGGAGCCACATGGATTATTCTAGCCTCTATCCTCCCTCTCACTGCCTTAAACTCTCCAATATTGCAGGGGAATTACTGGAAAGTATGTTGACAACCCAAAAAAAATTATTTTGGAAGATTTTTAGTAGCATGTATTTAATGTGGCACCTCATAGGATTTATAAGCTGTTCATGAATAAGATATTACCAGAACAACTACGTTTTGCCAGGTTAAGTAAGTCCTCCTCCAGCATGACACTTTCATTGTCTTGAAATTGGCTCTATTCTGAAAACGCCCAGTTGGGTGCGCTTGTGAGCAATTTGGAGACGCTTTGGTTGATATGATACTGAATATCTGCGGAAGTAAGTGTTGCGAAAACCCGATTTTACAGATAGTTTGTGTGATCAAACAATTCTGAGTGTAAAAATGCTAGCACAGAGTTTCAGTATAATATGTAGCCCATAGAGCACCATTGCAGTTATTCTGAATGAAGGAGAGACTGAAGCACATAGGGAGGGAGGACGGACCCGGCGGTCTTTGTGGGTTCATGAAAATTTGCGTGCAAGGAAACATCTCGGCGAGTCCTAGGTCAGGGAGTAGTTTCGTATGAGCAGAGTTGCTCCAGTAAATTAGACATTTAATTTCAAAGTACGTTCAGAGGTGAACAAAGTATGTGACAGCAGGGTAAAAAGTGACAGTGAGAAACGCAGCATTTTACCCAAAGTTGAAACATGTTTTCAACTCTTGGCAACCAAAAAAACCCCGCAGAACTCTCAGCACTCAGTGAAAAATAAACGCTCAGCACCTTGTAACTCGACACTCCCCCCAAAAAAACTATTTTAAAAATACTGGTGTACACAGACCCAAATGCCACTAAATCTTTTATGAAGGACACCTTAGTATTTAACATTGATCTGGATTTGTTTCAGTATAATATGTAGCCCATAGAGCACCATTGCAGGTATTCATACCCTTAATGCAGACTTACACCTGCTCTCAGTATGCCATTCCCCGATTTTCCTCTATCGAAATCTCAAATTTGATATCGCGCAACAGTATGTAATACACCCGTCAGTTCACTAGAGGACACCGTGTCGGTGCCATGTAAGTAACTTAACTGTGTTACTTAAAAGAAATCCATGTTGAATTTCACTTTCTCATGGACTTAAAGCCTGGTTGTGTGTTTGTCACGATGCTAAATAACTAAAGAGAAAAAAAAATAAAAGTGACAAGTTTTGGTTTTAAAGGCCAATTATGATGAGTAACCTCCATTCTGTGCATAATCAGAGTTTAATCCTGGCCTGAGGCCACAGCAACCACAGTAATCAGCTGGGATACTATTTAGGCTGTGTGTGCATGTGTACAGTCTTCACTGCTTTTTCGTATGCAGATTACACACTGCTATTTAGAGTGATGAAATACATTTTGACAATTTATTTTGTAAATTATAAAGTTAATAAGGTTGGCACAACAGAACTGTTGTGTAAGAAGTACCGGTACAACAACAGTAGGGCAAGCAGTCATTAAAGCTCCTCTTAAACACGCAGAGGAACAAATCTGGTGAAATAATTCCAAGGTTCAAGCAGAATGTCTGTTTGACTCTCAGACCAGCAGCAATGAACAAGATAAAAACCTGATAATAACAACCAACAAGAAGCAAAAATAAGGTGCAGTAGTAGCAACGTAATACATAGATGAAATAAATAGATGAAAGGCAGCAGTGACTCCCTTTTAAATCATATCAAGTGATGTCAGTCAGGCTGCGTTGTGGGTAATGTAGGCTCTTGACAAGGAAAAAGAATGTGTGAAATAATTAGACAATATTTCATATTTTGCCTGGATGGCTGCTAGCAAAGCCACAGAGTAAGACTTTATACTTACATCAAAGCAGCTGCTGGCACCAGGGTATCATTCCCTCAGACATCAGTACAACCTTCAACAGCCTCATCATGGTAACTGCAGAATCAGGAAAAAAGTCCGGCATTTTGAAATTTTGAAAAATCTTAAAATGAAATTGTTTCATTTATTGGCATAAAATTTGGATGCAGTATGTCCACGAGAAAGAGTACAGTCAGCTATGTAAAATACAGTAAGTGTAGGGTGTTCAGTCAGGGCAGTGTGATAAGTAATATAATTGATTAATTAATACAATTATATTTAAACCACATGAAACAGTGAAAAACAAATTGTACATGACAAAACAAACCAATCTCCAAATCCAGAGCTACCATCACCATGTGTGTTGTCTACTTCCTGTCCTGAATGTCAAAATAAAGTCCTATGTATACATGTCTATTGACACTTTCCATTATTTTTCCTCATACTTGGCCAGTACTCTGCAGTTTCTATGGTCAGCAAAATTTTCTTCGAAAGTAAGTCTGAGCTTCAGTTTAAGTTTGCAGCAGCTGTACATTGTGGTATATAATGGTGCCACCCAACGAAGGTGTTGATAATGCTGAAAGGAAAATACATTAATTCAGGTAGCCACATGCTAATTTAATGAGGGAACAATACAAGTTTAAATAAGCTTTTTAATGATTATTTACTAACCTAGAAGCACCAAGATCATTAATTCAGTCGCTCAAACTGTACAAATATGTAAATATAAAAATATATGACTCTTGGGACCATTTTAGCGCACATACATGATGAAACGGCACACACTCGGCTGCGATGACAGTCTACCAGTCTCTACATCAATCAAATGTTCTGTCCGGTTTCTATTCTACTTGTGTGTCTATCCCCCGGCAAGAATGTACCACTGCTGTCAAGTTAACATGATCAACCAACACAAAGATGATCTGCTTCTTATTTGTCACACTGTCTACAGCCGGTCTTCTATTCTCTTGCAACACTGTCCGACTGAGTAAACAGGTGGATAATAGGAGGTACACAAGAGGCTGAGTCCTCCATCATCCTGTCAAATCTAAGACCTTTCCAGGTTAAAGTGGACATACTGCACATTAAATGCTAGGTGGAAAGAGACTTCAGGGAGGCCTGCATCATTCGTCTGACCAAGACCTGTCTCAGATGTTGAGAATTCATGGCAGACAGAGTGAGTATTGGAGACAGCATTCAGATCTGCACCTCCACCTTAAAGATGCTGACTCTGTCAAAGCCTCCATGGTTCCCATCACTTACAGCGACTTTTAGGAGTTGCTTCGTTGAGTTGAATGGCTGATGGCGCCGTCATGTACCGTGTAACCACTGCAGAAAAGCAGGGTACAACAAAATTATGTAATTAAAAAGGTCTTGACAAATCTCAAACTAACTCTAAATGAGGTTTGCCTCTTAATCCGGGATCAGACGACACCATATATTTGTCTTTCACAATGCTAACTATGTCAGATTAGGCAATCAAAGTGGCATAAATTCTTGCCGCGTTTTTGTCAGGAGACTGGCCACACTACAAGTATGACCCGGACCAGTCATCATTCACATCCATACTTGTGAAGTTGTCAATCATGGCTACAAAGGCAGTATCTGTGATGCTAACAGTCCTCTTGCCATGTTTACAAATGCACGCCAAAAAAAACTAACCATTCTATTGGTCGACGTCATGTGAACATATCATAGGATAAGTCAAACTAGACAGGTAAGTAAAACAATTTGGACAAGGCAGACTTTTTGTCAGAGTTTTGTGAAATAAGGCCCATTTATCTTTGTGCCCGACACTGGAATTGTTCAGCGACAACAAAATCATGTCAAAATCAGGCTTGCTTTCATTGTACTAATCCAGCAACAAATGACAATCCAACCCAGACGCATACAAATAAAGTTGTTATTCTCCTAACTTATATTGGTAAATAAGTTTTTTGGGAACTATTATTGATACATATTTTCAGTATCACACACAAATGGGTGGATGATGGTGCAGGTCTTGGATACCAGAAATTGAGGTTCACACTCTTTTATATTGAAAAGTTTAGGCAGCAGAAATACTTTAGTTTAAATTGGTGAAATACTGTGGTTTTGGTTAAATGTACACATTAAAAAAAAAGGCCTCACAATTTGCTTTAAGTAACTTTCATCTTTTTCAGAATTTAGACAAGATCACAAACCATAAAACAATGCCAACCCTGCTTTAAATGCTGATGAACAGTATGTTTAGTATGGGTAGTATGACAGTATATTTACAGTTAATTCAATTTAGTAAAAATTATTTTTGTTTGGTCAAATTGATTGTCATTCCCTCTCACCACAGATGTGTGAGTTATAGATGAAATAATTATTCCTTGGGACGGTTCTATATATAAGCAATACAAACAACAGACTTTACAATAGTGTTGTTTTTTTTTAAAAAAAGCACCTTGTCAAGAAGTGCTTTTGCTCAGATTCAGCTCGGACCCTTGTCAGGAATCCACCCATCCATTATCTATACCCTCTTTATCCTGAACAGGGTCACGGGGGGGCTGGAGCCTATCCCAGCTCACTTAGGGCGAAGGCAGGGTTCACCCTGGACAGATCGCCCGTCCATCACAGGGCCACATAGACAGACGGAAACAAAGACCATTCACAACTAAGGGCAATTTGTAGAACCACCAATTAACCTGAGACGCATGTCTTTGGATGGTGGGAGGAAGCCGGAGTACCCGGAGAGAAGCCACGCAGGCAGAGAGAGAACATGCAAACTCCACAGAGAAAGGCCCGGATTCAAACCTTTTTACTGTGAGGCGACAATGCTAACCACGCCCGGACTCCACCCAGTGGTTTTAAATCATTGTTTTGCCTCTAAATATAATTTACATTTTCAACATGCAAAATTTGAATTTGCAGCATTTGAAAAAAAAAGTGGACATTCCTGTTTTATTCAAACTCAACTGTTTTGTACTTTTCTGTGTGGGTGTAAAAAGTCCTGGTAAAGCAGTACTAGCAAACTGGATTTCGACTCGTCCTTGGTAAGATATGCATGAGTAAGAAAAGAATATGAAAAATCAATCCCTAAAATATTGCTCAGGCAGGGCCAAAGTGCAGCCAGCATGCTTTACATATTGAGCACATCAATTTCCACTGTATGGCGAATGAAAGTTATGCGAATCCAAATCATTTCTAAGCTGAAAAGGAACAGTGTGCCAAGAGCGGCTTTGAGTTTTCCCTGCATCAGCTCCCTGCCAATTGTTCCTGGTGGCTAAAGCTTCTTAAACTAAATTACTACAGAATCAAACCATCCCCGGTCTTTGATTCTGTGTATGATAAATGATTGATTATGGTCATTAGCAAGATAGAACACTGAGCTCTGCACGACTAATTGTGGCCTGCAAGTCTGGAAGTTCTTAGTGACTCAGGTAATTATGCTGCACTTTCATTTTCCTTCTGAGGCCTTGCAGAAGTCTTAGAGTCTCACGCCGAAATGACCTGGCATTACTGCTAATCTGTCCTCCAAAGCCAGCTCTCCTGCTCTCTCTCCTCTAATAACATTCATTTGTTATCCTCCCACTCACACTATCAGTGGAGCAGAGATTTTCTCTGTGGGTATTAGCCTAAAAAGTGAGGAATGGAGGACTCGAGCCATCATCGGGGTATCACAATTGGGAATAATCCGAATTCAAAGACCAGGACAAGACAGTGGTGAAGGAAGGGATCTAACTCACAGGATAAATCTCTTGTAACGACCACAGTGTGTCTCCAAAATGTTGGGATTATCTTTGAGAGTAAAAAAGCGCAGTACATTACAACTTCAGCAAAAATCTTAGCGAGGAGGGCGCATTACAATGATCAAAGCCAACGAATCTTATGGGGCAGTCTGGAGAAGTAATAATAATGACACACATATTGAATGTGACAGTCACTGTCAGTGTACTTGACTATTGAGCCACACGATCCAGGAAGTGAAACTTGAAAATGTGATTTTCACAGTCCTGCATAATTCTTACTATAATAGATAAAACATCATTCCCAAGAAAAAAAACTGCAACTGAATACATCTTAAGAACAAAAGCCCCTACTTACCAAAAACAAGAGTAAATAACCAAATATTTACTTCAAAATATGGCAAGCTGGAGATATTAATGGGATTGAATGTGATGTCAAGGTCAAGTCATGATGTCATGCGTGGGTGTATTGCACAGATCACACAATCGGCGTAATACGGTATTGTGCACAAATGTGATAGGTTGAGCCACAAATGGAGTTACCATTCTAGGTCTTATGTTGAAATTTGTTCTTTCTCTTTTGATGCTCTTGAATTCTCCGAGGCCTTTGGTATCTGCAAAAGTGGTATGTCATCACAGACAGAATCTTCAGACCCAACCAGACAGAGACTAAGGTGGAAAAAAAAATCTACGTCCGTGCTTTTGCTGACGATGTTGTTCTGTTTACTTCATTACTCTCTGCCTATTAACCTGCTGTGAAATGATAGATCGCTTCCCCTTTGATTGTGAGTTCCTGCCTCAACTGAAGAAGTTCAGATGTATGAGGGTTTTGTTCACAAGTGAAAGTAAGACAAAGCTTGACATCAATAGAAAATCTGGGCTGCTGTCGGCAAAGATACAAGTGCTGCACTGGTCAGTTCTGGTAAAGAGGGTAAGCCTGCATGAAGCTCTGTTGTACCAGTCAATTTTACGTTCAAACCTTAGTCAACAGTAATGGATTTGGGTAGTGACTGAAAGAATTAGACTGCAAATACCAACAGGTGAAATTAGCACAATGTCAGAGCATAACTCTGAATAGAACTGCCACTCCTTTGTACTGAATTGATCCAGTTTAGGTGGTTTAGGCATCTATTTTGAACTGAGATCCAATACGCTGAAGGGACAACATATGCTAGATGATCCGGGAACATCTTGGAAGATGAAGTACTTGCTGAAATGGAAGATGTCTTGTTTCTACAACAACAGGTTTTCAAAGAGCCCAGGCACCATTTTAGGAACCCTGGGAACCTTACCTGCCCGTTTCAATCAAAGGTTTCAAAGTCTAAATTTACTTCCTCTAACAAAGTGCCTCACTCCACAGAAGTCCCTGCTCTGGAGGTGATTATATTGGTGGACAGAGAAACAGGGGTGTAGTATTATAAGTTCTGGAGCACACCTGTGAAGCTCTCGAGTGCCCACTCGGGCACACGGTCAGGGTTAAGTTGTGGCTTTTTTTCTAAGGTTGTGTAACCACTCTTCCTCTGGAGGTTTAGTCACAGTAGTCAATAATGTCAATTTCCATCACTTAAATGTAATGCCGCTACTTTCAACGGTTGTTCTCGATTTCTCATTTAAAGTGTTATTGTCCGATTTCAGTCACAATACATTCCTGCAAATGTTTCAGAATAAAAGCCTTGTTAAGAAATGAAGGGTTTCTGTCTACTGAAACGCTGCAGAGTTTTGAATTTGAAACAGATACAGGAAGTGTTGAGTTTGTATTAGGAGTCCACCACAACACCTATGCCCAAAAACCTTTGGAGCAGGGTTTGCAGAATTTTGGCTGCATGACCACTACTACTGGTGAACAGCTTCATAAAAACAAAGTTAAGTGTAGTCCAACTTCCCAACTCATCTGATAGAGCAAGATAAGAAATGTGTATGTGAATGACAGAAAGTCCCAACTGTCTAATTTGGTCTTCAAGGTTCTTCACACATGGTGGAAACACAGAGATGAAAGCACAGCAGCTGAATTTAGTTCCTGTGTCTTATAATTACTGAAGAAAAATGGATGGATGATCTCTTTTGGACTACTGTTGAAAATCAGCTTTGAGGAAAACAACCCCAGAAAATCCCCCTCGAAATAGAAGGCAGTATTTGTGTGGAGTCTTGCTTCTCTAAAGGGGGGGTTACGAAGGCTTAATAAAAATCATCAAGCTACAATCATATCACTTTATTAACATGAATAAAATGTGGTGTAATTCACTTCAAATTTGCAACCCCACCACTATCACCCCGATCACTCGCTAGGCACGCAGATGTTCGTAGCAATCCCTCTCCTATGACATCAATGCAATTACCCCCTGCACCAAATCATCTCTTACATCTGACATGCTGCGGATATCAGGGCGCCTGCAGCGTCCCACATCCTATTCATGACAATCCTGATGATTTGTTTATGTGCAGATTTGTCACTGACCGTAGCCCCATTATTACACATTGTCAGAAACACCCGTACCACTATACATCATTTGCTATATTACTATGAATTATGCATTAGTCTCCCGCACAAGGCTGCGCACACATGTGTGGGCCCACAAGTTGGATGTGTGGACTACAGCGGGGGAATGTTAATGGACGTCTCTGCCGCTCCCTCTCGACAGTGGTTCATTTCGTGGTAATCATCGATTGTGATGTTGTTCTTTTGCCTGAGGACACAGGCAGATGTACAGTGCAGACATGGACAATGCAGATAAATCCTCGAGAGGGCTGTGGTCATATCTGACTGGTATTTGTGGCAGATTATTATACTCTCACTCTATCCCATTCAATTTCAGTTCAGCGTTAAGTAATTTATTCGCCCTATGAGCATATTGCATTCATTGAGGACAACTCAATATTGATAAAAAAAAAAATTAAAAAAAAAAGAACTGAATGCTTGCGTGGCTAATTGTCAGCTTTACACAAATGCAATATTTCAATGGAATTATTCAGTTGAGAAATAAAAAATTGACATAAACATAAAGACTGAGGATCCAATAAAGTAGTAATCCTTCAGTTGATTTTTATTAAATTGTTCATTATTTATGTGTGATTAGGCTGCAGTGTTTCCACTCTGCACTCACAGATTGTCTGTCACCCAGTGTTCACTAATGATAAGCTATCTTAGAGTTTGCCACAAGGCATTGTAACAAGGACAACAACTGTACATGATAGATATATACGTCAACACGGCAATTCAACGCCTCACTTATTAGTTTTTCCTCGGCTTTCAGCAGTTATGACCTAATTGTTCACCAACCATTGTCTGGAGGGGGGAAGGGGGGTAATCCTCCCAATGGGACCTACTGACGCTGCCCATAAAAATATACACATACTCATAAAACTGGAGTCATGTACTATTAATTGATTTAGTTCCTGTCCATCCGTTTCATTTCAGTGCAAGATGCATTTTTCTGTCACTGAAGTTTGCGCTAATTTCGGTCCTGTTGTTCCTGTTTGCTCTGTGTTTCATGAAGGTCTGGGGTGTCCCTTGCTCGAATAGAAACACAGCGCAGCAGAAACAGAGGGTGGACAGTCGTCAACATACCATCACTCAAGTTGATGACAACTTCACTCGTTACGTGACAGTAGAAGAAAGGGGAAATAAAGGTCAAAAGTTATACTATCAATGGACAAACCTCAACCTAAAACTGGTGGAAATCAGCATTTTTCTTAAACGCACCTTACCTATATTTAATAAAAGTAGCAAGGATGCTAATGTTAGCAGTTCTGCTGCTGATCAAACTAACAGTCCAACCCAGAGCTGCACACCGTACAAGCACAGTAAGACAAGCTTTGATTCATCTTTGCTGTCAGAGAATACATAAGCCTGGCTTTACAAAACTGATGTTTATAAGGTTAAGTAATCAAATTCAAAACGTAGCACCCCTCCAAAATCATCCCGACTGGGGAGGGGGTGGCAGGGTAGGAGGACTGTCTGCCTCGGGGAAAAACTTTGACCACGTGTAAGTTGTAAATGTAGAAGGGTTTGTGATCATAATGTAATCAGATCGGGCCGACTGTATCTGAAGGTGGTCCGACACACTGCAGTGGTATCTCAGTCTGGGAGAAATAGCATTTCCCCCAGACTGAGATGCAATTCATACATTGCACAGATGTATTAAGCATAACTGATAACTATGCTCAAAATTTGCACCCAATTCGTTTCAATGAAAGTTGGTCACTGGCACGTGTACCAGGAAACATTTTGTTTCAGCAGGTTTCCTCGTGCCTCTGCGTTTTTTTGAGTCCTGTCCAGTGAAGAAAGTTGAGAACTGGCCAAGACTTCGTCCAGCTGAGCTGTCAGGCTTCCTGCACACAAAAATGGGATACAATTCGTTTAATTCTCACTCTCTACTTGACTTCGAAAAGTTAATGGACCAAAGTGATAAAATTTTGATTTTGATTTCACAGATTTGTGATGCTGAGAAAAATTGAATCACTGATAAACAGGTGCCCCTTTTTCAATGATTGTGTATGGGGAAAAGGTTTTTTGAGCCAGTGTGCATTATGTGATAAACACAAAAAATTTAATCACAGCTCCACTTCTAGAGGCCTGGTACAGTGTAATCCAACCAGCAACCAAAAGTCAAGTCACCCATTAGTTTGCGAATTGCCTTTCTGAAGCCTCGAGTTCGCCATTTTGCTATTTTGAAACCAGAAGTGACCATATTTGCATGAGCTTGGGAGGAACAAGCAGTGAATCTGACTCGATCTGATTGGAAAGCCGGGGACACTAAACTCCACCCACCAATAGCAGAAATCTGACTGCACCACAGGCCTGTCAATCAAACAGACAAACCCCCAAACATACAACTTTTTGAGGGCTCACGTCTAAATAATGATGGGATTATTTGCAGATGGACCGCCAGAAAACTAATTAGAAGGAATGACTTCAGTGAATGACACCATAATGACTTTTGAAAAAAATTCATTGACTTCGTATTTCATGAGAGAAGTTAAATGGTAGTCCATGGAACCAGGGGCTTTTTGGAGCCAACCCCTAGTGGCACTCGGTGGTATTGCAGTTTAAGGTATTCTGCATTAGTGATGTCTACTTGAATATACAATCTATTGTGTAATCACATTTCTTGTGAAAAAAATAGCCATAAAGTTTAAAGGTCACAGAACTCTGTCTCTTCCTGTTAGCTAAAGCAAGTCCAGCAAAAGCTACAAGTAGTAGCTAGTTAATCTTCCCACAGAAAGTCATTTATAAATGATCTAACATGAGCAAGCGCTCATCACAATGCAGGCATAAAACAAGGACATAGGTTTGTAATGAGGCAAAATGCAGAGGCTCTGTGAATTAATGTCATAATCCAGACACATTACAAGTCAATATTTGGTGTTCATGGATATCACCATTAGTATTCGCTGAGAAAGGCGATGTGGTTAAAAGTTCTGAGAAGAATCTTATCAGTGTTTGGAGGGTTACTTTGGAAATGTAATAGGTTACATATACCTGCAGATAGGCTACTAGTTAGCCTGTTAAAATGTAATAAGTAATGCAATCTAATTACTTCACCAAATCAATGTAACTTATTACATTTGATTACTTTTCTAACAAATGTTTTAAACTGAACAAAAAAGCTGAACAGGCCTAAGAAATAAATGTAAACTAGTCAGTATAAATATCCCAACAGAACTCAACTCTGATTACTGTCAAATTTTAACTAAAACTTCTTCAATATAACTTGAATAAAATGTCAATGACTTTAAAGTTGACAGTTTCACCACTCGAACAATGGGATAAGGTTTTACTTCTAGCCTGTATTGTGGCTAGTGCTTCGCTTGGGAATCCAATCATTTGGATATTGATTTATTGATTACCTCAGCATCACTGAAAATAATTTTAATGGAGTGAATTTCAATCAGTCGCTAACTTTTAATCGAGTTTTCATGATGGTTAAAGTATTTTTCCAGTATGAGCATCCAAACAAAACGGATACCACAAACTATTAATAGGTGAAACTCTGACACATAATGACATCAACTATCTTCTACTGTAGAGTCTCGATAAATCCAGACAGTGTGAGAGTGAGTCAGCCTGCACAACACCAGAAACATAAACTGAAGCAGCTAAATGCAATTCAGCCGACATTAATTTCATTATTCACACTTGTACTTTTTCCTAGTCTCATGTCAAAATGTGATTTATTCTTTGTCTTGTGCTGCAATCCTCATCAACAGCTTGAGACCACCTCGTCTTCCATCTTCACTGTGGGCCGGTGGTAGACCACAGCGACGAGATTCCATCTCCTGCTCTGTATCATCACTTATCTTCTACTGCTGCACTTTTTCTTTTTTCGCCCGAAGGTGATGAAATGACTTGACAGAGCCTTCAGAATATCACATTTCTAAAACAGTCCTCGGTCCTGGTTCCCCGTTTCATTTCTCTGCACCTTTCTGGGGTTCAGGTTTTAGTTGGTGTGTGAGGTAGAAGCCCGCCAATACATTCAAATGACACAGCTTCGGTGTCCATTACCAGGCTTCTGCCTCATTACTGCACTTGTAATCCTGACTTAATGAAAGCATTATCTAAATCAATAACACAGATAAAAGCAGTCAAGCCACTTGTTTGATTAGCTTAAAACGCTGCGAGCTGACAAGAATATTGAATTGGCTTTCTTTTTTTCTTTTTCTTTTTTTTTTAAGAAGTTTTCGTCACCTAAGCTCTTGTTAAGAAAGAAGGCTCAAAATCGAACACTGTGTTTGACCCAAGTGGCAACCAACAGTGACATTACCCACTGGTTTGTCAACTGCGGTTCTGAATAGTCAAGCTCAGTATTTCGGCCGTCACCATCTTGCTATTTTGGACCCAGAAGTGACCATACTTGGACGAGATGGGGCCCACTCTGGGCTGTGAAGCTGACTCAATCTGATTGGGCAACCGAAGATATTAGGGTCTCCAAACTATAGTGAAAACCTGACTGCACCACAGGCCTGACAATCAAACAGACGTGCCCCCAAACACACTGCTTTTTAAGGCCTAATTTAAGGCTAAGGTTCAAAATGTATTTTCTGGCAGTCCATCTGAAAATAATTTCATCATTAATTTGACATTTGGCCTCAAAAGCGGTATGTTTGGGGGTGTGCCTGTTTGATTGACAGGCCTGTGGTGCATTCAGGGTTCCTTTATAGGTGGGAGGGGCGTAGTGTCCTAGAGTTCCCAATCAAATAGAGTCAGATCCACCGCTCGCTCCTCTCCCCAGTTTGTCCAAATATGGTCACTTCCGGCTCCAAAATAGCGAGATAGTGATGGACAACATAACGAGAACGTCAGTTTTCACCACGATTGACTGGCGCTTAGTTCTACTTAGCCTGATGCCACCACGACCTGACAATGGAAAAAATCTTAAGATTCACTGTTTGTTTTCAATTAATAAATGCCCAATTATTGATGTTGTAATTGTCTCAGGTATTGCTATTTGACTCCTGACTGAGTGGTTGTTGTAAAAAAGACATTTCATATTGCTCGTTTGAATCTGTCTGTATTTTCAATTATCGCTGTCTGATTAAATGTACTTTTGCATGATTTGATACGTCTTCTGCAGCTATCTAGCAGCATTCATTAGACAGCCTTTAATCTTACACTGAAGTTCTAGTCACAGAAATAAAATGCTGTAAAAGGAAATAAAAAGTAGAACATTAGGTAACAAAAAAGGCGGGAAAAAACCTGGGTGTGAAGAACATATACATGTACATTTCCATTTTGTTGCACAGGCTACTAAATTTTGCATTTTTTTCATGTCCCTTCATCGTTTGACACACATGATCCTCAGTCATGTGCATTCAGGGTGGATGCAGTGGAGGGTCAGCCATGTTGCAGCCAAGCAATGGACCAGTTTTAGGACTTCAGTGCCTGCAGCGAGACACGTCATGCATATGATGTGGTTTCCTCTCTCTCTCTCTCTCTCTCTCTCTCTCTCTCTCTCTCTCTCTGCATGTTCTCTATGTCTCTGTGTTTGCGACATGTCTGTCTTCCTATGGTTGTCAGCCCCAGGTGAGAAAGGTGACTACTTGTATTTTTTTTATATCCGTCCATATGGGATGGTATATCCAGACAGAACGATGACGTATATCTCCATGGAAACGCTGCTATATCCATCGTTGACACAAATTCTGCCTCCTCTTGATTTCTCTCTCTATCTCCTGCACGCATGCACGCGCGCACGCACGCACGCACACACAAGCACTCGCATGCACACACAAGCACACACAAGCACACGCATGCACACACAAGCACACACATGCACGCACAAGCACACGCATGCACACACAAGCACGCACATGCACACACATGCACGCACAAGCACACACGCACTTAATGGTCTGTCCTCTTCAACAGTAGATTGAAAACCCTTGAATGTCCAGACCACTGTGGAGAGCCCACTGCATGTAGGATCTGCATACAGACTGTTCCCTTTCCAACCATGACAACAACACACACACACACACACACACACACACACACACACACAGTTGTGCTACTTAATAAATTGTGTTCAGCCGCTGGCCTGCTGTGCCCCGTGGGTCAGTGTGTGGAGCAAAGAGACATTAATCATTCTGAAGGAATGTGTGTAAGCAAACACTGGCTGAGCAAGTGTGTGTGTTTGTACATGATGTCTCTAAATGTGGGTAATTATGTGTATATATGCACGTGTGTGTGTGTGTGTGTGTGTGTGTGTGTGTGTGTGTGTGTGTGTGTGTGTGTGTGTGTGTATGTATGTGTCTGCGCATGGGCGGCACCGCTTCCATTCAAACTGAGACGTCTCCTCGTTTCATTGTGTGAGCGCGTTTTACTGTTTATCTTCATGTGTTGGAGGTAAACGTGGATCGACCTGTCTGCCTGCCCTCAGGCCTCCGTCCACATCACCATCCCCTTTTTACAGCCAGCCTGTATCTCCTCACCACAGCTTTATTGCTTTTTCCTTTCCGGCTTCGAACCCACTTTTCTTCCCTTCTTCAGTTGCGTGACATTTTGTTGCACCTTTTTGTTCCCAGTTTTGCTTGTGCAATTCATTTCACTCCCCCCCCCCACCCCGTACCGCTCCCCGTACAGGATCCTTTTTTTTTTTTTGGTGCTATTTTCACCCTCCTTCAATCTCACTCATCTCCCTCACATGCATTATCTATTAGCTGTGGCCTCTCAGGGCTCTGCTCGTGTTTAATAGGAGACCGGTGGGCCAGATTGCGCAGCGTCACATTAATTTGCTGTGGCTAACTGTTAGTACATCGGGGCAGAAATCAATGTGCCACCGCCAACCTTTATCTCCCCGGCGTCATCACCGCTGAAACCTGAACACCGCTTGCCCTTTCCAGCACGATTTCTTTTGTCTGCCGGAGCAAACCCATATCACCAGAACAGGTCTTTAACTGTTTTATACTCCCGCAGAAAGTCCAGCATTCTATCCAGTTCTATTCTCTCAAGTAGGAGAATTTCTTTTTAGCGTTTGGCATGGCTCCAGGGATGGCAACATTTGTCTGCTGGTTCGTCAACCACTTTAGTCCCCACAGCAATATTTCAAAAGGAATGGAGGGATTGGCATTAAATTCTTAAGAGACATTCCTGGTCCCCAAAGGATGAACCCTACTGAATACTAAAATTAATCCTAAAATATTTTTTTCTGAGTGAAATATCTCAATAACTTCTTGATAGATTGTCCTGATATTTTTTTTGCCATTTATGGTGACAAGGGGGTGAATATGGCTTACTTTGACAACCTCTTAACTTTTGTCTAGCACCACCAGCAGGTTTTGACTTTTGATTTTTGGTGGCAACAGTTGGTGACCACAGTCAATGGGTGGAGTTCCATGAATTTTCAGTGTCAAGAGGTTTCTCTGACAAACTCTTATTTTCCCAGTGGCACCACAAGCAGGATTAAAATTCTAATTTATCTTGCAAAATATTTCAGTCTCTGAATGGATTGGAATCAAAGTTGGTGCAGACATTCATGGTTCTTAGAAGATAAAACCTGCTGACTTTTATCACCAACAGCAGGTTGATATTTTTGTTTCTCAAGGAACTATTGAGGAATATGCCACATTATCCTCAATATTTATGATCCCCAGAGGATGAATTCTAATGACTTTGGTGAAACTGTCACCAGTAGGTCAAAATTTTCACTCATCCTGTGAAAACCTGCAAAATTTACCAGACAGATTTGCAGAAAATTTGGTGAAGACACTAATGGGTGCCAAATGATTAATTATTTTTGGAGCGGCATCAATTATTTGCTTAGCCAAAGGACAGAAAATGAATTATTACCTATTTTGATAATAACTGTTTTGTCATTTTTCCAACCAAAACTACAATTGTTTCCTTGTTCTGTCTTCTCAAATGTGAACATTTGTAGCTTTTCTTTGTGTCATGCAAAACCAAATCTGAATATTTTTTGGTTTTATGCTGCTGATTTATAAATGTCTCGTTGGGCTTTAAGACAATCATAAAGGCTATCCTTTACCAGTTTGTAACAGCTGTGATCGATATATTAGGAAAATAATCACGAGTTGATAATTTCCTACAGATTTACTCATATTTTCCTGTAATGTGACCATAAGGTTGAAATTTCACAGTATAAGTGAAATCTCTTGAAAAGTGTTGGATGGAGTCCAATTAAAACCTGTTCAGGAAATTCAAATTAAATGTTTAAGGATCATCTTATTTTTCCATCTAGCCCCATGATGAGGACAATTTTTGATATTAATATTTTGATATTAATTCCGATTTTTATTCATGACCAAATAAGTGAAAAACTTGTGACATTTCCATCAGCTTCAGCTGTAATTTCATTTGAGCACTAATTAGAAATGTTTGAATATTAATATGCTAGTCTGAATTTGTCAATGAGGTATTAAAGGAAGAATTTGCTGCTACCTTGGCTGCAGTCTGTGAATCTTGATTTACATTGAGCAGGTACATACCTCTGCTTTACTGAATTGCAGACTTTCTCTGATCAGTAATTCTTCCCCTTCTCCTCGTGTTTTTTTTTTTATTATTTATTATGTAAAATTGTCAGAAGCTTTCACACCTTCAAAAAAAAGCTGGATAATTTAGCTTCCTTGCCTGTGAATGATCAAGGGAACCCAACACCATTGATGTCCGACGTTCTTGTCATCGCATCCCTCGATAAAAATCAAAGTGGTTGAAATACTTTCACCGAGAAAGACCAATTATGCTGGAAACAAATCAGGATAAAAAGGCTACATCTGGGTACTGAAAGAGCAACAACACATTTTTTAATTTTCTTATTATAATCTTTAAAAAGGAGAGAATTTTAAGTACTTTAAACCATCAAACTCTTCTTGTCTGAATGTTTTACCCATTGCACTTACATGTCAGTAAGCTTTGTGTACGAGAGCTTTCAAGTGTGTAAACTATGCATGCCATGTCCTTCAGCGTGGCTCAAAAGAAATGTTTTGATGAAGTAAGCATCAAACACCTAAGCTCTCCACATGCCCGTCCTATCAATAAAATGCTTTTCATCAGAGGGAATTGAATGGGAGGCATGACGTATTTTGACTTCTATTGTGTATTTCACTGGTGAGCCATCAAGCCAGATGAGGCACATGATAGGGCAGCATGAGTTTTTGTTTATTTAATCTCCCCATGCGGAAGGAGACAAGATGGAGGCAGATGCCAAGTTAGGAGTTGAGCTTACTTACTAATTCGATTCTGTTTGAAGTGAATTAAAGAATGTCACTCCATCACTTTTTTTTTGGTAATGAAATATTTAATTCCGAGACCGAGAAGACATTAATTAAAATGGCGACTTGCAAGCGAAATGCTCTTTTCTTCTCCCCCCTTCATTTTATTGTCTGTGATTAGAAATGTTCTCTTGTACTCGGGGAACACAGGGAATATTTTCATCCAACTAGAAACTTCTGTCAGAGAGGCCGAGCTGATTTTAGAAATGCTGACTTATTGATGTGTTTTCTTCACATCAATTATTGATCCGCATTGAAATGCATTGAAATGCATCATTCACTGGTTTGTATTTCAGCGGGTCTGAGGCCAACTAGCTACATGAGTGCAGAAAAGTTTGCTGAAAACAAAAATCAGGACCATGGACAGCGCCCACGCAGGCCATGTTGAACTACATGAACCTGATAGAAAGCTCTCCATATGAACATTATGTGCTCATGTTTCTGCTGCTTTTGTTGCTGCTAATTCCCTGGAAATTTAAATTGGCCTCATTCCAGAAAGAAATGCCTTTGAATTAATTTCCTCCTTGATATACTGTACATCGTATACATAATCCTTCCTACTCCGTGCAATGCCCAGTTGAAAGCCACATTAATGTTTCTATGTGCACAGATTTGTATAAATTATTGAACACTAATTATCATGTATACCACTAATAACAAACTGATGTTGGACTTTTCACAAAAATACTGTTCCTATAAAGCCTTTCTTTACTGTAGGGCTGCAATTCATAATCATTTGCTTTATGAATTATTTAGCTATTTTATTGAATCCAATAACTGAATCGAATAATCATCTGGTTTATAAAATGTCAGCAGATAGTAAAAAGTGCTTATTACATTTTCTTAATGCCCAAAGTGACATCTTCAAACAGTTTATATCTTGCAAATGCAAAAAAAATGCATTCAAATTTCAATCTTAGCGGACGAAGAAAAACAGCGAAGATCAAATATAAATAGTCCTACTGGCAGCTTTGTGTGGCTGTACAAAGTTGCTGAGCTAAATCAGCATACAACATAGCTGCAATATCAAGGTTAACATGTACTTTTTTTTTTTAAGTAATTTTTTTACCATATTAAATTAGTATGCTATGATGCTGCCATGCATTTACTATACATTATCATATATAATTATTTTTGCAGATATACAGTGGGTACGGAAAGTATTCAGACCCCTTTCAATTTTTCACTCTTTGTTTCATTGCAGCCATTTGCTAAAATCTAAAAAGTTCATTTTATTTCTCATTAATGTACACTAAGCACCCCATCTTGACAGAAAAAAACAGAAATGTAGAAATTTGTGCAAATTTATTAAAAAAGAAAAACTGAAATATCACATGGTCATAAGTATTCAGACCCTTTGCTCAGTATTGAGTAGAAGCACCCTTTTGAGCTAGTACAGCCATGAGTCTTCTTGGGAATGATGCAACAAGCTTTTCACACCTGGATTTGGGGATCCTCTGCCATTCTTCCTTGCAGATCCTCTCCAGTTCCGTCAGGTTGGATGGTGAACGTTGGTGGACAGCCATTTTCAGGTCTCTCCAGAGATGCTCAATTGGGTTTAGGTCAGGGACCAGGGCTGGGCCAGTCAAGAATGGTCACAGAGTTGTTCCGAAGCCACTCCTTTGTTATTTTAGCTGTGTGCTTAGGGTCATTGTCTTGTTGGAAGGTGAACCTTCGGCCCAGTCTGAGGTCCAGAGCACTCTGGAAGAGGTTTTCTTCCAGGATATCTCTGTATTTGGCCGCATTCATCTTTCCTTCAATTGCAACCAGTCGTCCTGTCCCTGCAGCTGAAAAACACCCCCATAGCATGATGCTGCCACCACCATGTTTCACTGTAGGGATTGTATTGGGCAGGTGATGAGCAGTGCCTTGTTTTCTCCACACATACCGCTTAGAATTAACGCCAAAAAGTTCAATCTTGGTCTCATCAGACCAGAGAATCTTATTTCTCATAGTCTGGGAGTCCTTCATGTGTTTTTTGGCAAACTCTATGCGGGCTTTCATATGTCTTGCACTGAGGAGAGGCTTCCGTCGGGCCACTCTGCCATAAAGCCCCGACTGGTGGAGGGCTGCAGTGATAGTTGACTTTGTGGAACTTTCTCCCATCTCCCTACTGCATCTCTGGAGCTCAGCCACAGTGATCTTTGGGTTCTTCTTTACCTCTCTCACCAAGGCTCTTCTCCCACGATTGCTCAGTTTGGCTGGACGGCCAGGTCTAGGGAGAGTTCTGGTCGTCCCAAACTTCTTCCATTTAAGGATTATGGAGGCCACTGTGCTCTTAGGAACCTTGAGTGCTGCAGAAATTATTTTGTAACCTTGGCCAGATCTGTGCCTTGCCACAATTCTGTCTCTGAGCTCCTTGGACAGTTCCTTCGACCTCATGATTCTCATTTGCTCTGACATGCACTGTGAGCTGTAAGGTCTTATATAGACAGGTGTGTGCCTTTCCTAATCAAGTCCAATCAGTTTAATTAAACACAGCTGGACTCCAATGAAGGAGTAGAACCATCTCAAGGAGGATCAGAAGAAATGGACAGCATGTGAGTTAAATATGAGTGTCACAGCAAAGGGTCTGAATACTTATGACCATGTGATATTTCAGTTTTTCTTTTTTAATAAATTTGCACAAATTTCTACATTTCTGTTTTTTTCTGTCAAGATGGGGTGCTGAGTGTACATTAATGAGAAATAAAATGAACTTTTTTGATTTTAGCAAATGGCTGCAATGAAACAAAGAGTGAAAAATTGAAAGGGGTCTGAATGCTTTCCGTACCCACTGTATATATATATATATATATACACTAGAAAAGGGCCTTGCGTACCACCACAGGTATATATATATATATATAAAAAGAAGATTGCCAATGATGGCTACAGAGAAAAGGTAAAGGAATCACCAAAGTACTTACGAGTAATTTTAAGGGGAACATGAATATTTGTAAGAACCTTCATGGCTATTCATTCAAGCTTTACATAGATATTTTACTCAAAAACAAGAAAAGTAAGAGGGTCACCAATGTTTTTTGATTCATCCATTGGGGCTCATAAATATCCAAATTTGCTTCATTCTGGGCAAAAGCAGTGGACCAACTGATTGAAAGTGCCAGAGAGCCACACAGCTAGCATAGCCAAAGATAACTTAACTATCCAAATTATTTACAATGTATTTTCTGTCAGGTAGCTAATCAATTAATCTCCTCGTCATTTTATCTGATAATATTTGTAATCAAACAGACAATTTTCAGTTAAAAGTTAAGCATTTTTTCCAGTGTTTTTCTAATACAAATCTCCAATATGTCTATTGTGTGACAGCCACAATGACACAATACTTTGTTACAGTCTACTGTTCCCCTTTCATTGGAATAAACCACTTCCAGTCTCAATTCATCCAATAGAAACATGCAGTGACCAGGTCCTCCACTGGTGGACGGTCCCAAAGACAAGAACTGTCCAGTATAAGAAACCTTCACTGGCTTCCCACCAAATGATGTATTCTCTATCGTTGTGTTAACTGAAATACTGACTGCCCATACACCCCAGCTGTCTTTGGTAGGAGAGTATATTACAATATTATCATTTCGACCATTTTCTGTTGCTCACATTGCTTTAAAATCATCCCGAGTCAGTCATTTCTACAGGAAGGTAAAACTAACAAAATTTTTATCGTGTGGGGTAGTGATTCCCAAACGATGGTACGCGTACCTGTGGTGGTACGCAAGGCCCTTTTCTAGTGTTATGAAAGAGCTTTGCTGAAAGGACTAACAATTATAGTCGAGCAAGTTTAGGTCTAACAAATGGTCATTTCATTTGAGTTATTACATTCACATCCAATTACAAAGATGTAAAAATTTGGGAAACGTCTGATGTCGTTTAACCAACTCCATATCTCTATTTTTCTACGCAAGTATAATCATAACTTTCAGCGACAAAATTTGCATACTGTTAGTTTGTCTGAAGAATTCCGACACAGCTTATGAAATTAGTGTCTGTATGAACACTAAGAGCTGCGCCATAATTGCTGACAACACTTCTCAGTCTACCACACACACACACACACACACACACACACACACACACACACACACACACGTCCTTGTCTTTCTACCTATGTGGGGACCACTCACTGACATAATACATTCCCTTTACCCTGACCATCACAACTCCAACACTAACCATAACCTAATCCTAAACTTAACCATAAAACCAAGTCTTATTATTTGTTGGGGTCCCCATGAAGTGGTCGGACCCCAGAAAGCAAGTTGCCTCCCGGTTTTTAGACCCCATAAATACAGAAAAACAAGACCACTCACACACAAACATACATCCACTCGTGCATCAGAATGAGGAACGGCAAGGTGTCATAGTCTTAACAGGGGAGGGGGGATTTGTAATTTCTTATCGGCCGCTAATTACAGCGGTAACAAGACCCGGGAGAAGTGACGGCTGCTGGTTTAGACGTCTGCCGGCTTGACAGCAGGGTTAATTAACAGCCTTCCACCAAGATTAAGATGGGACGAAAACTAAATAGATCAAGATCCACGCGCACACGTATTTCTGCACACGTACACGAGCACACACTCACGCAGGCGCGCCCACGCACACACTTGAACAGCCCTTCCATTAAGAGCTTAGATTAAGATAGCCACGCCATCCCATCTATTTCAGCAGGAAATTAGCCTCCCGCTCGGTCGGACGGGCTCAGCCGACTCGGAGCCAGTCACCTCGGATCGAATGTATTCGCTCATACACCTGTGCAACTTATTGATACTGGCACATTCGTGCGAGAATCATTTTGCTGATGCCCTGAATACGGCTCATGAGAGAAAGCAGAGAAGATAAAGGACATTAAGAGGTTGACAGCTACATGGCTGCAAAACCCCTCTCATGCCCATGTTGTATTCCCCGCTGAGCACATACAGTGAGCCCATCCATCTCCTCCTCTCTGTGTAATGTCATAAAGTGGGGATCGGGGTCTAACAGATTTGTCTAAGGCCTGCACCTCACCTGGTGGTGGATGCATTCATGCACACGCACACAAGACTCTCATCGCCAGGTTAATGTGACATCACGTTCACTGGGCTGTGGCATGTGTCGTCTCCCTCACCAGCTGTCCTAATGTAACTCCTTTAGAAGACTCCATTTGGACAGAGAGCTTGTATGAATAAAAGAAAGCACCATCTCCCGTGTTCCTTACTCTTCATGAAATGCCCTCCCTCGCTGCTATCTTCAGCCTGCAGGGTGAGGAGATCGGGAACCTGGAGATGTACTGTTGATGTATTTTTCCCCACGGGGGAGACGGGAGGGTGGGACAGAAAGGGAGAGAGAGTGTGAGTTTGTAGAAATTGTAAAATTTTTCAGGGCTTTGAAGGTCCCATATTTGAGACTTTTCCAGTGTTTTATTTACAGTCTTGATTTTGTTAAAAATATATTTTTGTGGCTTTAAGTACCAAAAACCATCTCCATATAGTTTTACCTCTCCTAAGCTCCTCTCTGCAGCTCTATCAAAAAACAGAGTTTTGTGTTAAGACTCATTGAGATCAGTGATCCTCTCTTCTGATTGGCTGACTCTTTCTGAGTGATGCATGCCCAGGCCAACAACAGGTTTTGTTTCGGACTTGTAGCTCGCTAACTCCATGACCGAATGACAGATTAGTGGTTTTCTCCCACAGGAAAAATTGGATAGTAAGATGTGCTGAAGGTAGACGTATGACACAAATATTTGTGACATCACAAACTTACAGATGTCTAAACGGCACAGTTGCTGAACACAGGCTGTGCATTTCTGCGAAGATTTCCACAGTATTTATACAGCACCTAGATCTGCTTTACAATCAACAACAAATGGAAATTTTGAATTTATACAATAGGGGACCTTTAAGTAAGTTATTATGTGACAATGTGTCACATATATTTTCAAATATGAAAATAATGAGGTGAAAAACACATCAGAAAACCTCACAGCATTTTCACACTTAAACTATGGTCACTGCGTTGCAGTCTGTTGATTTTATAGTTATGTATCTGTCCTAGTGAGTGCGATTGTTACCATGGTTACCAGAAATTTGGTATAAGGTGCAGTGTGCACTGATTTGTAATGGTGGTTAATTGTTGAGCTTTGAGGTGTCCCCAATACAATATTAATAACCGGATACACAATTTTACAGCAATCAAGCTCTTACCCTTAGGATTCTTAAGATCTTCAGTCTTAAGATCTTGAAAAATGCTACAATCTTGAAATATTGTTCCTTTAAATTGACACACAACTTGCAAAACTGCTGTAATCTCGTCCCATTTTTGTCCATATCGTGGCTGTGGCACAGGATGTCCCCAATTTTACCCACATCTGCACAGTTTTTATTGGCTCAGCTGTTTTTCTAACCATGGAAACAGCTGTCAGAGGGTGCAACACCGCCATCGATGAATCACTGGGGTACATTTAAAAAAAAAAAATCTGGGCAACAATTTAAAGATCTGCAAACCAGGTTAAATCCTTGCCATTCAGGGCCGACCCCAACCAGATGAGGCCTTTATCTGAACTGGAGATGTCTGCTAGTGCACAGAAATTGTCTCTCCCTTATGCCCTCTCTGATTCATCCTCTGTCTGAGCAGTGCTGTCTGCGATGTATAATGCAAAGCTGGGGGAGGGGTGGGGGGGGTTCATGCGGAAAAAGGAAATAGTCTCTGGTCCCATTAGAAAGAATAAGCTGCAGCATGTCTGCTAACAGATTCCAACATTAGCAGCCCTGGAGAGTCATGCCTCAGTGACAGCACTGCGCTCAAAAGAGGAACTGGGAGAGAAGGGACCGGCAGGGAGAGGGAGGGAATAGAGTGAGTTGCCTGACCTTAATGCAAAATAAAAAAAAAAATTTTAAAAAGCTATAGGAAAAAGAAGGGTGGTTGAATGAGGGAAGGCAATTTGGGACGTTGTAGCGGCGCCGACTGGGAATGGTGGCAGAGGGGAAAGAGCCGCCTGTCAATATGGACGCCAACAAAGAGGCAAGAGGGAGCCGGTGTTAAAAACACAGAAAGGGAGGAGCGACTGATGACAGGAGTGTTAGGAGACGGCGACATCTGAGAGTCAAACGCAGAGACGAGGGTGGGGGTTAAAAGTTTCATGAGTGTCACTATGGAAGCGCCAAATTTTTCCTCACACCATCTGTGAAAGAGGCATTCCTCCGGGGCAGCTGATGCAGAGCGTGTGTGCGTGCACGTCAGCGTGTATTTGTGTGTCGCAGTGTGTGTCCGGGGGACTCGAGGCGGTCCACGTGGACGGAGAATGAGTTTTCTGTTATTTCAACATATCAGCAGTAGGAGAGAAAAAGAAGAGAAATGTAAGCAAAAACAGAGAGAGGAAGACAGAAATATCCATGTTATCCCTGCTTTCACCGTGAAATTCACGGCCTTCAGCTCGGCAATACGATTCAATTGTGCTCTCCTAAAACCCCCTTTTTTCTATTTCACACTGCTATTCAGCACCCTCCACTGCAGCCTTGTGATCGCTCTCATGTCCATTTTCGTTCATCTGCCGTTACAAAAAGTCCCCACCTGCCCTAGGACCTCTCGTACCCGAACGCATTTAGCCTGTGAAAAAAAAAGCAAAATGAGGAAAGTCGGCGGCCTATTTGTCGTTAATTGGCACGCCGCAACCATAGATTACTGAACATGACAGTGTCTTTTTCAGAGAAATCTATCTGCCGTGACCTCTCCGGTACTATTACAGCAAGGTCAGAGAACGCAGAGGGAAACCAATCAATACAGTATTGAGTGTGAGAGCAGCTCAAGTCTGATACAAGAGGGGGAGGAGGTGAGAAGAAAGAGGACTTGGACACAAAGGAGGAGAAAGAAAGTGGAATTGTAAAAGGGAAAACAGAGAGAGAGAAAAACAGAGAGAGAGAGAAAAAAAAAGGCATGACCGGGGAAGCGAAAGGATGGAGAGGACGGAGACGCATTCAGCCGGCAATTTGCGAGCCATGGATGAAGGATTGAATAAAGGTGGAAATAGAGGATAGAGAGGCAGGCCCTGAAGGTGGCTGCAATCTTGCGGGTGGCAGCGATATCGGTCTGCAGCAGTGCCACAGGCACAAACACACAAACCGACACCCTGTGGATGACTGTGGAGTGTGAGACACGGGCAGTCTGGGGAGAATATCCTGCAGCCACAGGCACAAACACATACTGCCCCAGGGAGGTGTCTGATAACAGTGCATACAGTAAATTGTACACTGTATACTGCACGGTGGGTGTGCGATTGTATGGGTGTGTGTATATGTACGTGTGCGTGTGTGTGTGTTTGTAAGTGGATATAAGTACACTGTATATTTTAAAATGAATGGCAGGGGAGTGACTGTCAGTGTATTGTGTACAGTATGTTTGTGTGTCTGCATCCCAGTGTACATTATGCTACATGATGGTGGTGTGTGTACATCAATTCATGTCTACGTACAATTTGGAAGTGTCTTGAGCTGCAATACCACAGTCGACCGCTGGGGGTGGCTCCAAAAATTCTCCGGCTCCATAGACTCCCATTCAACTTCTCATGAAATCACAATATAATCAGTCAATACAAGTCATAATGGTACCATTTGCTAACGTCACTCCTTCTTATTAGTTTTCTGGCGGTCAATCTGAAAATAATCCCATCATGAATTAGATATTAGGCCTCAAAAAGTGGTATGTTTGGGAGCGTGTCTGTTTGATTGACAGGCCTGTGGTGCAGTCAGGAGTTTGCAAAAGGTGGGCGGGGCTAGCATCCTTGGGTTCTCAATCAGCTCATCCAAATATGGTCACTCCTGGCTCAAAAATAGGAAGATAGCAACCAATAGGTGACATCGCGGTTGATTGCCACTTGGTCTGTAGGCTACAACACAAAGCAGGAAATAAAAGTAAACACAAACAACAAGTCAGAACAAAAACTGCTTCGCACACTTCGATGTGATGGTACAGTGCCCCGGTATTCTACATAATGCCGTCTGCTGCAACTTTGTCTCAGAGATCACGTGAAGAGATTGTTGATGTGACGTCTCCGGTCTGTCTACTGCCACACACACACACACACACACACACACACACACACACACACACACACACACACACACACACACACACATTTCAGACATGAATACAGCAGCCTTGTGTTGTGTGTCTATACATGCTGCTCTGTGTGGTTGGTTCTGTGTTTACTTCTGTGTGAAGCTGTTGAGTGTGTTCATGTCCATTAGTCCCTTTTCACCTTAACCTCCAGCAGGTACAAGGCTGCATGTTCATCGAGTGTCGAATAATATCTCTCAGCATCACTCCTGAACAAACACTCCTCGCTCCATGAAATCTTTTATTTCTTTGAACCATTATACACACACACACACACACACACACACACACACACACACACACACACACACACACACACGCACACACGCCTCACCCCCACCCCCCACACTTCTTCTCAGAAAAGTACACTCCATGCTGGCCTAGCAGTGCTCAAGAGTGATTCATGTGTGTTTCGCTTCCTCACCGTTGGAATAAACCACCTGTTCTCCTTCTCAGAAAAGATATGGAGAGGCAGAGAGATACAGAGCGACCGAGTACTGTACAAAGTTAGGAGGCTACAGAGAGAAAATTAAAGACAGAAAGAGGTTAGCAATAGAATGGTGGAAAAGTTTTTCAAGAGTCGAGAGATGAAGCAGAAACTAGATAAAACAAGAGAAGTAATAAAAAATGCTCAAAAGACTGACGCACAAACAGAGAGAGGTAGATAAGAGGGGTTTCGCATTTCAGGCTGGTGAATAGAGATATAAAGACAACACATATTAGCGCAAGTTTGTATGTGTGAGTGGGCGATAACGAGGCGGCGGACGAGCCCTCTGTGTTTACTCTAATTAACTACATCAACACTGTCAGACAGCTTTTTCGGGCTTTGATCAGCTCCCCGAGTCTGCCAAAATGTTGGCAAAAAACACACCCGTCAATCACAGCCATCGCCCCTTTTTATGCTAATCTCCTTGCAGAGAAACAAAAGCAGCGGACGACGGGATTCGTTTACTTTTTCGGAGGGGAGAATGAGAGTCGCCAGTCAAAGTCGGACAGACATGGACCCTTCGTCTGATTGTGATTCCACCCTCATTCCATTCCACTCCTGCTCCACCCTTGCCTTTTTCACACTCATGACATCCATTACCTCCCCCCATCCGACACACACACACACACACACCTATGTACACATGCACCGCTGGCCCGAAGTTGAATATGTAAATCGACATCTGCTCCAGGAACCAATCTCCAGCCCTCACCATGTGTCTGATATGCTAATGCAGCCAACACAGTTTCTTCACTCCACATCTTCCCCTCCTTTTTCCCGTCCCTCTGCTTCCTCTCCTCAGCGCCGACTTACCCGGGCCTGCCAACATGAACAGATGAGGCAGATGAGGGGAAGGGAAGACAGAGAGAGGGAGAGGGGGGGAGGGGGAGAAAGAGAGAGAGAGAGAGAGAGAGAGAGCGAGAGAGAGGGGCTTCAAACAAAATCTGATAATGATGTTGTTATGGATGGATGTTACACACACAAACAGGCATGCGAGCAGCAGCGAGAAGCCAGGCTTATTAGAGTACAATAGCGGGGGAATCCAGGAGAGGGGTTGCTGAGTGTGGGAAGAAGGACACGCCACCATCCTCTGGCGCTCTCTCGGAGCTCCTCCATTTCTCCTGCCGCTCTGTCCCCGGCATCACTTTTTCGCCGCCGACTCATCAGCTGTAAAGAGGTCAGAGGTCGTCGCCTAGCAGATCGCACCTGACACCATATAGCTGCACAGCATTCCTGCAACAAATGACCTAAAACCATGCATTTGAGTTTGTATGTGTAAGCATGCAACCCTTCACAGCCATCGCATTTGCATTAAGCGGGGAGATGGATGGCGTCCCATTCCAGGGGCATTGTTCTCAATCCAAGTCCTAGAGTGTGCTTTGATTTATAAAGGATGAAATGGGACGAGACCTGTTTCCCAGAGATCCCCAGTTGGCTGTGTTCACAGCTTTTTCCGCTTTGACTGAGTTCTGAGTGAATACATGAATGCTAAAAGACACGAGCTGTGGCTCTCCGCTTTGTCGCTTCTATGTGAGGCCACACGAGCTACGAGGGTTGAAAACGATGGGAGACGGAACAGCACCAGAACGTTTCTACACATTTTTCTAAGGGGTGTTGTCCCACATACCCCCCCACACCCCCACTGATGCAGATGCAAATCATATCTCTTAATGTTTCCATTAAAGAAGAGGAAAAAGTCTTAAAAATTCACACACACACACACACACACACACACACACACACACACACACACACACACACACACACACACACACACACGCCGTGGTCTCATATTAAATGGAACAAGAAAACACATTTATCAAGCATGAGCTCATTTATCAGGGGAGTGCGTGACCCAATTGGATCACAAAATGAATCTGCAATAATTTCCCTGAAAATAAAACATTTATCAGTTTGATCTCATTTATACCAGAAAAAAACAATCTCACTTCATCTGAAGGGGGACAAGTAAATGCCTGCTTGATCGATCGCTGCCTTCATATAGAACTGGTGATGTGGTTACGCCATGACACGTTTTGTGCGCAGTAAGCTTGGCATTCAAGTGGTTAAGTAATGAAACCACTGCTTGTAGGCAACGGCAACATGGACACCAAAAGACATCATTGTCTGCGACTAGAGGCCACACAGGCCAACAATTTAGCAAGCTAGCAGTAATGCAGGAATTAGAAAGGCATAATGACCGAGGGACGAGATGTTGGGAACATTAATATTTTTCTCAGATATATGAATAGATTACAAAGTAAAACTATACGACGGTGGAACAGAAAGTTCAGAGACTGCTCCTGTTGCGCGCGAACGGTGCAAAGCACTATGATGTGCACAGAGCAGGAGGAAGCTATAATCTTTGAGGGTAAGAATTCCAAGTTATATTGTTTTATCAACATGAGCACCTGAGTTACAAACGTTTTTTTTGACCACTGGTACGGGGGCATGGCGATTTTGCCATGCATGTGTAAAATTCAAATTTTTGGGGAACAAAATGAAGTCGCAGGGAGCCGAATCTGGAAAGGTAGGAGTTGTTGGGAGCAAGAATTGAGTTGTTGCAGTTGAAACACTCGCCTGTTTTTAATGTGCTCTGAGTGGGCGCGTTGTCATGTCAGAGAAGCAAAGTGCCATCGCGTCACGATTCCCATCATTTACACCAAATGTTTTCCCTCAGACGCCTCAGACCATCCCAGTGGAACTCGGTGTTGACCGTCTGACCCTGGGGGTCCCATTCACAATTCACAACCCCACCAATATAAAAGAAAACCCACCCGGTGGCACGACTGACCTGATGCACCTTCTTCAGTCTTGGAGAGTGATGTTCTGCCCCTCTTAAAACATGAATGTCCCTCAGAACATCTCGCCTGGCTCATTGCTTCATTACCGTAGACTTTCTGAAATGAGTCTCCTTTGGCAATCTCCTGAATTTGACGCAAAATTTTATCTTCACCATGACCACTGCTCACAAACATAAGTATAACTAAAATGCTGATGTTGATTAAGAGACAAAACTTGGAATATTTACTCCCGAAGGTTATAGCTTCCCCCTGCTTCGTGCATGTCAGGGTTGTACTTACCATTTATGTGCAACACGGGCAGAACATTTTTGATCTACCCTTGTATGACTACATTATCAATTCAAAATCTGGCAAAAAATGAACTTCCATAGCCTCCACTATTTCGAAAGACATCAGCAAACACGTCAAAACTCGTAAACTGAGAGCTCTCAGAAAGATTTGAAGTCGTAAATACCAGGAGGGGGCGTTCATATGGACTCTTCTCGTGAACACGGCAAACTCTGTAAATGCAACTCCATTTAAAAGGCAGCACATATTCAAACAATGACACAATCTCAAATGTTTTTCCGGCCACATGATGAAACCTGCTGCTTAATTTTGGCAATTTCACACAATCACCAAGTCTTGCGGAAAAACTGTCACATGAAAAAGGCTTTGAAAAAGAAAAATGTGTCCTTCAGCTACATAATGCCGCTGCAATCCCTTTTACTTTGCTAATTCAGGAGTGAAAGCTTACTGTATATCAACATCATTAACATGATGAGAAATTAAATTTGCAGCAGCAAATTAGTTCTGGTCAAATCTCGACTCCACAAACACAACGCAACTCCCTTTGAACTCGGTTGTCGCTCCGAGGAATGGACACAGTAATGGAAAGACTACAAGGAAAAGGGCTATCTTTGAAACAACCACATCACAGAGGCAGCAAGAGAGGTAAGACACATTCAACTGAATGGAAAGTATCAGCATGTCAGACTCAGAAGAGGCCTAATGAGCAGCCCCTCTAAGAGCCCAGAGTCAAATAGTTGGGAGCGTGCTGGCACAAACTCTCATATTGTGCTCTGTGGACTGGAAATGGAACAATTGAATAGGTTCTTTTTTTATCTGTTGCCATGACATCGCTCCTCATCACTCCGAACTGAAGTTTTGATATATCATTGAAGATAGTCAAAACAGCTGTATTTCCTGCAAAATAATCACAATAGAAGGACAGACAACATGTTGACAGCATTATAAATGTCAGATTTTCTTAATAAGGCATTCAGGAAGTTTTCTAAAACTTAAAAAAAAAGCTGCAGATGGGCAGGTTTTCAATGACAGATAGGGTTGTTAGTGTTTCTGTACACTCAGTTTATTAGGTACAACTCGCTAAAACTTCTGCAATGTAATACTATATTCTTGCCATTATGTGTATCTTAATGAAGCATAAAATGTTCAGATTTGGCAAAATAATGCAGTTTATATTGGTGTTGACCTGTATTATAATATTGGTCTTGTTCTTTTGGTCATCACGTTTTTGTCACAAAACTCCCGATTGCTACAGCCAGCTATTATAAACATAAGCACGAGATGTAGCCCATATTTTTACCACATCAAAAATACTGAACATATCAGTAATGTTCACTGACAATATATTGTTTTATCGCAAAATGTCCCATCTAATCCACGTAAAGTGACAACAGTATGGTTAAACTTTGTCATGGTTACACACCAGTATTCAGGCTTAATGTTGGTGAATTATTGCGTCCTTGCTTGATACAGAAAAAGTCTACTGTGACTTCAAACACAATTTGTTTATTTCCTAACCTTTGACCTTTGAATGTTACTTTAACCTGGGTGGGACTCGAGATGGAAAAAACTGTCTTGGTTGTGCAAGTTGTGTTCTTTGTGTGCCCACCATCCACCCCAACCACTTCCTGCTCTCCAATGATTAAGGAAAAAAGATAATTGTCTTTCAAATTTACAATTAAACTATATATACCGGGGAAATTAATTTAGTTGGACAGGAAAGTACTTTATATGAGACACAAGGACTATTAACTGTAATAACCAACTCTTTCTCATTCCAGGGTATCAAATGCCACCGTTTTGCAAAGCCCACTGGCATCCAGTATATACACACAAGATGACTTTGGTTTAGGCACCGAAAAACCCTGTGGGTGGCTTTCGGAAAAGATCTTGCTTTGGGCTAAATATGACATGGTCGCAATTTGGTTGGACAACAAAACTAGTTGGTTAAGTTTAAGAAAAGATCATGGTTTAGGTTCAAGTAAGAATTTACGTAAGTAACATTATTTATGGCACGCAGGTTACCTTATGCATGTTACCCAAGTTTAATACGTAATGTTGCGTATGTAAAACAACAAGGCCTTTTTCATGCAATTAATTCGCACTTCAATATATTATTCCCAACTGTGGTTTTTGTCATTAGTACTATCACACAGAATGCAAATTTTACGCTGCAAAAATGCGACGTTATATTTTTACAAAAGAAGATTTTGCATTGTGAACAAAAGTATCATCCAATCACGTTATTCATTATAGGTATTGCAACATCCTGAATTTTTGCTGTGGAAAATATTGACTCATGCTGCACTTAAAGCACACATACTGAGGGATTTGCAGACCACCCCCACAACTTTCATGTTGTACACAACTTCATTCATGTCGTTCGGCTCAGCTGTATCATCAAGTCTGAACACAAAATATTCCCAAACAAAACTCTTTTCTCAGACCTGCTGTCGACCTGTTTAAACCAGCTGCTGGTGTAATGATTGACTGTTGTGCACAACAATGCATCAGTGAATGTATGTCTACCTCCTACTGTGATATATTGTAATATCTTAATACCAGCCGTGCCAATTTCAAAAAGACATTTTTGCCTTTTTAAATATTTTTCTGAAGAATAAGCTGGTGCAATTCTACTTGAATTTTTTTTTCTTCCAAAAACTGACGCAAATCCGTTGCCATTATGAACAGTTTTGATGTGAAATAGTCACTAGTGCATATTTTGTGTTTTTATGTTGTTTTTTCATCATGAATGAGTAAAGACCTGAACATTTGTTTTCAGTCTCCCACTCTTGACCTCCACTCTATGTGGACCATGTCACTCTTTCTACGGAGTCAAATGACTTCTATCTTCAACTGGGGTCGTCACGGTTGCCTATTCAGAGTTACGTGAATGGTGAATGTATATTTTGTACTGTCAGTATGTAAGTTATGAGGAGCGCGGGAAGAATAGTTGCTGCGATACAAAGTCTAACGGGGATGTAAATAAACAAACAACGGCACCAATGGCAAAGGTGTCCTTGTGTGTATATCTCCGGCGGTTTTGACAAATCGTCAGCAGTTGACGCCAAGGGGATGAGAACAGGCTGTTATCAAATTGTGACGGCTTAATGTTACACTTGGTGCATTCTTGGTTCCGGGGTGCCAGCCAGGGAGAACCCTTACAATAATGGATCTAAATTAACTAAAACTAAGCCAACACAAAGGATGCATGAACAATAACTCGTTATTCTCACACAACCCAAAAGACTTTTCAATAGAAAAAAACAACAACACAACTAGACGTCTTTCAGTCCTTATCAATGACAAAATACCACAGGAGATGCACAGTTCTTGTCAATGAGTCTCTTTTATTTTCCCAAGAGAAGAGATAAAAATAAATAAATTCAAAGAGAAAAACGGGAGAATTGCCCCCAAAAAAACAGTCCACTTCAGGATGTTTCCAAGGAAAATATAAAAAAAATACATATAATCCACTCAAAAAGGGAACTAATGTTTGTTCAATTCAGTCAGTCAGTGAGTGTGTCAGTCAGCTGTACCGGCAGTCAGCTGATGGTCAAGCGCCTACTTTTTTGCTGGTAGTAATGTCACTCCAAGGTCCGGTTGCATCGTCCGTTCAGCCTGTAGTCCCGAGGGTTTAACTACCTCCACTTCACTATTTAAGCCTTCATCATGTGAAGGTCAGTCCGTCACACCATGATGAGCTGATCTTCGTGCTGCGGAGGAGAACTGATTCAATTACTGCTTCAACAACTACTAACAGTTTGTAAGTCTCATTTTCTTTCAGCTCTGAGGTCTGTACTACGAAGCAGGATTTGTGGTTATCGAGGTAACTTCAGGTTAAAACCCGGGTTTTCAGTACTACGAAGCTGGTTCACTTATTACCCGGATACATCACCATGGTAACTGATGCTGTAGAGCCAACCTGCTCCGGAGCAGGTTATGCTTGAGATAACAGATTAAAACGTACAAACGTACCGCCTGCTGACCAATCAATTCTCTCTGAAAAATGTCATCACCAATCAGAGAAGATCAGTGCGCGGAGTGAGACATTTCTCTGTGGAGGGCAGAGTGTTCACAGACCAACAAAAAACAGCTGTGACTTTCCCCCGACAGCTTAAATGAGATGTAGATTCTGTTTCATTGTGTTTTTTACCGATATCATCCTACAACAGACTGACTGAAGCTCTGAAGCCTTCTGCTTGTTGTAGCCTACGTATATTTCAGTACAATCAGTACACCGATTCACCGCTTTAAATTACATTTTTATATGTATTTCTTATTTTCTCCCCAGTCTCTGAAATGATAAGGATAAAACTGTCATACACGTCATTAAAATACATAGAATAACTAAATGAAATACATACATTTCATTAGAGTCAGATCTTCCCGTGCTCTTTAGGGTAAGGTGATATTAAGCCTTTCAATTTAGGCTACACACTCACAGTCTGCGATTCTTTTTTCTTTTCTTTTTTTTGCCTGCACATCTCTCCATCACTCAGGAGCTGCAGCTTTGCTTCTTTCAGATGGATTATGTGTTTAACTTCTTCATATTTATCTAAAATTATGGTTTGCTCCTCGCTTTTGAAATAGGCCTATGTCGCTCATGTTTGTGATCGGTCAGATGCGGCAAACACCTCCTCTTTTATGTGAACGTGCTCAAAGCAAGACTGAAGAGGTTCCTCAGGTTTGAGATAGCGAGTTCTTAACCAGCTTTGTGTAACCGTTCAGTGCGAGCTCGCTTGTCAGGGTTGGTAAAGTCAGATAACGGAAAGATATCCTGGGTATGTTTAACCTGCTTCGTAGTACGGGCTTCTGGCGGTCCTCAATGTTACACATTATATGAAGGTTAAATTGGTCAAATGGGACAAAACAGTGCAGGTGGTCACAACCTACATGTTGTGACCCATTCCCACTTTCTGTGTAGAAAGGAAGTAAAAAAACCAACAACGTATCACCACAGAGTTCAGGCCTTGATGCTGAAAAACAAACAGACAATACTGAGAGGTGTTTGTACAATGTTGTCCAAGTTATACAGAGTATGAATGAGGGCAGATTGAATACAAACATCACTCAGTGCAATTGTTTTTTTCTTGAGAGTCTGAATGCTGATGTTGTTTAAAGGGAGTCAATGGAGATTGTACACAAATACACGAGCATTACAAGCATCACTATTCTGGTTTGTTTGAGTAAACAACTTGGCTTTCCATTGTTATAGAAAGCCAAGCCAGATTTAGAAAAGCTTACTGCAGCATTGATCACATCTTTTTACTGAAACATATTGATCTGTATTGTTTTGCCTTTTCTTTTATTGATTACAGCGAGGCATTTGATACAGTTTGGAGGGATACATTCTGGCACAAACGACTGAAAGCAGATATTAAAGGCAAGTTCCTGAAAGTAGGGATGAATATGAGAAAAAAAAATATCAAATGATTTGTGTCTGTTCTGTTGAAGATTAACTGGGACTGGATTTACTCAAAAAGGATCATTCTGACAACATAATTATTATTTCCACAACAAAACAAAGCACTGGATAACATGTAATTATCTCAACTCAAGGTCATTAATATTAATACTAAAGCTACAATTTGTGGTGGTTAAAAAAAGCTCAACTGAAAAAAAGTTATTTTTCATGTAAAAGAGTAGATTTAGAAGCTGGTCATTTCTGAATTATCTGGGTCTCATAGACGACTATGGTTCATTAAAGACAGTCTTTGATGAGCTTCTGCAGGCTTCAGAGCGATTGTTCAGTCCCTCCAGGACATCGTGGAGTTTTCTTTGTTATTGATCGGATCAGGAATGCTTGATTCTGTGATGTTTTTTCTTAACAATTAAGATGTAATTTGTGGAGCTTTAAGTGCGTTCTTTGTGAAAAATTGTGGAAGTTAGCAAAACTTGCCAGTCGATGAAAACAAATGTACATTTTTTTAAAGGCTACCTGATAAAGAGTAATATATAATCACTTCTTACGATAATAAGCATAATATTTTACTTATAATAATTTTATTTATCTATTGAAGTTAGAGAACCATTGGCTCAGAGTTACAAAGAAAACATAAAAGTGACATAGCTAAATCTGCTCTAAGAACAAGGGCTTTAAACGCTTTTTAAATCACATCAATTGAATACACTGACCTTCTGTATGCACAGAAACAAAGTGCAGTCTCTTAGAACTGGAAATGTCTCTAAAACTAACTCACCAAATTGCTTATTCTCATTAAAACACCACATTTCCCACAAACTCTTTCATCTCCTGTTTTTCCAGTTGTTACGTTTTTTTTTCCGGTTAGCTAGCATGTGGTTTGTTTTGAAGAGAGGGAGCAGAGCCATGCTGTTTGTAAATGAGTTATTTTTGTAAAAAAAAAAAAAAAAAAGTTTGGTTTGGAAAGCCGACTTTATGTCGTAATACTTACAGCAGAACTTCTGTTGAGGACAACAACAAAAATAACAACAAAAGAATCAAAGAACTTTTGCAAAATTGCAAGCTCCCGCAAATATTGCGGATATCGCTTGAATTTGTGTTAATTATTGCAATCACAAGATTGCAGATGGGAAATCAGAGGGACTCATTATTGCCCTTACAAGTAAATATAGAAAGTTTTATTTATTGATAGTTATGTACATTCTCCAGGTCAAACATGAATGTTGTATGAATGTAAAGTGTGGGCTTTGACATGCTACACCAAGAATTCTTTAAAGGGTAGAATTGGTTTAATTTAGGTTGGTGCATTTCACATTCATGTGGCTACTGTGGCATCATAGGTCTTGCCAACATTGCACTTTCCACCTTCATTGTAGAGATTTAGGGAATCAGACTGTTTCACTGGAATCATTTTAGGGGCCCAAAGTGGTAAAAACACAATTTCAATAGATAAAGTTATGCCAGACAATAATTTATTTTGTGTAACACAGGTAATTTTTTTTCTTACTTCGATACTTCCTAATTCATTAAATCAAGTAATCTGCTGTAACAACCAGGATGCAAACTACCAGCTCTGCACCCCAAGAGATGGAAAAAAACAAGGATCAGCTGCCACAAATACACCAGTGTGGTAGTTCAGGTAGGGCCAGACATGGTTTAATAATATGAACAAATGTTTTGTCTGCCATCCAATCATACGTGGATATGACTACAACCAACCTATAAGTAATAAAAAGTTTTGGTGTCAGCACTGCATCCTCTCAGCTAACACCATTGGCTGCTATACAGTGAGCCTCACTCTCTCCAATCCCCCACCCGCATTAGCATTTAGATTTAGCTGAATTCAGAATACCTTTCTCGACTGTATGTGTTCTTGTTCAGTCAGATATTGTGTACCTAAGGCTCTGCTGGAGGCTTGTGAGCTCGGAGACACTTTGTTTCCGGAGCAGCTATGCACAACCAAACCCCCAAATTCAAATGTTTGTTTTTGTTGCAGTAACACCATGATGGGAGCGTCCTGACTGATATGCAGCAACTTATTCTGCAGGGCACATACACCAGCACTGTCACAGACTGAAAATCACATATAAATATGTCAGCAGTCAGACTAACACACACACACACATACACACACGGAGATCAATCAAGTTCAGATTGTAGGCTTGAATATTAAATAGGCATTAGTTTTTAATTTACCTTTGGGAAAATAGAGTTTCTTTATCAATAAAATTATGAGTCAGATTTACCTGGAAATACAAAGGCTGTCTGTTTTTCCATTTTATTTTCTGAAACCAAGAGGTAAAGTCTGGTCTAATGGTTTGCAACAAAATTACATTGCAATTATAACAGACTTATTGAGGTCAACACCTAGAATGTGGATAATTTACGACGGCACTTTCTACAGCCTATTTAAACAAAACAAACAGAGGTGACTGGGAAGAACCAAACACCGATGCGTGCATGCATGTCGTATGGATCGCTATAACATGATACGTGACAGTTCATTTTACTCATAAGGATTGATTGACAGTGAGCTACTCCAATCGATTTCTGTGCAAGCTTCACTTAAACAGTGAACGGGATGCCTGTGTTCCCTGGGACTGATAAGAGAAGGCAGGCCTATTCCACTAGCGGCCCCTTTTGAATTCTTCCATGCCCCTTTAGAGGCTGCCTGCAAATCAGGATGAACCACAGACATATAAGGATGTAAGTATGGAGGAGAGTGCAAACTTGAATTATAAAGAAACGCTGTGGGCAACCTTGGCAACAGGATAGTGTGGGGGAGGACCAGGGAAACCCTGTATTAGCAATGTGATTGACTGCAACAGGATTTTACCTGCTCCACACTTGCTATTCGCTCAGTGTAACCTTACGTTGCACTCTGGGCTGGCGGGCCACAGAGGCACTGACGTCAGCTAAGCTAAAAACAAGCCTAAAAATGTCTCTGTCGAAGGTAAAGAAATATGAAATTAATTGTAAAAATCGCAAATTCCCGAGCAAATGGACTCACAGGTATTTATTTAGTTGCAACAAGTGATAAACCAGCTGCTGTCTGGAATTGATTAGAATGATACCATTGAAGGGAAAGAAAAAGGATTTGCATGACTGGTTTATTTCATGCAGTAATGTGTCCAATAGCATTATACTGTAAGAGTTATGTGTAGTCATTGATGGAAAAAATATGCTGTGTTGCCCACAAGCCTCCAGTCATTTTACAATTTGGCTAATGAGAAAAGCCCTGAGATCCAGACATTTGTAAGGTCTGGATCTCTTGGTCATGAATTTTGTTTGTAGTTAATAACAAATTTGAAGTAAAATTAGCCCCTGTGACAAATTCTCCAGCATAAAGCATCTAAAAACAACTCTTTTCATCCCAGTGTTTGTAGCAAGAGGCCCAACGCTCGTTGACGATAAACATTGTGGAGTGACCGTGTGGTGACCGTATGACGGCGTAGTGACTGTCGGTACATGAGGTCATCTCTCAGAACCGTTTTCATTCTCGGGTGTAAACACTACTCCTTCACGACGTTCTCCTGCTTCAGCGCGATCGCACCTCTCAGACACGCCGAGTTTCATCAACAGTGGGATGCGGTCAGATCCTCCTGTACAACCTCCCCAATCACCCAGTGTAAACACCACGGAGGCTTTATAGTGCAAACATCATTGAACCCTTATAAGAAATAGATTTCCAGCTTCTTCATGCCTCAGTGCACTGGAGGCTTTCCCTCTTGAAGAAAGTTGCTTTTATGAGGAAAAAAAGCTGTGCAGTGGAAGAGGAATATGACTGAAACTGTCCTGATAGCTGGTCCTACCCCTTTGTAACCACTGCATACCCTTTAGCTGTCCACATTATTATGTTCCCTTGACTTCAGTTGGAGTTCTGCATGGGCAAAAGGAAAAATGCAGTGGAATTATGCACAGAGCCATGAGCGTGTATTATCCTGCCTGTCATGTTGCATTCTGAGTCAGATTTTTACGATGTTCGGGGTACAGTTTTTCCTCGGTGTCAGCGATGCTGTGATAAATGAGGGCCATTTTGACTTTAATTGAAGGTCAGCGGCGGCTCAGCCTTTTAGTTGTAAAAAACACTGAGATTTTTGTGTCATATTTCAGAAATAGATTTTATGTTTCCTGGCCTTGACCCTGGTTTAAATACCGACACCTGAATGCTGTTTGTGTTGTAATAAAGCAAACCAACCAGAAAACAACCATGTCATAGCTCAGAAAGAAAAACTGCACCAGTAATTAGAAGCATTTACGAGCCAGCCTTCTCCTGTGGTTGGGTGTGTAGGCCACTGGTGTTAATCAGAGGATCAATCATGCTAATGAAGACGTTCTCTCTTTCGCAGCAGCCCAGTGTGCGTCTGAATGTTTCTGTACTCGGTGTAATGTGTGTGAATTTCTATATCCTACAATAACACCTTCTTGGGTGCTTGGCTGCACTGTAGGTGGACAGCTCATTGTCAGCCCCTCAGCCTTGACATATCCTACACATACACATACACACACACACACACACACACACACACACACACACACACACACACACACACACACACACACACAGACAGACAGTACACAGCCACACATAGATTGCCCCATCATTAGAGTCTGGAGAACAGACACAGACATAGAGGGGAGGTGGAGCAGAGATGGATAGACAGTAAAAGGGAAAAGAAAAAAAGAAGATGGATTCAGGAGGGAGGACATTCGGGCGCATCATTAGCACGAGAGATGGAGAGATCTAGGAATAGAGGAATATAATGAAGATAAGACGGTTCATTTGGGATTTTGAATTTACAAAAATATGCAAAAACGTGGAATATGAGACGAGGCTTTTAACTGCATGCACTCTGTCATGCCTGCACAAAGCAATATGTTTCCAAAGCTAACCTAATTATCATTTGCTTGACATTTCCATACAAAGGGCCCACATACATTTAGCACACACTAATTAATCAGAAGTTTGATTGTGATTAAAAATAAATGTCATATTGGTCTACGAATGTGTTGAATATTGATTTTTATAGTATTTCAGAGCAATGTTTTTTAGAGTAATTACACAGATGAAGCAGTTTTCAAAGTGACAATCAGTTCAATATTCCCACCAGACCAATCAGAAAGTACTAAATCGATACTCTTCTTATTTGATTATTTCATTTCTGTGAAATGAGCCAATTTCCCCTGAAATGTGCATGTATGAAAAAATTGTGACTTTGCAATGAGCGCAACTCTCAGATTGACATCCACTTAGCCTAGCTTATCCCGCCTTGCCTCAAATAGTCGAGCGCCCAGAGTTTGATTATCATTAATTCATTTTAATTTCCTCTACCGTAACTGAAACATTCATATCCGCACATGAATTATTGGGTTAGAATATCAGAGCTCGCATCACCAGAAAAAGGCTGGAAGATGGACTTGAAATTTTAAGCAGGGCTCAATATTTGAACAGTGCATTCCAGGAACGAGCACAGAACTTGTATTGACTTCCATCAATTGCATTTCACTTTAGCTCTCAGGGAATATTGAGTTTATTTATTGAAACAACCTCAGCCAGTCTCCAAGGGACAAAATTGGTGTGTAAAAAATGGAAAAGGCTGAAAATATTGGCTTGGGGAGAGATTGATGGGAAGGATTTGGAAGTGACAAAGCTGGACAGAAAGAGCTTATGATGTCACTCTTTTGATTCAGAGTGCACAAAATTGTCTAGTTACATCATTCGAATGTACTTAAAGCTGCAGTATTCATTATTTCTATATTAAAGATGGATCACATGATCTACTTTTCAGCAAAAAAAACCTAAAACTCTGGGGACTCTCAACAAACCAAGGATCACCCATGTGAGCACTGACGCTAACAGACAGTTATCCTATTCCTTGATACATTTTAGTGTGACGTGATTATTTGAAATTGCAGTAGCATTGAGCTGCGTTCCCTTCTCTAGATGGTGTAAATGAAATGTATAGAAGTCTTTCACCGGGAAACAAACCAGCACATTCAAGAATTTCAAAGAAAATTCTGTGCGAATTTGACTGTAATCATGATTTTTACATTTAAAAAAAAATGTGTTTACTTTTCCAACTAAAATTTTAACAAAACAAAGTAAAGGTGAAGGAAATGTGGCAGGTTGAATAACGAGCTTTACAGCAGTTTTGTCTTTGCTTTTAGAAGGTTTTCATAATTTTCCACGTACGGTGACGTTACGTGTTCCACGTTAACCTTCTTCTACGCTGAACATGGATGAGCTACCAACTCCAACAAAAACTAGCCTACTGTCTTCTCCAGGTGTCTTGATCGTCCCGACCTTACCCTAGATTCTATTGGTTTGTCATGGACTTGTATGTATTAAGGAAAAAATAAGTTACCACTTTCAAACATGGCGTTTGATTGATTCATGAAATGTGAAAAAAAAAAAAAAAAAAAAAAAAAAAAAAAGCAGGCTTCCTCCTGCGTTAACGTCTCGGCCAGTAGAACATGCTTGTTAGCATTCAACTCCAGTCTGACTGACTTCCTGTGGAATTCTTGCACAAATGAATGGGATCAAATCAAATAATTGCACAAAAAAGAGTTTGTGTGATGAATGCGCACATTTTATCAACACTGTTTGACTACTGTGGCAAAATTGCCCGTCTTCTTTAAAAACTCATACTGAACCTTTAGACAGCTAACGGCAAAGACAGAGTTCGCAACCGCCTGATGAAAACAAAGTATTCAGCAGCTGGAGTCGTCTCCGTCAGTCGTCCTTGGACTTGGATGGTCAGAAACATGACTCGAAATGAATGCTAAAATGTTGCTCTGCGTTAGCTCATACGTTCTCTATATCAAATACACAACATCAATGTTCACAGATGTTTAGCTGCTCTCAGGTAGCCAAGATATCAAATGTTGACTTTTTAAGCTGAAATTCAAAAGTAAAGAGTTCTTTCCTGATTCAGTCTGAGAGCGAAGCCTTCAGCAACAACTCCAAAATAGGGCCGTCAAGATGACAGTAATGCATACATTGCAGAAAACCTGAGAGAGGAAATTTGGCAGGTGAGGCAACAGGACAACAGACTGGGAATGGAAATGAGAGACTGTGAAAGTGGAGTCAGAATAAGAAAATGCAAAAAAAAAGGGTAAAAAAAAGAAAAAAAACAAGAAGAGGAAGAAGAAAGGAGAGAGCAGAGGCGATTATGTGACAGATCAGGAAGTGTTTCCGACAACAGGAGAAAGAAAAGTGTCTTTTAAAGAGTTGCAGTGGTTTAACATATGTGAGCTTGTGAGCGCGAGTGTGACCTCATCTCTGTGTGTGTGTGTGTGTGTGTGTGTGTGTGTGTGTGTGTGTGTGTGTGTGTGTGTGCGCGCGTGTGTGTGTGTGTAAGAAAGCTGTCAACTACTCTAGGCGAGAGTTCCAGCAGTGTGTCAACCTAATGGGCAGAAACTGGGGCATAGTGAATTATTCATCAGCTTTTTAGGGGGAGAGGAGACGCTTCCAATATCTTCCCTTAGGAAAAACGTAAGGACCCTGCTCTCATAATACAGTCGCACATGCATGCGCGTGCGCGCACACACACACACACACACACACACACACACACACTCACAGACAGACACAGACACACACGTGAGCCGAACAACTATGCCATCAGTTCAGCCTCTGCCAACAGGTCCTCTTAAACTAGTGTTCGTGTTTCTAAAAACAAACGCAGCCGCAGCAGCGAGCTCAAACCCACCGAGACTCTCTCCATGCTAGTTAAAGTTAATAAAACCAAGTCGTTGAGAAATTGGTCCATTGCGCAACTTGCTTACAGGAATATTAAAATCCCCCCTGGGAGATAATTGCCATGCCGATTATTTACTTTGAAAAAGTGCTTCTCCACTGGTGCAGCCTCAGGACCCACATTTTTCCATAGTCATTAAGTCAAGACCCAAATTTTAGAAATTTGTAGGGCCATACAAAATGTTATCACAAAAAAATTATGCGATAATACATAATGCATTCAATGTACTGTTAAAAACATGCAGTAAAACTGAAACAAATGTGCAACTGTAAGGCTAAAATCCATTGAAATAATAAAGTAGAGTTATTTTGAATTACAGGCACATACGTTTAAACTGGTTGTGCTATCATTAAAAAAAAACTAAATTGAACTTAAGGAAACATGAAATAAAAGACAGATTCTCATCATGAACCTATTAAGAGAGCTAACTACTCCAGTGACAACGTACGTTTATGATGTTCCTGGCATGGCAACAATGGAAGCAAATGGCTGCTGTACACAACAGCATAAACATTTGTCCTTTTCAATAAAAGCGTAGCAGCAGCTATTCTGTCGACTTCAAAATACAAGTTTGAAGTTTTTTCCCCTCAATTTTCTTTTTCCACACTCATCTGTAACCCACTCAAAATGAGTCCTGACTCACAAGTTGAGAACCACCGCTTTGGGAGTTATAAGGAAACCACTTTCGCTGCAGTGTCGCATCAACCACCATCTACGGTTGTCAGATCGAAAAGAAATCCTAAATAACAGAATCACTGCCATCACTTGTTCAGTCAAATCAAATCTACATGGAGATTTCTTTTAGGATTATTATAGAACTGTGATGCGAGTTAACACCACTGACTGATTCAAACTGTCTTCATAGTGCTGAACTTTGAGGGAGCAAAGTAAATCCAGTAAACAGAGCCATAATATTGGTGTGACACCACAAAAATTTCCCTTACCGCCGCTCTGCTGATAAAGTACCAAGAGATTTTCCCATTTAACATCAAATTGAACAAGCCACAAACACCAGTAGCCACTTTATGACCATTAAGTGGTTAAGCCATTAAAGTGATGGCTTTATGTAATTCAGAAATTACCTTTGCATTTAAGTATCTTACATTTTAATTCAGACATGCCAATCTCAATAAGGAAACAGCCATGGTACACATAAAATATTTGAAATCTAACATGTGACATTAGTTCTATAATTTGGGACCCTTACAGTCCCAGTAAGCTGCTTGGTTATCTCATCAACAGGTGCAAAGCGAGAGCAACTTTTTACTCGTGTTGTTGGCCAGAAAAACCAAACAGAACTCTTTGCAGTCAAATCTGTTTCTTCTCAGTGATGTCTGGGAGAAACCTCTTTACGTGAAGACTCCTAACATTAGTATGGTGTGATCTTGTGTGTGTATATCCGTCAATGTCAGTTCATTCACTCTGAATTTTTCTGGGTTGGACATGATACAGTTTTGATCTAGTAAGCTTGTTTAATTCAACCTAAAACTATGTCACCGAACTTTCAGCACAACCTGTTTCAATAATCCACTTTCTTGGTTTACTGGGGATTTGTGGATGTTGTCTTGCATTGCTACAAACTATGCAATATTTCTAACCCACCTTTGTGCTGCATGAGTACAAAGATCATTTTGCAGAAAACTTGGAATCCAGAATCAGAACTGCCTAAAGTGGGCCTGAACTCTCGACTTAATCTTGGCATCATTTTAAATAGGAGGTTGCCCTCAACAGTTCAGGAAAGTACAGGAAAAATGCATCTTTATGACTTCCTTAAATGTGTAAAATAATCAAGACCCATCTTTGGAAAAGAAAAAGTGATCAATACTTGTTGCTCTGTAAAGACAGCAGAAGGAACCAGAACAGTATTATTGGCCATTGGATATACAAGTATCAAAACACCATCTCTTAGGTTGGAAAATCAGCCAGAATCCAGAGATATGGTCTCCCTTAATTGGATGACTGTCTATCAAGTGTTTTAGGTCTTCCACACAAGAAAAATAGCATTTAAAAAAATTGTTTTTTTTATTGTAGGTCTAAATAGTAGAAATGATTTGTTTCAGTAGCCTGAACACACAAACAACACAAGCACCTCTACGATGACCTTATAGTGCAAACATGACGACAGACATAAAAATAAAAGCCGATCCATCTCGCGGATCAGCTCTTAAAAGCCTCCAACACAAACAAACCGTCGGTCCAAATAAAAAGTGTTTCTCTGCTTTTTTTTGTTCATGAACTCTCGGCTGCAAAAAGATGAAAAAAAAACAACCAAGTCGAGCCTTATGTAACACATGACATTTACAAGAAGGTCCGTTCCCTGTCTACCTACCTGCCACTCTCACCCCCCCCCCCCCCCAAACCCTCCTCCTCTGGTCCCCTCCCCCTCCCCCTCATCTCTCTTTCTCCATCCAATCTGACTCGCTGACATTTAATTAGTCGGTGAGTGGAGGATGCCTCGCCACATCAGCCCGGTAGTGTTGCTGACCTTTTCCGACTGGGTCACTCATCTACCATTAGAGCACCACCTCACCCTCACCACCACCACCACCACCACCACTATGCATGCACACGCGCACGCACGCACCATCCTCACTCTCCTTTCAGCTCCAACAAAGAATACTCCGGAGTGATGTTGAAACGAGCCAGCTGGTGATCTGGCAATTGACAGTAAGGTGGAGCGTTCTTTCACAAAAATGAGACAATGTTAAAGGACATTGTTTGATGATTTGTGATGCAGCCAGGTTGTGTGTGTGTGTGTGTGTGTGTGTGTGTGTGTGTGTGTGTGTGTTTTCCCATCCTTGTATATTGATGCGTGTTGTTGTGAGGAGGCTTCCTTTCAGTCGATTACATCACTCTGATCAGCCATCATAAGAGGAGACGAACAAGAGTTATCCTTTCATCTTTGGTCAGTGCAAAAATGCCCTTTGCTACACACACTCACAGTCAAAGCCAATCAGAAGTTTCCAGTCCCCCCCCCTCTCCCTCCCTCCCCCCTCTCACATCTCCTCTCCACTCCTGAGCACTGTGACATATCACCCAGCAACATCAGCTGCCAGACACCTCCTATCAGGATCGGTTTAGAGGCCTTTTAATCCGCCCTCTAAAGAAGTCTTTCCTGTCAATGGAGGGAAACGTGACCCCAATACCAAAGCCGAGGGAGGGAGGGGGAGGCGGCGGTGGAGGGATCCAGTGTTAGCGGCTCTTGCAGAGCGAGATACCCGATTGGCCCCGAACGCCGGTGCTGGGCTGCAGCCCAGACAGTAATTTTGTTTCTGGCCACAGAGGTTGGAAAACATCTTCAGCAGAGACATAGATGAGAAGCAAAATACAGCTTCATCATGGAGGGTGGGAGGATGGTGGACCACTGGAGATGCGGGGAGAACAAGTGGAAAGAAATATAGAAATGTAGCCGAGTCGAGAATCAAAGAATGTCAAAATACACCTTAAAAAAATTCATCTTTAACAATATTGTTAAGATTAATTGTTAAAATACTTTGTATTACTTTAGTCAAGCTTTCTGCTTCCGGAAAGACCAAAATGTTCAGCTTGCACTCAGTCAAGGATCTAAGTTATGAATAATTTTTTTTTTTTTTGATAGCTTATCATTATCTTCATTTAAACATATATTTACTTAATTTTTACAACATTAATGCAAAATCTTTAATACAAGAATATGATTTCTAACTATTATAAATAAAATATTCAGCTGTGTTATTTTTAAACAAAAGGGCTACAATAAAGATATAAAGGACATGGACATAAGTGAGCTTTCATGTCTGCAAAACTTAGCAGCCACTATTGGGCAACTCAGTAGCTCTGGAGGTCCATTCATCAGTTGTGAAGGCTGTAAAGGTTGTGTTGGACAATTTATTTACAATTCCTCATCGTATCTGTTTGTAAAGTTCAAGAATTATTGGCACCTGTGAAGTGTCAGTGGGAGGAAATATTATAGCATGGCTCAGGTTTAATCATTTGCTGAAATCCTGCATCCTCCATGACGACATAGGGCTGCATATCTTTTGCTATAAACACTCCCAATGCTTTAGTTGTGGATTTTGCCCAGTTTGAATCTGCATGGAGAGGCTGTTTAAATGCTGTGAGGAGAAGGAGTTACTCTTTCCTACCAGACTCTCTAGTCCTTGAATGGCTCATCATAAACCAGCAAGGCAAACTAATCCAACCATCCCTAATCGATATCCACAAATCTATTGTTTGATATTACTTTTTTTTTTTTTAAGACATAATTCAAAAACAAAACAGTTTGGGATAATTTAGGAATAGTCCTACTTGTGTTTTTTTGTCAACGTATAGTTATTTCTAATTATTCCCAGTAAGTTTCACTATTTCAGTCCATTAATGTCATTTTGAATGATTTATCATTAAACTGTAAAATATCCTGCCTCCATTACATATCGTTGTCACGTGTAATGGAATTGTTTTTACTAACCAATATCAATATCGCCCCAAAAATCCAGTATATGTCAGGCTCTAAATGAAATTTAAATCTGAGGGGAACTGCTGAGCCAACCAATAAATGTCTTTGAGTTCATAACCACTAGCAACCCCTTTCACAGTCCTATTGTTGACTGTTGATATAAAGATATTGTTTGAGCAGCTTTACATTATTAAAAGGCAGGTGAGTTGACTGATTATCTCCCCTGTTTATTCTGTGGTGGAAAACATTTCCAGACACACCTGAATGGCTCTCTTTGGCTTTGACAGCCCTAAAAGGGAGAATGAGGCGGCGAGACCCTTCATTTCCGACCCTCCAGCATCATGTCGCTGGCATGATGTTTGTCCATGTGTCATCTCACTGCTCACATCCTGCATTCATCTGTGGCCAGTGGAGCTCGCGCCAGAGCGCTACATCATCTCCCTGGATTCACTCCATTCCCTCAAAACCCATTCAATACTACAGCTGGCTTGTACAACCATGTGCTATGTAGAGTCCATTTTCATTCCGACCAGTGGTTTCAGCAGCCATTCCAGCCAGAGATGGAGAATCAATCCAAGAAATCACCAAGTACGGTTTTTGGAAGGAATAGCTGCAAGATTTTGGCCCTTCAAAGCATGTATTTACACAGCACTCTACATGATGTCCAAAATACTCCACAATCACAGTGAAACCAACAACTACACAGCTTTAAAAACTGCTTTTCAAGCCTCCGTTTGAAGACAAGAAACCTTGACACCTCAACCAAGTTGCCAACTAATGTGTCTAAACAACTACAGCAAGAAAAGCGTCACTGGTGCCTTCGATATCAGACAGTCTGGAACCCCTGTAGAGTCCAAACTAAGACAAATGCACCAGAACCTTGCACCGCAGCCTTTTCACAACAGATGACGCCATTAGGTCAGAGCAGATTGTCTCTCCATCACTCCTCCAGTCCTCTCGGTTCAGTCAGTTTCAGACCAGGCTGTTAGACAGACGTGTCGGGGGACCCTCGGTGCCTCGTTTAGAGGCGCAGTTCACGAGTGAGCTTGGCCAATGAGCAATCTGTCACCACTGTAAAGATACCATCGCGTTCGAAGAACCATGACTACATGAGACTTGAAGCATTCAAGGTAAAAATGCGGCTGCATGTGCATCTTACCCACAAAAGAAAAAGAGAAAGATGGTGCAATCTAGAGCCCGAATACAAATTGCTGATTTGGCAAGTTTGAAATGCAAATCAAAGAGCTAGCATGGCAAAATAAAAGACTCCAGAATCCTTTTCAAGTCAAGAAAAGTCACCAGTCATGACTATTGGGTTTAGTAATGACTATTCAAAGGACTTTACCTCTGCTTCATATGTACCTTCCAATTATAATGGTTTCAGAAAGAAGTAGAAAAAAAAGCAGATTTCCAATTTTTAGTCAGTGAACATAGCTGTAGAGCGCACGCACAGGAATGAAGCTCAAGTAGCTTTTTTCTCCACATGAAAAAATTGAATGAAATACATTTACATCGTGCTTAAAGATCGAATCATCTCATCATAAAGCTAGCATGTCCTGCAAGAGGCAATCAAAAGAAATGAAATGCTTAAAGTCTTCATATTGACATTTAAGGTGTATTGACTGATTCAAGACGTCAACTTGAAGCCGAGTCATTATTTTCCCTGTTAAATTTACTACTTTAACAGAACAAGCTCAACACTTCAATGTAAAAGCCCTCTCGCATCTCACACAGAAACCCTTCATTCTTTAAAAAGGCTTTTATTGTCAAAGGTTTGCAGGAACAATTGACGGGAATTGGGCAATCATTCTTGAGATGACTAATCCAGAAAAACGGTTGAAAGTAGCAGGATTGTACCGTTGACTATTAAAATAAAGCGATTCAAATATAAATGATTGAACTTTGTATGTAAACTTGCCAACGTATGAACGATAGTTACACATATTCAAAAACAGCAACAACTTGCATGTGCTCATTCCCACATCCCAAACGTGCTCCCGTACTTCCACAAATAGCACTACACCGCTGCCGGTGACCAAACATTTTAATGACTTATATGACAGGTATCACATTTGTTTGCAGATTTGATCAGGTGTACAGATAGATAATTAAGATAACATTAGCTTTGTGAGGTAGCCATAACAATGCTGACTTTTTTTACATTTGGATCCGACTCATTTTAAAATAGGACTCTTCCTTCCAGCTGATCCATGGAGAGAACATGGAAATAAAACTTTTGCAGGGTTTAGTTATTCCTATTTTGTAACTTAGATCACATGCTTGGACAAGCAAGTGGTTGAATTATTAAATAATACATATTTTTACTCTTTAACATTTTATGAGAACAGGTGTTTAGGATGACTAATCAACGTATCGTAATCTCACGAGTTTAGTTGAGGCTGCTGGAGTGTAAACTACCTCAGACCCACAGAAACAGGACCAGTGCCTGTTTACCTTCAATCTGATGTGTTAGCATCCAGGATGTCAGTCTTGAATGGGGATTTGGTAACATAAAGCCTGATTCAGACCAAGAAATTGAAACAAAAAGGGAGATCTCCTGTTTCAAAGTCATGGCAAAAATTTGCAGAAGCACCGTTTTTATGTTTTCACCCTTTCATTGCTTCTAAAATGTATCGTTTTAAAATACTACAAAATCATATCCACCTACAAATAAGACTGGGAAGTTGGCAGCTATAACAATGAGTACAGAGACTCATTGCAGTTTAGTTGCTTTGGTCTAAACTGAAAGTTTCAGACTGGCGGATTGCGAGTATTTGCAAGTTTCAATTGTCACTCATTTTTGTTCTGAACTGGGCTCAACATCACGTCCTGTAACGGAAGAGAACGTAACGCTCCAGATTTGACTGACTTACAGTTGTTAAGCTGTGAGTGGACCATCATGTCAAGTCAGACCGAGCTGCTGTTCATTTTCATGTCAAGCAATAAATGCCATGCGAGTAAATTAAGGGGGAAATCTCATCCTGTTCCTGTCTGAGACGGGTGTAATGAGACCAGAAAATGCCCTTGAGCTGGAAAAATATTTTCAAACCACACGACCGCGTTGGTCAAGTGTCCTTGAGCAAATTCAAAGGATCTTAGTGTGCTCCAGGGGACGCTCCTCTCTCGCTGGCCCTGGCCTCTAATCTCTTAAAAGGTGAGAGGAAAGAGAATTTCCCCGGGGATCAACAAAGCATTATCATTCTTATTCCGGCCAAAACAATAAATGAAACAATTTGGAGGACAGAGTTACAGATCAGAAGAATTTTCCTTGTTTACCTTTCACCACAGATAAAGAGCATACACGGCCAAAGGCACCACACTAAGATGTTAAGGTTTTAAAACTCTCCCAATTGAGCACTGGGAAAAAAATGATAAATGAAGTAATGTATTATAATCTGCTGCTAGTTATTCTACTCTTCAGCACTGCATAGCTCTCTTCGCAGACAAGTTTCACACAGCTTTGAGCTTTGAGAGACGTATAGAATTAGAGGGCCTGCACATAATAGCACACATACATTTGAAGAGTTTTTTAAAGCGGGAAGATTTGAGGAATTTTTACTCCGCCTCCATGAAATTTAGTATTACTGCTGAGCAGTTTAAAGGTATATTTTTGCATTTGGAGTAAGATAATATTTCTCTCTCTATAGATATATATATATATAAACCTAGAACAAAGCTCAAGACTCGTAATTAAAGCTGCGGTGGCCAAGTGGATTGGTGGTCGGGCTGTCCTTCAATCAGACGGCACGAGTTCGGTGACAACAAATGTTCGACTCATTCGAGAGTCCTTGACGAGACACTGAATCCGTTTCACTTCCAGGGCTGCTTAAAGACTCTGGTTGGTGGTAGAATAAATTGTCTTCCCTTAGTACAATGCCATAAAAGAGCTAAATCAGTAAATCTAGTGACAAAGTACCTCAGATAAAGCGGAGTCCTTAAATCAAGCAGCGTTTGCGGGTAGTTATCACACCACATTGATTGTCCACAGTATTTCTGCAGCTCCGGTGCTTTTTGGACAGAATCTCTGGCACCGGTCTTTACTGCATTAATTTCTGCTTGTTTAGCTCATGTCGGCATACTGTTGGATTTGCTTTTGTTGCATTAACGCTGGAACCACTGTGGGGGAAAAAAAAACAATTAATCATCCATTCTGCTGTTGGAATTTGGATCGTATAGCTTAAAGACAGACTGTTCAGGCATAATGTAACTCTTTATGTTCCTAAAACAAAACTTTTCATTATATTTAGTATTTTGGTTGAACAACATAGCAGTTTCTGGATGTACACTTTATAACCAAAAGTATATGGACAAGTCTGTTGTTTTTGTGCTTTTAGTTTGGGGCGGTTTACTATATTTTGAGCTATGGCTTTTCCCAATTCAGGAATTATGTTCATATCATGATTCTGCACCTAATAATATGCACTGCAAACAGTCACTGTGAATCAGGAAGAGATGCTGTCCTTATGTAGAGAGGAAAGTATAGGTGTGGAGGATGGTGTTTTGGACATGTAGCGTTTACTTAACAAATTACACCAAACTGCTCATTACATAGTGTTAAATAAAAAGGCCTATCCTGAAATCAGAAAGCTTCCCATTGTTCACCTCGGAAGTTAATATGACTATTAATCTGTCCATCTTCTAATAACTTGTAGACTCTTTTCCCCTAAACGTTGTTGTTTTTCTTTGATTAGGCCAATATAAGTTTTGATATCGTTGTCAGGAGAAAAGATTTAGGTGCTGAAACATTCACCAAGTTTAGTTAGCCTTCAGATTCCTAATTTACAGTAGCATTCCCTAAAAAATAGACCTCTTACTCTTTTTATTTTCGAAGGTTTGGTTTGATTTTATTCTTTCAAACTTCTGACCAGAATGTGGGCAAAAGTTTCAATAATTTAGTGATTTGAGTTCAGTGTGTCACATTCACAGCAGTAGAACATTTCAACCATTAATAATCAACAAACGTCTGCCAATATTCTGCCAAAACTTCTGTTTTAAAATTGTTTTCTTGGACCTGAATATAATGCACATCAGCAGTGGTTTGCAGAAAACCTCAACAGCTCTTAAAAAACACCACAGAGACAAGCAGGTCATCTCTATTTGTTATTATATGAAGACATATGGCCACCAAAAAACACAAATACATACCAAACTGTATCTTTTTGTTTTACTTTAATAATTAAAGGAAAAATTCATGCAGGTCAGTGAAAGTGCACAAATACACTTATAATAATGCACACACGCATGTTTAATTTATGCATAGCAAAGTGGTGCTTCTCTCCCACACACGTACCAGGTTCACCCTGTCAGAATCATTTTATCCGGACATAATCCAGGATCACTAAAATTTGTCTCTGATACTCCTGAAGTTTGAAAAGTAAAATATTTATATGAGATACGAAAAGAAATACAGATCTTTCCTACTCATGTACAAACAGGTTTTCTGAACTTCACTTTACAAGCTCAAAATCGTATTAACTCAAAATTAAGCTGCTTCAATATGACAGTCAATATGTCAGGTGCATAAAAATATGGTTCTCTTAGTTTGGTGTGGAAGAACTGTCCAGCACAGAGCCATAACCACATTGTTTCAAACTCGAGGATGGCCTGAAATCAAAGTATGGAAGGTGTAAGAGCAGCGTAATAATGCTGTCTCTGTCACACGGGATCTTTGGCAGAAGAAACCAGCACAATTTGAATTGTCTTTTAAAGATCAGTCGTGTTTGTTTCATCCTCATTCCAATGGACTTCCAACAGAAAATTGGAAGACAATAAAAATATCGAGGGGAATGAATCATCCCATTTTGATGGTGCTGTTTTCTG